>NC_058409.1:52216323-52543391 GCF_002201575.2 Neomonachus schauinslandi | reverse complement strand
GAAGGGGAAAGGAAGGGGAAAGGAAGGGGAAAGGAAGGGGAAAGGAAAGGAAAGGAAAGGAAAGGAAAGGAGGAAGGAAGGAAGGAAGGAAGGAAGGAAGGACGGAAGGAAGGAAGGAAGGAAGAAAGAAAGAAAGAAAGAAAGAAAACCCAAAAAGCAGGCAACAAATATAAATGAATTGCCCCAGGAGCTGTCTGTGTGGAGCTAGCCTAGATTAGGCTTCTTAAAAATCAACTGTCCACAGAGTATGTGATGGTCCAACTGCCACACTCTGGTAATATTTGTGTGGACCAAGAGGTAAACAAGCCCAGGACCTCTTGCAGGAAATCCTGAGGAAAAAAAAAACCATCATTAAATCAACAAATGCCCCTGATTCAGAAGGCAGGCTGCTCAGAGAATGAAGGCTCTTCAAAATAGCCGAGATTCTAAGGACATGACTAGTACCTACCTAAGGATATCCCACATGTCTAGTTCCTTAAATACCACAGATTTCATGTTTCAAAAGCGCGTAATTCATTCCAGATGAGGTTCTGCCTTTCCTTGGGCATCCTTGAAAGTCCGTAACACCAGCACAACCCTTGGGCTCCCACCACAGATGGTGCCAGGCTGAGCATGGACAGGCCCCAGGCACGCCAGGTACCCTTTTTCTGAATAAACCTTTCCTGGAAATATTAGTGGTCAGGATGTTCTAAGTTAAACATTTAAGGGGTATTTTCCTCTGGGTCTTGACTGGTTCTCTTCCCACTCAGTTGCCTGTAAACAAGAGCCACTATTGTTAATATATAACCACCAAAAGCAGACTTGGGCCTGGGGAAAATAAGCACTGGACACTCCTAGCAAGGGCAGGTAGTTAAGAAACTTTAGCAACAATGGTAGGAATATACACTCTTGTGGGCCCAAGGCCTCCCCTGGACTCCCTCAGCTGCCCTGCCTGATGCCAATTCTGGGGAAACCCCACTAGTTTACCTAGACAGTCCCCACTCCACTTTGCCAGCCCATTAACTGAAGTCACCGGAGGCTTCATACCTCCAGGTGGATTTATTCAAGCTCCTCTTATTGCCAGGCACGGAAGCTAGGAGGTTCATTCATGTTCTGGCTTAGAAAAAGTATAAGGTACTTTCCTGACAAATCAGAGTAAGGCAAGGATAGAGCAGAGAAGTCAACTTCCTCACTGTCCTGATGGGCTTTTTAAAATATGCGTAATAGAAACTTTGCATTTACTAACAATTAATGAGATATTTATACTCCACAGTAGTTTAGTCTCTTGAATCCATAATCCTTCTTAGCCCCATAGTTTAAAATGAAACGATAATACCTTCAGTTTCACGTGGTCATGTCAACTGACATCAACAGGGATCAAGGACACGCGGACACCGAGCCTGGGCGGCTTTTGCTCTCTGGCACCCCCCAACCTACCTTTAAATGCACACCCCACACAGGGCCTCCAGGTGGCAGCACAGTAACGTCTGCACAACAACACGGTCGGCCCTAGGAATGCCAAAATGAACCGGCTTCGCCCTTCAAAAGCTGGCTGCTCAAGTGCCCAAATTCAAAACCCTAACATAAAGCTTTCTTCCCCAGTGCACAGATGCAGAAAGTGATGGGAAGCACCTATAGAAAATACGACGGATTTTGTTTTGAAACACACAAGCCCAGACTCTAAAAGTTGGCTAGGTGGGGGAAGAGCACCATTTGCTGAAGAAAGGGAGGGTAACGAGAACCCAAGTTTCAATAGACACTTCTGCCTAGATATCAAGAGTCGCACACGTTTTTATTTTGTTATTATAAAATACTCCTTTAAAACTGTTTCAGACCGTATGCTCTTGAATTTAGGATTCTGCATTTCTAAAGAATTATGTACCTAGGGTGGTTGATGAAAAGGAATAGCACGCATTTTGTTCAAGAGCGTACTAATGCAGAAGGCCACAGCATCTGAGAAAACCCAGCTTGCAGTAACAGAAGCTGGGTCATCATGGTAAGTGTGTTCAGATTCCAGCTTCCTGCCACTCTCAAAATTTCACTGTTTGCACACTGTCAGCCTAGAGTTTTCCTTATTATCTACTGCATTTTTCTTTTGTTTCGGGTATAATCTAATTAATGCCACGACCACAAACTTTATTAAAAGAGACAAGTGTTTATAAAATTTGTACTTCATCAGTTTAAAAATAGCTTCCAAAGTTATAAAATCTTTATGCAAACATTATTAAAAATATTTGTGACAGTGTATAGATTCAGAATAATAACGTATCTTTAATTAATCTGGGACAATACACAGCTACATCCTAGAGCTTTTAAAGAATTTGGCACTCATTCGACCGGAGTTTAATCAAATTGCTCCAGGAGAGTTTCTGCTAAATGACTAGGATCCTTTTACACTCACTCCACTGTAACACCAATGGCATAGTGCGATCAAACCACACATTGCCATGGCAACCTGCAGCAGATAATGATATCAGTAACTTTTAAAGGCCTATTAATCTTGCCTGCACTGCCGACGCAGAAGGATTATCCCCTCTAAATCCGATTTACCAAACTTAATAAACATGTTCTCTTATTGCCAAACTATAATGGAACAATAAATAATCTCTAATATTCATGTTCACCAGCGACACCGTACCAGCAAACAGGGTTTTCAAACAACAGGGTTAGGCAGCTCTAAGATGACTACCAGTGTTTTGTTAAGAAACAAATTAGCCTAATAGATCTCAACTCTGTGTTAAGTCTTATTGCCCCCTTTTGAAAAATGGGACCACAGAGGCTGCACTTAGGCAAAGCAAAAGCTTACACTGAAAATACAGGACGATCAGTATTCTCCTTTAACTACCCTTTGCTGTGTCATCTGACTCCTCCCAGGAAGGAGGCAAAAAAAAAAAAAAAAAAAAAATCATGATCAGAGCCAGCCAGACAACTACTGCTGCTTCATTCTTGGTTCAGGTTCAACTGTCCACAATCAAGTTCACAACTGGGTTAGATTGGCAGGGCATCATCACAAGTACAACTGAAAAATGAGGGTCATGCTCTCAGCTCACGCTGCCTCCCCCACAAAGGCCCAAAGTAGAGTGGTGCAGAGTCTTTGAATGGATCCTTTTCTCTCAACAGACTGAGTTCTGGGAAGGCTGGGTCCAAATTGATTTTGGCCCAACCCTTGAATCCCCAGCGCCAAGCGAGTGCCTGTCCTATTAAAGGCACTGAATAAATGCTTCTCTCCTCCACCTCAATCTGGTGGCCCAAAACAGCTGACGAGATGTACTGGATCATTAGGCAAGCTCTAGGTCAGGACAGGGAAGGGAAAGTTGTTCACTTTTTTGAAATACTAATTGAAACACTTTGAATACCAGCACTGTTTATCATAACTTCTGAACTGCCAGATTGAGCAGACAGATGAATGCTTTTCCCTTTGCTTCCTCCCACCCCTCTAGCTAAGCCCCAAAACCACCCTTTTCTTTCCAGTTTATGCACTGGTGTTTCCCTTCTAACAACTTTGCTTCAATTTATCACTTCAGTGTTTTATCCTAGTGTGTATGTCCAATTCACAAATCCCAGAGAACTAAAATGGCAGAGGGAACAAATTTGAGAAACTCTCCTACTCTTAACTCACAGCCTATCTTAATACTGTGCCCTTTTGTTTCAGTATCTCAATTACTCCATTTTTTCCTAAAAGTGGGGATACTAGTTAAAACTACCTTTTGGACTTCCCAGTATAAATATGGATTGGGAGAAAGGATAAGGCAATTACCTATAAAAATATGAGCATAAGCCCCATTAGTCTGTGAGCCCCAACAGTCCATTCAAGTGAACAAGCATTGTTGAGCCACAGGATCAGCCAGGGAGAGGACATCAAGGTAAAAGAAGAAATTCCTACCCTAAAGCAGCTCCAAATGTATTTACAATATAATTTTCATATTTGCACTCTACATCCTTTCAAAAAGATTTTGACATCTGTTTTTACATACTTTAAATTACTTGTGACACTTTTTTGAGCCACAAAAAATAATTAAAAAGCAAAAGAAAACCACTGTTAATGTTTTAGAATATACTTCTCTACATGCATGTTTTTAACAGCTTTAAGGTATAATATCATGCTAATTACCCATTTTAAGTGTACAATTCAATTATTTTTGACATATACAATGTTTTGCAATCATTAGCACAATTTGAGAACATTTTCATTACCCCCAATAAGAAACCCTCTACCCATTAGCATTCACTACCCATTTCTCCCTAACTGCCCCGCCCCCCAACCCCGAAGGCAACCTCCAATCTTCATTCTGTCTTAATGGATTTGTCTGTTCTGGATATTTCATATAAATCGCATCGCACAATACATGGTCTTTTGTATGGGGATTCTCTCACAGAATGTAATATTTTTAAGGTTTGTTCATGTTGTAATCTATCAGTAGTACATTCCTTTTTATTGCCAAATGCCATTCCACTGTATGGATGGACCACATTTTGTATATCCACTCCTGATGGACATTTAGGTTGCTCCCGCCTTTTGGCAGTTACGAATAATGCTGCTATGAACACTAGCATACATGTTATTATGGAGATGGAGGTTTTCATTCTATCTAGGAGTGTCATTACCGGGTCATACAGTAACTATGCTTAATATGTTTTTATAATATCATTTTGGGTTTGTTTTGTTTACATCTCCAGTATGCATTTGCCCACTCCCCATAAAGTCTCAAAAAGTGAAGAACTTACTCGTGGGGGAGAAAAAAAGACACGCTCAGCCCAAAACTTTGGTTGCAACTATCACATAAGCAGAAGCTCTAAATCATGACATCTCACACTGAGGTCATGATGTAATTTGCCTGATTTATTCAACTGCTTGAATAAAATGAGGCAAGTCATACTTGAAAGCTATAAACAACATTCAATTTTGTCTTGTGAATACTTTTCTGGCCCTCTGACTTCCCACTTAGATTCTATTTCAACTCAGGAAAGAAACTCTTTAGCTATATTTTCAACTTAAGCTTATTTCAAGTGTATTAGACTCCTGATACAATCAGGCTCCATTAATGCTAGTCCTTGCCTCTACCCAGCTGATCTGACCCAGCTGGAACCAGTATCCATAGCCCATCTGAACAGAGTCTGTTACATCTAGGTGAGTTCTGAAGAATCTGAGATTCTTTCCAGCTCAAACTGAGATTCTTCTGATAAACTGGGGAGGCAAGGAGGAGAATTTTTCTTTATGTGTGAGAAAATACTAGTATAATAATAATAAATAAAATGAGCATCATATTAACTTGATATCCTATTTTTATCCTTGGCCCTTTGATGATGAAACTCATTCTCTCCTGTGGGCAGGAAGAGAAAGTAGATTGGCAAAGTCAGTCTCTCAAGGAAGCACAGAAAAAGCTGAGCTGCTCTGTAAGATGAAATGAACAATTACAAATCACTTCCCAGGGCTGGAAAGTACATTCCCTTGGTATGATCTGCATTGTCTCAAAAATGCCAAAATACTTGACATTCAGGTGAACAACGCTGATCAAGTCCTTGGATGGATACTCCATACTGGGGTTAAGATAAGAACTCTGTGTCCAACTGAGTAACCATCCCCACAGAACAGCCTAATTGCTGTCCTGAAATCCCCAACACCTCAAGTCCCAGCCATCCTGGTGTAAATGACCTGTATCTTGACAGACATTGAAACCATATTCAACACTTCTTAAAAAAGCATTCAGTTACGATATTTAATAAATGAAGAATCTTGGAAAGGAAATCTTGCATAGATAAAAGCCCTCTTGTTTTCCCAATAACTCATAGGAGATACTCAAAGAAGGAGAATCCCCCACCCACCCACGCAACTCCCTCTTTCACATTTCACTCACCCAGAGCACACAGAGAAGGGCTGCATCCTCATCTAAAGAACGTTCAAACAAAACAATCTGCTCACCTCGTTACTCTGACAGGAAGAGCCTCGTCTTGGTATCCCAACACATGCATGATTACCACTAAATCCAGCCTAGCATATGTTACAACTTGCACTTATAATAAGCTAGCTTTGCTATGATGCTTCCCAATGGCTAAGCATCGAAGGTCAGACACTAGTCCAGGGGCTCCATCTGTATTTTCTCATTTAAGCCTCACTATGAAGTATTAAATGATACGCCCAACTCCACCATTTTGCAAAAAAGGAAACACAGCTGAATAACCCGCACGATGTTCAGAAGCCAGATCATGGCAGAGCTGAGGTTTTAGCAGAGTCTGCCCGTAGCTGCTGTGTGTCATTGAGACATGCCTGTGCACGTGGGTCATAAATCTTCCTTGTAAGAACTTTATGAGACAGGTCAGCCATGTGGAAGAAAGCTCATTTCAAGGCAATGATTCCAATTTTGCACTGCACCATCACACAAATGCTGGAGAGGACTCTCCACCAGCAGCCCCAAGACTACATAGCTAAGTGTGCTGTTACCGAAGGGCGGTGGATAGTCTACAGTGTGAGAGGTAAGAGAATGCACCTGCCTGGCCTTCTGACTGCCTGGGCAAGCTGTCTCACCTCAGACAAGTTACGTGATCTCTCTGTGCTGCCATAAAATTGGGAAAACACTCCTGACACCCGGAGGTGTCCCTCTCAGTGACCACTGGCAAGTGCACGCCATGAATGTCCCAACTTTGCTCAGCTCACAATTGCATTCCCAGCACCTAGAATGGTGCCTGGCATCCCACAAATACTGGAGGGCAGTTATAGAACAGTAAATTCCTCGAGATCAGGGTTTTTCCCTTTGCTTTTTTGGTTACTGCTATGTCACCAGTGCTTAGAACCCTGCCTGTCAGCAAGTGAGCACTCAAACATTCATTGAATGGGTAAGTCGATGAACCTGCAGGATTCTCAACTGCCTGCCTAGGCTGTGCCTTGTGCCTGGATCCACAGACTCTCCTGACTTTCTCATGGGGCTCATGAAGAGGAAGCCTCTCTGCCCTGCGGGGAAACTCCCGCTTCAGCCCCGCAGAAAAGGATTCTGCCCCATCTTGTGTGACTACAAGTCATGCTCCAGTCCCAACTCCCCATTTCCTTGTTAATGAAAATGTGGAACATAATTAATGCAGAGAAACCAAAAAAATAAGGGACTATTAACACAGAAGCTGAGACAGCAAATCACATAGGGTTTTGGTTTGGTTTTTAACTACAGAAGAATATAAAACGAAATGGAGTCATGTAATGGTCAGGGGTATTGCGGTGGTTCTGTTTGTTTTATGGCCCCAGAGACTCTATCTAGGCAGTTGTCAGCCTCCCAAACAACATCATAAAGTGCAGCAGGGTGTGTGGCGAGGCATGGGTGTTCTTAATATTCGCGACGACCATGAGGAGTTTTACAAACACCTCCCACGCCCAGCTCCGGTGTGAGCATTACCCATTACCGTACTAATGGATGGCGAGGACCCAGGTGATGGTGAAAAGGAAGGAAAGGTCAGGAGCAGTTAGATGAGGAAGAGCAGCATCCCCCATGTTCCTTCCCCAGACCACCTCCATGAGATGGCCTAAGAACCATTAAAAGGGGATTCTTGCATGAACCATTTAGAGAACTATTACATAATGTGGCACAGGAGTCATGACTGCAAGACTTAACTAGAAGCTGAAAAACATTAAATGTACTCTCAATTTCCACCAGGAATGGGGGTCTCATAGACTGCATTTTTAACTTATTTGGTCAAAGAATCCTTATTTTTCAAAGCATCTTCCAAGATTGGGGTTTTGAACAATGCTCTTCAGGAAATCCTAGAATAGTAGGAACAAAGAAGGCAAGGGACAAAAGAGTCGGTTGGTGGATTAATACTAATAATTAGCTTATTCATTTGAGCGAATTAAAAATGAGAAGACTTTTTGGCCATTTTGTTCATTTGGAGTAACTTCCCATCATTCTGGGAGTATGATTACAGTTACGAAACTATGGAAACATAATTGGCTCACAGACAATAATGACACCATTTATCACACTAACGGGGACAGTAAAGCCCATCTCCAGGATAACGCTCTCATCTTTTAATCGATGGCAGCTGCAGATACAAGCTTAGGGCCTCCCACTCCACTCACTGCCCCTGGAGGAACACAAAAACATGATCTCTTAAGAATCTTCTAGTAGGTCACAAATGGAAAGTTCCCCTTTGGGGTTTAAAGAAGAAGGGGGGGAAGCAGACTTTGACATTCAAAATGCTTTGTTTTTCCAGTTGAGTTGCCTAGAGCTTTATGAATGGACAAAAACGGAACAGTTCCACTTTAGTTGAATACTGCCCTCTGCTGGAACCTGCAAACAGTTTCTAATATGTCCCCCAAGAATATACAAATCAAAGCATTGCCTAGAAGGTCTATACAATACATTACACACTAATGATTTGAAGTTAGAGCACTTGAGTTTCTATCTTTTGCTTACTGCTTGCATGACCACAGGTGTATTACCTTGGCTGCTCCTAGACCCATCAAACTCAACCCATCTAAAATGAGGTAGATTTTTTTGTCATGATCCTGCTTCCTGTAAGGTCTAACCCAGTTAGGAACACACAAGGCCTGGAGGAATCGCCCTTCTCCCTCACCATTGACACCCACCTGACATCTTCCACCTTCAGGGCAGTACCCATCTGTCCCCACCTCTCCACGATCATTACACTGCTGTGGTGCGGACCTTCTTCTGTATTACTTACAGCAGTGCCCCTCCATCCCCCCCACCCCCCACCAAACCCTCCAATGCACTCTCCACATTCTCACAGCGACCTTTCGAAAGTAATAATCTAACCTAATTTGCTTTTGTTTGAAACAGCTCCCATAGCTGTCAGGGTGGAGTTCCAATTCCTTGCCTTGTGTACAAGCCAGGTCAATATGCCTCCCTCTCAAGCCTGTGTTACTGACAACACACACGTGCCCTCCCCCCACACATACACACGCCCCACACACCCCTAATCAACAGGACTACAAAATGATCTTCATTCCCCTCAATTCATCATGTGATCCAGAACTCTGTATTGCGTACATTTCCTTATCTGGAATTTCTTTCCCTCCATTCTATCACAGCTCCAGGGTCACCTCCTCCAGGAAGCTTTCCCTGACCACTCCACCATCACAAGCCACAGATTTCTCACAGCATTATTTGCATATGACTCCTACTGCACTTATCATAATGTGCTGGGGCAGCTCATTTTTCTGCCCCAACCTCAACTGTCAGCCCCTTAAGGGCAAGAATTTAAACACTTATTCAGACCCTACTTTGCTCTAAATTAGTTTAAAGGTGAATTAGAAGGGAAGAAAATACACAAAATACACAAGTAAAAATCACAAGAAAAAAAGCAAGGACAATTTTAAGGGCACAAAAGGACACAAAAATGCAGCTAACAGTACACTACACATTTCCAGGCCAGAAACTTAGCACCAAGTTTTTGTTTTTGTTAACCAGCTACAAGAAAAACACCTTGTAAGTTATCGGTAGAGCAATAAAAGCAAGCCAAATGTTCAGGAGAAGCCAGCATTCCTGACATGAAACCAGAAAGAGGTTCCTCCTTCAGGTCTTTAGGAGAAAGCATAAAGTGACCCACGGCCTCCTTAGGCAGGCAGGACCCACTGCCCCCTCAGAGCCTCCAGCACGTCATCTACAGAACACACGTGAGGGCAACTCCATGGGGGCCCAAGCAGGTCCAGCTTGAACAGCAAGCCCAGCTGCTGAGCTTAACCCAGGAGTGTGTGCAACATGGATGGGACTCACAGACTTCCGACAACTTGCTACAAACCTTCCTTATCCAAGACTACTTTTTAACAAACATGGGGGCCAAGAGTTTAAGATTTTACCACCTGACAAGTAAGTGAAAGGCAACTCAGTCTATGTTGCCAAATATAAGCGGATCAAACTATTCACCAGCAGGCAACTTTGGTGGCTTCGGGGCAAAAGGGTCTTGTCCTATCTTTTCCTCCTAACCCCAGCATCCAGCATGGTGGTTCTCAGCCCTATCAGACTATTGTCCCTTTACATGTAACAGATGTTTTGTGACGTCCCTCCACTCCCCTGAAATTGGATAATGTAACCATGCTTTATTATGTATAACCTTATCCTCATGCATAATTTCAAAAAATAAAAAATATTCTAAAATATAAAGGAAAAGGAAAGAATTGATAATCAGATAATATGTATTTCAATACATAAATTGTTTGCCCTAACTACCTTACAAGACATAACGACGAAGTCAGATTCCTACAACTACTAAGATTTGGGATAAAAATGAAAAACAAAACATGAAATCAGAATCTGTTCAAGAAGTCAGGACTATTTAAGAAAAAAGGTAAGAATGCTCCCCAGAATCAAAACTTGCGTCGATCACGAAGACCTGCTAACAGATCGACTCATTTGTATATGGAAAAAGGGAAAAAAACCTGAAATGAAATGAAGTAGAAGCATGTATGCCCAGATAAACTGCCACATTGGAGAAAATAAAGAAGAGTACAGGATTCCTGCAGGTGCATTATTTTTTTAAAGATTTTTTTTTAATTTACTTATTTGGCAGAGAGAGAGAGCACAAGCAGGGGGAGTGGCAGGCAGAGGGAGAAGCAGGCTGCCTGCTGAGCAGGGAGCCTGATGCAGGACTCGATCCCAGGACCCTGAGATCATGCCCTGAGCCAAAGGCAGATGCTTAACCGACTGAGCCACCCAGGCATCCCTCAATAATGCATTATTAAGAATATACCTCTTGCTGTGGACTCCCACAAGTAGATACGTAGGACTGTCAACAGCTGTGAGGGACAACCTGGATTGGGTATGACTGTCTGCACCCTGAGGTGCAGAGGTTCCTGCACCCTGATGAACATCCAGCATCCCCTGCCTTCAGCCCTGCATGCCAGTGGTCACCTCCATCCCCTTTAAGACTGACTAGCCCAGGGCAGAGCAGGGCTCCACAAAGGTGGAACAAGCTGAGGGACCAGGGACTGATGAAGGACAGCCTAGAAGGAACATACTGAACTTGAACATGAGGAGAATACACTGAATCAGAAGAGTACCCTTAAGATCAGGATGGTGGCAGAAGCTGGCCCAGGGCCTAGCCAAGAGCACTCCGTAAATGCTAATTGAATAAAAAGTGAAAGCGGATTACATTGTTTGACACTGTCAGAGGAACCAGCGTCCTTGTGTCCCACAACCCTGATCCTGTCTGTGAGGCCCTTGGTCCCTGTTGCGCTTCACTACCCACTTCAACCACCAGTTAACTTGTTACTCCTGAGCACTTTCTGGGTTGCTCAGTGCAGGGAAGGAGCTTGGGTACCTTCTTCAGTTTCTGCGGCACTGGATGGCATGTCTTGTCTCTCCTCTGGCCTGGATTCTTGATCTTCAAGAACCTAAGAAAGAAAAAAAAAAAAAAAATCAGTGAAAACAATTGGAGGCTTCAGATATGCGACAAGGAGATGGAAATCACAAACATAGGTCTGGGAGCTGGGACAGGCCAGACAGTCTGGAGAGGTCTGGAAAGACAGGGTGGGTAAAGCTGCTTGGAGTACACTCAGGCAGCACCCCAGGAAGAGGAGGACAGACATTGGGGAACCAAGAGGCATGGGTTGCAAACGTCCCTGCCATGAATCTTCTACTACTTTCCCACATCACAACCAGAAGGTCCTCAGGAACATAATTCATGAACCAAAAAGGGACAGAAGAACAGAAAATCTTGAAACTGTAAACAAGAGTCACTGTTTCTGCAGGTGCCCATCCTGAGAAACCCCTCCCCATGCCAAAGAACACAGGGTCCAGGGGGCAGGATCCCCATCACAAGGAAGACCCAGGATGTGCACGGGCCTCGCTCTGCAAGCCAGCGTATGCTGGTGCAGGCTGCCCTGGCTGAGAGCAAGCTGGGGGCCTCAGAGAAAAAGTGCCCTCCTGGAGCTCTCTGCATTTTCTTTTCAAATGGTTACTGCCCGGCCGGTGAGCGATGAAGAGCCACAGAATTATATATTGATGTGCCAAACAGAGAAACAGCCCAAGACTGCATCCGCACATGTTGCCAAACAAACACATGGGAACACTTGGGCAGGCAGCCCAGCAAATGGCCCAGACCCCTGAACCCTCATGGGCATATTATTAATTAAACTCAGTGTATCAAGCGCCTTGCTCTTGACCATTTCAGAACATCCTGAGGCCAGATAACAACAGCAACAAAAAAACATGAAAATATACACAGTTAACCAAACCACAGAGGGGCAGGAAACAAGAAGTGCCCACTCACCTACCCTCCGTAGCTGTTAACTCCCACCCGCCTTACCCTCAAGAGGCAGTATTGTCTCTTCGAGGACCCATCATGGAATTACAGGGTAGAACAGACCAGGTACGTCCTGGGAGGCACTAAGGAGATGGGAGCCTGAGTGCCTAGGGTCCTAAGAGGTCTCACCACGCAGGCTCAAGGCCCACGTGATTACCTGGGGTCAGCAGTAACCCTGACACCCTAGTCTTTTGGGAAGGGTAACTGCCCAGGCTACCTGAAAAGGGCATCAGGGAATGCTGCTTCCTGATTACAAAACAAAAATGAAATAGGAAAATACTTTTTTTTTTGTAAATGGGTGTGTTAAAACAATTTTTATTCTTTTTTCTTTAAGATTTTATTTATTTGACAGAGAAAGAGCGAGAGAGGGAACACAAGCAGGGGGGAGTGGGAGAGAAAGAGGGAGAAGCAGGCTTCTCGCTGAGCAGGGAGCCCCATGCAGGGCTCGATCCCAGGACGCTGGGATCATGACCTGAGCTGAAGGCAGACGCTTAACCGACTGAGCCACCCAGGCACCCCAAAACAATTTTTATTCTTTTGAGTAAATTTAGATGCAATTGTAGGACACTTAAATTTCCTAGTTGCCTTATTAATTTTAGCCAAGTTCTAGAACTAAATTCTCAACATTCTGATTAACAGGAAAACGTGTTATGAGAAGAGAACTAAAACAAGATTGAAAAATGTAGCTAAGGGGATGTCTGAGCCTTTGGCTCAGGTCATGATCCTGGGGTCCTGGGATCAAGTCCCGCATCGGCTCCTTGCTCAGCAGGGAGTCTGCTTCTCCCTCTGTCAGCTCTGCCAGCTGCTCCTCCTGCTTGTGCTCTCCCTCTGACAAATAAATAAATAAAATCTTAAAAAAAAAAAAAGGTGCTATCCTCCAAAACACAGTTCCCAAAATAATGAGTTTGCAGTCTGTACTCTCAAGGAGTATGAGTTTTGTTTTTTTTTTTTAAAGATTTTATTTATTTATTTGACAGAGAGAGACACAGTGAGAGAGGGAACACAAGCAGGGGGAGTGGGAGAGGGAGAAGCAGGCCTCCCGCGGAGCAGTGAGCCCGATGTGGGGCTCGATCCCAGGACCCCGAGATCATGACCTGAGCCGAAGGCAGATGCTTAACAACTGAGCCACCCAGGCGCCCCAGAGTTTGAGTTTTTATACACCAGAATGAAGAGACACACACACCTTGAGAAGAAAGGCTCTGTCCCAAAAGTATTTCCTGAAGAGTTTAATATCTGCCTCCAACAAATGCTCGGCTATGTGGTTCAGCGTCAGGGTCAGTGTCTCTGATGAGTGAATATACTTCAGGAAAGCTTGTTCGCTGAGCTGCACTCGGGAGAAGCCTGGAGAATGTCTGCTCTGGAAACTGAAATGTCACAAATCAAAACCCCTGGCAGTTTCCAAGACATCAACCCCAAGATCCCACTACCCTCACTGCCCCCATTATTACCAATCCAACTGGCAAAACGATCCATGAAAGCCATGTACTGACAATAAGTATGTAAGATCATGTAAACAGATGCTAATAAAGCCACCTTCTTCTACCTAGACAAGATGCCAATTGAGAAGCTATTCACATACACTACATACTTTACCGTCATTTGTAGAACTAATGAAACTACTGACTTTTAAACATAGTATTTTACCTCAATATTTCATTCTCTTTTTAATTCAAAAAGATGCCTCCTGCTTTAATGGGGTCACATGTGGTAGAACAAATTAGCTGGCAGCCAACAGCTTATTAGGTGATTACAGTGGAAAACAGATATGATCTCCAGGGAGCACAGTGAGGTTTGGATGTTACAAACAAGTGGGATATTCATAGCACACTGGTCCACTGTTGTAAATCATTTTGTCATGCAAATTAAAACATGCATACATTTGATCTTGTTGTATTCTTGAAAACATCCATAAACAAAGAAACAACATTCCCAAACTAAATTCTTGAAATAAACTTACTTTCTGTTCTGTTTTGGCCAACAACAGTTGCACATTTATTAGCTATACGTAGGCTTCGCAGTTAGTATAATATTCTGGATGGCTCCCAAGGTCATGCAATTGCAACAGTGAAGGAGCATCAGGAGGAAAATGCTAGTGCTTCCAGAGAGCAGCCCACCTCAGCATGTTGTCACATCCCTACGATTGCTTCCAGATTCTTCACTTCACAGTGCTAGCTCTATGGCTCTTTCCTCTTCTTACATGACCCCATTTAATTAATGAATATACACTTCATGAACATATATATATATATATATATATTTATAAACATACTTTTAATCAAATAAATGCTATCTCCGAGGATTGGAACAATAAAGAGAGATCCTTGTACTCTTAAGATTTGGAGCATCTCCCACACTCTTGATATTAATTACTAGAATCTTCTGGAAAACAACTCCCCATGCTAACATGCCACTGAAGTAAACGGACTCTGAGCATGAGCCAAAAGATTGTTATTAATTTAGAAAATGGAAGCTTCACCATATATTCAGAATTTAGCTGACAGTCTACTTCTAATACCATTCATGAATAGATCTGTTAGATGTGCAAACTTTTAAGGAACATATTATCATCTTCCAGTCCTAGTAGAAAGGTACTAAGGTACTAAGCTACCCAAGATGAAGTCAGCCAGGACTCTGATCTAACAATGAACCATCCACAATGACTACGTCAATGAATAACGCCGGCCTTGGAGTTTTGGGCAAAGCAAGTGGGGTCATGTTAGAGCCAAGAAAAAGACAATTCCTTTTGATGGGCTTTTCCCTTGGTTGGTGGTCATGTGACCAAAGTAGAAGAAAGTTCTAACTTCTACTCCAATATCCATTTATGTACCATAAAACCATAAATTAATTACATTGAGTTTCATGAGTCAAACAAGAAAAACCAGTCCATCAAGACACACCATATAATAATATTCTGATGATATTTTATATTTATGTAGTACTTTGTAATTTTCAAGGTACTTTCCCATTTATTTTTAACACCTGTTAAGTCAAGGAAATCACTATATATGAATCTCCTTTTCATAAGAATGACCAATCTGAACCATTCTAAGTAATAAACCACCCATTCCTCATTCATTAAAAATGCTGATAATCATCATGAACATAGCAAACTTTACAGTTCCCTTACTTTATTATTTCCTTTACATTATTTCACTAGATCCTAATAACCACACCATATCTTAGGGTTTGTCTGTTATTGATTCAACAAAAATTTATATTCTTTCAATGAGTGTTATAGGCTGAAACTGTACTAGAAATATTGCAGTAGGTAAACAAATAATTTCAGCCCTCAAGTGATACAGGATGGAGACCTAGGTAACAAATGATGACTATATTTAAAATGATAAATTATGATTGATATTGTGAATTAGTAATTTTAATCACCATATTGTAAATTAATCATAATCATTAAAGACCCTGACATGGATGGCTTTCTGAAGCACTTATTTAAGGTGGCACCTGAAATATAAGTAGGGGTTAGGCTAGTATTACCCAACTTTTTTCTTCCCGACAGTCCCCTATGAAGCCCTTCAAGACATTTTTTCCCTAACTACCCCTCCATGAAATGTTGATACCAAATATATCTGTATAATCTGTTCATGTACTCTGCACTTTATACATGAAAACTAATGGTAAAACAGAAACCAACATTAACTTGTGGTCTGGTTATTTCAATTCTTCCACAGTACTTGGAACACTTTATATAGGAACAGATCAAGAGAGAATCAATCTATCAAGTAGCCAAACTCACTTTGTGATGTCTTCAACCAGCTTGGAGTGACCGGCTCGTAAAGCTAATTCTAATGGTGTGGCACCTTCTTTGTTGGGTAAAGACAAAGCCTGAACTCCCCCAGGGAGGCACAACAGGAAATGAGAGAGCTTAGGTAAGCCCCATCTCATAGCCAGGTGTAGAAGAGACTCTCTGCATAAAGAAACTGAAAATAAAAACAAACTGTATTAGTTCCTTCATTTACAAACTTTGTCTTATATGTTTTATCTATAATACCATAGATTTAGACACAATAAGAATGTCAGAACTGGAAGGAACCATCAAAAGCATCTAATCCAAATACCTTATTTTAAGTAGGTGTTTAACGTGGGGTTTGAACTCACAACCCCGGGATCAAGACCTGAACTGAGTGAGATCAAGAGACGGACACTCAAGTGATGGAGCCACCCCGGCACCCCCATTTTACTGCTGTGGACAGGCTGAGTGATGTGTCCAAATGTAGGTAGCCAGGAGGTGCTGGAGCCAGGTCCGCCCATCGCTGGTACAGTGCTCTTTCTACTCACTACAGCACACATTCACATCGCCTTTCACTTGTGCAGTAAAGTCAGCCCGGAAAAACAAGTGCTAGGAGCACACCACCCTTCAGAAATGCATCCAGCTGCCCTTGAAGGACATGCTGCTACTTCAGGAGGGCAATCTCTCGGAGGCCACAACCGTAAGTAAGTCCCTGTTTCCCCTCTTTAGCTGCAGAGGTGCTCCTCCCCTGATGAGAAGCTAGGGCAAAATGGGTTTCCGGGCGCCTGGGTGGATCTGTTAGTTAAGCAACTGCCTTCGGCTCAGGTCATGATCCTGCAGTCCTGGGATCGAGTCCCGCATCAGGCTCCCTGCTCAGCAGGGAGTCTGCTTCTCCCTCTGACCCTCTGAATGAATGAATGAATGAATATACGACTAAGGGGGCTCTTCCCCTGATGAGTACCCATGAAAGTGAGCTTTAGGGATATGACTGCAGCTGCTATTTGGAGCATCTATCATTCTTAGTTCCATCTCTGAAACCTCGACTAAAATCTATGAACAAAAGCTGCTTACTCTCTCGGAGTTTGGACACTGAGGACAAAAACTAACTACTTCTCCACACACTTGGCAGTCTGCATTAACTTTACTTTTCCACTGTCTTCATTAACATAATTTCACTACTCCAGGAGACTCTACCCAGGGCAAATGATAGTCTCTTCATCATTCCTTCAAGACCCATCAATTCTTCTGTAAAAAGCATCCTTTTAAGCCCTAAAACCAATCTTTATTATACCATGATCCTTATCCAATCCTAATCCAACTCCCTGCATTACGCATGACCGATCCTCTGCATTAGAAGACCATCATTAAACCAACCTTCAGTTTCTCAGTAAATTCCAACCTTGCCCTCTCCGGGAAGAGGCTGCTGAGGCTCCACGGAGGCGGTTTCCCTTACTGGGCTAGGCAGTTAGCTCAGCTTTGTCTCACCAGCAGACTGTGGGGATGCTATTTGGGGAGCCAGCATCCAACAACACTCTAATTTGAAACAATCAGAAGGAAATACTCCACTGCACAAATGCAGAAGAAAATTGCTTAGCTTACGTTTTTAGTGGTTTAGACTATTTTTTTATCCAGATCAAGAACGTGAAGTCTTATATTTCAAATATGTAAATAAGCCCTCTCAGTGAAATACCACCAACTTCACTGTGCATTTGCTCCATCACCTGTCTGTGTGACAGCACAGACCCCCTGCCCCCCCATCACATGACATCTGAAATGCCCAAACATCTAAAAACAAAGCAGTGCACACCTGCCAGATATCTGTTTAATATACCTGATATCTTCAAAAGGCTATTGAAGAACTTATCTTTATTTTACCCTTTAAGTTTTTGACCTTTAAACTCATTTTATTAGAAGGAAGGGTTTTCATTCTTAACAGATTCCCAACAAGGCATGTTTGAGAACATTTCCATTTTTTTTTTTCCTTCTTAAATAATAACGAGGAAGGGACTGGTTAGGATCAGGTAACAAGACAAACACAAATGCACAAGTACGCTCCTCAACATGTATGTCAGCATGAGATCATAACCAGCCACCCTCGAATGGAATTTCAAAGTCATAGATCCCAATCTCAATCTGGTAAGAAATACTGCATGGTTATATGGGACACAATTCTCTTCCAAGACGAAGACCAAAAGGGAACAGCTAAACATATTGCATTCCCTTTTGAAAGAAAACCATTGGTCAAGGCAAGTAGAGCATCAACAATTTAAATGGAATGCCTTACACTGCTTTGGGCAGTGCCCCAAATACCCTTGACTTTGGGTAGGAGTTCATTCTATTCAACCTGGTCGACTGTGTGGGGGGCAGAAGTTGCTTCCTCCTCTGGAACACTTTCCAGGCCTGTTCTGCTAGTCCAGCTCCCCATTCCCTCCTTGGGCTCCAATCTCACATCCAGTTCACAGGAGAGCACAGCAAACTTGTGAGAAGCAACGGCTCACTGCTGAAACTGTCCCTCTCCCTCCCTCCCTCCCTCCCAATCTACCCACCTCCTGGGAAGGTGGGAAGGTGGGAAGGCAAGGGGAGAAAGGATCTTCTGATGTGTGAAGGAAACAAATAAGATGCTGACCAAGATGTTTTGAGAGAGAGCCTTCTCACTCAGTATGAAAGTTCAGAGCCCAGAATCAGGCAAACAGCCTGAAATAGGAAACACCATGACATATATAAATAATTCTGCTTGTTATAGAGTTTCAGATTCTTAACAGCAGTCAGGAAAACAAGCTGTGAAAAGGGGTTATACAATCTGGCAGAAGTGGGGGGCGGTGTTTAAAATGTATTTTTAACCAAATAAATATGTCTCTTCCTGTGTGGCTAATGCCAGGAGTTATGCGAACTAATGTTACCAAAACAGAATTACTTGTAATTGTTCTAATGGCTAACATTAGAAGGTATGACCTGTCACATCCCGGGAGCAAAATCACCCAGACATGAAGAGGAAGTGAGTAGACTGTACCAATCAATCAGCATTTCCCATCATGGCACAGAGGGAGGCTCATCGGACCCAGACAGGGAAGGAGGCTCAAAGCCCATGCCTCTCATTCTGCCACACCTCAGTTTCTGTCCCTGGAAAATAAGGCAGTCACATCAAAGACCCAACGTCCTGAGAGTATTCATCCCAGCCCTGACTTACTGAGGATCAAGAATCCATGAAATACAGCGCACACCAAGGGACCTCCCATAATGTTCGAGCACAGGACCCGAAACAGCTGGTGTGGCTGTTGCTAAAGGAAAGTGATTTTATATACTGTTCAGTCCAAATTCAGGATCATCATAGCTTCACAAGGTCTGGAGATAGCAGAAGATTGAAAAATAAATTATCAAGCCCTCAGGAACTCACAGTCACTGATACAGGAAATGTAAATCGGCATAACCACTTTGGAAAATACATTGCCATCATCGAATAAATTTGAAAAACTGAAGTCTTCACTGATTGAGCATTTCCACTCCTACACAGAAACCCTAGTGAGCACTATGCTTTGTATGCCGCAGCAAGCACACATAAAAATGTAAAATTGTCCAAAAACAGAAGTGATCTCAACATCAACCAACAATAGAATAAACTGCAGTATAATCACCTCGTACCCTAACAATAAAAATTACAGACTTGGGGCGCCTGGGTGGCTCAGTTGTTAAGCATCTGCCTTCGGCTCAGGTCATGATCCCAGGGTCCTAGGATCGAGCCCCGCATCGGGCTCCCTGCTCCGCGGGAAGCCGGCTTCTCCTCTCCCACTCCCCCTGCTTGTGTTCCCTCTCTTGCTGTGTCTATCTCTGTCAAATAAATAAATAAAATCTTTTTAAAAAAATTACAGACTAATATAGTAAAAAACTAAGAAATATAATATTGTTGCAGAAAAGTCACAAAAGAGTACATGAATGTTTCAATTAATACAAAATTTTACAAAGTGAACAACTAAGGCATACTATTTAAGAATACATAGGTAGTAGAACTTTAAGGAAAAGCAAGGAAACGGTTACTCTACAAGTCGGCATCATTTCTCTGGGACAAAGAGGAAACCATGAATGGAGGAAACTGTAGCTACTTCTGGGGTCCAATGGTGCCTATATGTCTCCCCCCCAACACACCCAGGAAGCTGTGTTTAAGGCTCTCCCCAGGACAATTATAACAAAATTTCCAGGGGTGGGACCGAAGCCTTATTTTTTTTCTGAAGATTCCCAAGTGATTCTAATACAATGCCAGGGCTAAGATCTGCTACTTTCTCTAAGTTAGTGGTTAACAAAATACCTATCTGTGCTTCCTTTTTATACCACTGTCTTCCCTATCATCTCTTAAGATCTATTAGCTAAAAATTTCACCAATGAATAACAAAAAAAGTTTGACTTTCACAAGTTATTTTTAATATACAATACTTGCTCCCAAACCAAGATATATCCTTAAACACTGTAAGCAAATTATTAAAGATAAATGTGATAGGGACAATAATCTAGAAGCAAATGCTTTTAAATGCAGTTTAATTCAGGAGTACTTCTACTTTGTAGGATTTACTAATGGTTCACAACACCTGAGTGGAGCCATTGAAACGTATTCAACACTGTAAGTTTATGGACAAAATATATTGAACTCACATATATCCAAATCATTAAAATAAGTTGTACTCTCCAAACCACATATATATTTATGGAGGTCTCAATTTTTGCGTCTAAGTCATTCAGTAGACAAACACTAAGTGAATCTAGTACTATATGCCAGATCCTGTGGCTACAAAGATGGACATGGTCCCTTGTCTTTGAATATCATCAGCCCACTTTTGTTTGGAATAAATATCTGACCTGTGAAACCACTGTCTGATGAGTTACAGCTCCAGGTGTAGACACAAAGAGTACAAACAGAAATAAGGAAACTATTGGACCTACAACCTCCCTCATGTATCATGACTTGAAAATTTACACGTTGATACAATGCCACAGTGATGAGGAAAAAGAGAATGAAAAAAAATATTGCGAAATATTTTATGGAGCGCAGAAGAGAATATTTAGCATGAGCATCACATACAATCTCGTATTTTTTCAGGACTCTCAATGAAATGTATTATGTATCATGTATTATGGCATCTTTCATTTAAGTGGTCTAATCAGGGCTTTGGTGTATAAAAAAAATCACCCCTCCTTCTCCTAATGTCCTCCATGCTATTCCTTATGTTTCACAAATAAGTAAAACCATATGATAATTGACTTTCTCTGCTTGACTTATTTTACTTAGCAAAATGAAGGGGGGGAATCAGAGGGGGAGTCGAACCATGAGAGACTACGGACTCCGGGAAACAAACTGAGGGTTTTAGAGGGGAGGGGGGGTGGGGAGATGGGTTAGCCTGGTGATGGGTATTAAGGAGGGCATGTATTCCATGGAGCACTGGGTGTTATACACAAACAATGAATCATAGAACACTACATCAAAAACTAATGATGTGGTAACATAATAAAAAATAATAATAATAAAATAAATAAAATTTAAAAATCACCCCTACCCAGAAGATCAGAGGTTGTTGAGTCCAGAACAAGAACTGCAAATATAAACAGGTTCATAGGAAAGATATTGAAACAGAACACCCGAAGGAGCACAATACCAACATGGCAGGCATGGCTGCAAAGGGAGAAGAGAAGTGTAACAAGCCTAAGGGTGGGTTTTAGCTTCCTGAAATGTCTTTTCTGCATCAGACATATTTGAGACACTCAGATTACAACCCCTGACTGCAAATCTGGGAAAACACCAATCACTCAGTTTCATTCCATAAAATTCACATTGCGATATAAAATACTGGAATGCACTTTAATGGAGTTTGCATCTCTTTTAGGTTGGTTATACTTTATTTTACCTTGTGGAACTAGTACTAAATCACTTAAAACATTAAAAAGTCCTTATCAGAACTCAAAGATGGCAATCCAGTTTCTGGCCTTCACTACCTGGGGACATGTCCAGACTGAACTATACAATGTGGCCATCAATAGAATATATTAAGAATCCGGTCACAATACTGTATAGCGCAAAGGCAGACAAAAGAGTTGAAAGATCTGGATTTGAACACTTACAGAAATGTAGCTGTGGAAAGACCACTTAATTCTCAAATTTTAAGGTGCTTGATCTGGAGAAACAGAGTATTATCCTCCCAGCCTACTACCCAGGAGTGTCAGGGGGACATAATGAAAATACCTTTTGAGACAAGGTTGTCAAGAACTATGAAAGCCAGTATTGGGGGACTTCTCAGTGGTATACATTTGTCTGATGTTTTCCATACAACAAGTACAACTGTCACTAAACAGAGACATGATATACTCCAAAACAGTTTTCCTCTGGTTGTAATTTAAAAGCATAATTGAAGGTAACCAGATGTCTGCTTGGGAGGCACTATAATTGCATCTGTGTAAGATACCAGATGTGCCATTGTGACAAACGTGCAAAGGCCCCCTGCCTTGGGCAGCCGGCAGTCATTAGGTGCCATGAGCAACAATTAGGTCATACCTACTTTCCAGTCTGTGCACTGGATTTTTTTTAATCATTTGTTAATATTTCTTCAAGCTCTGGTTTGTGTTCACCATTTATTCATTCATTAGATATTTGTTGACAGCCTACAATGCACTGAGCATTCTTTCCCCTCGCACCACAGCGTAGCCTGTGGAATTGCCAGGCATTCTCCCAACTGACCCTTCAGAAACCCTGTTCCGTCTGAGAGACAAATGAAAATACACTGCAGTCTAATTTTATTTTAAGATTTTATTTATTTATTTGACAGAGAGAGCGCACAAGCATGGGGAGCAGCAGGCAGAGGGAGTAGCAGGCTTCCTGCTGAGCAGGGAGCCCGATGCGGGGCTGATCCCAGGACCCTGGGATCATGACTTGAGCCGAAGGCAGACGCTTAACTGACTGAGCCACCCAGGCGCCCCACAGTCTAATTTTACTATTGAGAGGCAGAAAAGTATAGACTCCACATATCTTGGCAATGGCCTTTTGAAATCTGCACTGAGAGTCTGAACTGAACCCCCACCAGGAAAACGACTTCCCATCTACAGCTGGACAGGATCCACTCACTGCCCTTACACTGGAAGCCAGAGCCCCAAGTCCAAACAGCTAGACTGAAAAATATTCAACTCCATGGTTATGAGTTACAACTTCAGTGGGAAGTCTCATCCCATCCTTGAGCACAAGGGGCACACCCGGCAAGGGGTATTCTGTTGAGTACAGAAGAGGAAGGGAGAGGGAATAAAGCAAACAGGAAATAGGCGTTGAAGGTCCTCCCCACCTGGGATGAGGCTGGGGGGGCGGGGAGGTTGAAAGAAGTTCACTAGAAGTCCAGATGGGCAGCTGTCACATATGAATGAAGCAAAGAAATGAACCATTACAACAACCTTTTTATTTAATTCTTATTAGGTGCCAACAACTGTAAGGACTTTATATTCCTTGTTTCCATCTAACATTTATGAAGCAACTTACACGTATTATCTTATTTAATCCTGACAGCCATTGCACGAGGTAAGGCCTGTGATTATCCCCATTTCATAGGGGCAGAAACTGAGCTTGGACACCCTCATGCAATTGCCCAAGCTCACTCAGGTACCACATGGAGCATCAGGGATCTGAACCCAGACTTTTGCACCTCCAAAACTCAAATTCTTACAGGCAAAGAAATAATTATGTCAAAGACGGCAAAAACAAGAAGGGCAGTAAAGACAGAACTTGAATAAGTCAACAAAATGAGAGTGAGGAAACCAAACAAAGAACTAAGCCACACCAATCCTAAGGGCTCAGGCTCACTAGACTCTGCCCATGTCAGCTTGATAGGTCACCACACACACACAACACACACACCACTGTCTCATGACAAACCTGCAAAATAAAAGCTGCAACAACTACAAATGTAGTGCATAGAAAGCAGCTATGTGAGAATCATTATGAACTAGAACCTAGGGCAGGAATACAAAAGACTGGGGGTTGGGGGTGTTCTACCTATGTCGGGCTCATACTCCCATAAAGGCCCAGGTTTTAAAGAGTCAAGACCAGGCCTTTTACAGTTCACTTGGACCCCGTAGAGCAGAGCACTGCCAAAGGATACCAGTTGATCATTTCCCCAAGAACATCTCATCACTTCTATCTGCCTCACTGCCCACCTCCTTCACAAGACTCTCCTACCTGTCTCTTCAACCATCAGCCTTTTAACCTGCAAGCATGGGTAATTTTAAAGCCAATTATTTATTTTTTAGATAAAGTAATACAAGGACAGCCACCAGCATTCAAATACTCTTACATCTAAGAAAAAAGCAAAAATTTTAGTTTTTTGCCTTAAGTATTAACAGACTCCTTGGATACTGTCATTTTTAAATTCAATTTTAGTCCCCTGAGTGCAATCAAAAACTGTCATATGCATCCTGCAGCGTTTAAATGGTTTCCAGAGGAAAGGACAGGGGTGGGACATGGTTACCCAGAGGTAAATTCCAAAACCTTCCACTGTCCTGAATCCTTTGGGAAGCACATTAGAGTAGGGTGTTTGAAAAAAATATGAGCTTCCACTTACATTTTTTTTCCTTGAAAATTATGAGGGAGGGAGAAAGTAACCCTCTGCTCTATCTCTGATGTGAGAATAAATATTTAATTCTCAATTCCAGTCTAAGGGCCATTGGTGCCAGATAAAAGCAGGAAGCTTATTCTTTAGGGAAAACTTTAAGCTGCCTTCTCATCTTTACAATGTAATACCTTAAAAAAAGAGAATATGGTTAATGAGTTTAACTGAAAACTAAATTCAGATTATTTGATGAGGGGTTCCGTTTCCTTGAGAGTTCAATTTCATATTAAATTCTTTACTGCCAGAAAACCCACTCCTTAAAAATGAATGGCTAAAAATGGAATGGAAGACAGAGAAAACATTTTTAAATTAAAGATTTAAAACTTCACAAATGATGCATATTTGAGTACATGCTTAAGTAATGTATAACAATGTTATCAATTTAACATGGAACCTATTCTAAAAAACATTCTCTCCACCACTAACATTCATGCACTGGGTTACCTTAGCAACTGAAGGAATAGAATTCCAGCTTAAAATGTCAGAAAAGGAAGTGTGGAGAGGTTTGTTCCATGAGATACTATCAGAAATAACAGAAGGCTAGAAAGTAATAGACAGTGTGTATATAGCTGATTGAAAAATGTCAAGATTTCCAAGAAAAACATTTAAAACCTCAGAGTTAGTTGATACCTGTCATGCACTAATTTCAAAACTCCTCAATCTTTTTTAAACAGTTTAGAAAACCTGTATTTTGTAATAACTCTGTCCTTTGTGGGTATCCTGGTAGGACACCAGCTGATGTTATTTCAAACTTGCTGTCCAGTACAAAGCTTTGGGTCGAAGAACAAAGTCTGGGGGACAGCACGTCATTCTTATAGTTCAATATGCCATCCCCTGGCTAATAAGACCTAGAACATAAGTTGAGGCCAACCAACAAGCCATGCTCCTGAGCCTTGCTCTATTTTTTTCTATTTATACAGCCAGCAAATTGTACTCAAAGATAAAAACAGCAGCCAAGGGGTGCCTGGGTGGCTCAGTTGGTTGAATGACTGCCTTCAGCTCAGGTCATGGTCCTGGGGTCCTGGGATCGAGTCCCACATAGGACTCTCCCTGCTCTGCAGGGAGCCTGCTTCTCCCTCTGCCTCTGCCTGCCACTCCCCTTGCTTGTGCTCTCTGTCAAATAAATAAATAAAATCTTAAAAAAAACAAAAAGCAGCCAAGCTCTATTTCAAGTGTTAAACAAATCTTGCTTCTTACTGGTTACAGTTCTCTTTCCTCTATTCAAAGAGAGCTCAACAGATATTTTCCTTTGTCAGACATTGCTGGCCCACACATTTCCTTCTGCTGTTGCCTAGAAAGAAGGTGAGGACTCTGGGTGTGCGGCCTGAAGCACAATTGCTTCAGGAAAATTGGCAGTTCCCACTTAGTCTTTAGTTATGAACTGTTATTTCTCACTTAATTGTTTCTCCTGAGATAAAAAAGCAACATAACTGCTCTTTAAATGCCTTAAGGTAACACAAAACAATTAAGACACATTTTTTAAAGATTTTATTTATTTGAGAGAGAGAGCACAAGCAGGGGGAGCGGCAGAGGAGAGGGAGAAGCAGACTCAATCCGAGAACCCCAGGATCATAACCTGAACCGAAGGCAGATGCTTAACCGACTGAGCCACCCAGGTGCCTCCAATTAAGATACATTTTAACAGTCGCCGAATGACCCCCACTTTTATAAAATTTCTTCCGATGTTCTTTTGTCCTTCTGCATTTTTTTTCCTTTCCCCCCCATTAGTTGTAAAGTGTAGAAAAGATTCCCCTTCAAAGGGAACTAATTTACAAAGACCCTATTAATAAAATAGAGCATCATGCTAACCACCCTTCTGAGTAACAGCATGACCTATCCATTAAACTCATGGTCCCTGACAAGGTTTCTACTTTTCCTCTAAGTCAATATTAATTACAATGGAACTTGTTTTTGCACATACCAATACTACTTAGACTTGCCCTGACAACATGTAGTCTGCAACTAATACATTTCCTTAATTTCTCGATTCTCAAATATTCTCATCTTTGAAATCAGTAATTTTATTAATTATCTAAGGCACTTTCAGTGGGTCCTACCAGTTCCACCCATTACTTTTTTGGGGACAGCTCCCTAAATACAGCAGCTGTGTTTAGGTCCAAGACAGTCCTGTAGAAAAGTTTCACAAGCTCAGTTGGCTTACCCTAAAAATTTCTTCCATTCACAGAATCAACTATAAAGGTAAGAGTCAAGTTTAACTCTTTTCACTTGATAAAGCAATCTGCCAATTAAAATTTTCTTTATTTAAAAATTATATTATGTATGCCCTGCAGATTCAATTCATGATATCACTTTTCTTAAAAGTTCTTGCCATGAAAAGGAAATGGTACTTAGGTAACAGGATGGAGTTGTTACCTAATGTTATAGCAGTAAACATTTTATAGTATATAAATGTATCAAATCAACACATTGTACACCTTAAACTTACACAATGTTGTATGCCAACTATGACTCAAAAAGCTGCCAAAGAAGATTGTGTTATGTTTTCATAATTGTTATAACAGAGTTCCATCTTTTCCATAACTAAAAATTTGTGCCTATAATGAGACCTCTGAATATATGAACTATTTTATGTAGAGAACTGTAGAAAACGCCAAAGTCACTGTTCCTAATAATTTACCTTGGCAAAAAAGGAATTAAATCTGCAAATTATTGCTACATATTGGTTTGTAAATGTAAATATATGCTGAGAGAGGTAGTCTTTTTGAGTTTTTTTTTTTTTCCTTAATGTAAGTGCGCTCATTTTTCTTCTATCAGAAAGCTTAACCAGGACAACCTCTACTTATTCCATAGGTTGGGTTAAGAGCTATTATGTTCCTAAAGGCAATGCTCTCGTCCTCTGAGATGGTGTTTGTAGTCCCTTTGGGCTCTTTACTCAAATGGTAGCCTTCTCGTGGAGATGGGAAGCTTAGTGCTTGCCAGCCATGTTGGGCTTCTGGGAACACAAGCGAAGTAATTCGGTTGAGCAGGAAGGGAACACTAACTCACAAGTTATGAAACAAAGGAAAGCACCAAGGAAATGAAACAAAATATTTTATCCCAGTTAATCTAATTGTCAAAATTATGCCAATCTCTGAGAACTATAGCTCTGTCCCAAAAAAAACAAAGTACCCAAAACAAAAAAAGATAAATTGTGACATTTTGTTGGATATATTATTCTACTCCAAGTTTTACTGCAAATATGGGGTCCTGATATCCCGCAAACATTTTTTATCATGAAAACTATTTCAAAGAACTGGGCTTAATTTTATGAAACAGAAATCCAATTTTATTTATGGCACAAAATTAAATAAAACCAGTGATATTTCCTTCCCTAGAACATATAATAAAGTTGCATTTTGAGTAATGATGGGTAAGAAGCAGGGCCAAGAAAAATCTCTGCTTTTCTTGATGAGAGACAACACTCTGCTCAGCCTGGCCCTTCTCCAGGATCTCAGGCCTTCCTGAGAACACTCAGTGATTGAAGAGGAAAAAAGTGAGGGATTATAAAATGCAAAAGGCAAGGAAATGCAGTCAGGCTTCCAGTAAGGCTTCCACCAGACTCTTCCAAGACAGAATCATTACAGATATCAATTAATCCTCATTCAGCACATCCATTTATCCCACAAAAAAAGCATAAATAAATAAACACAAAGAATTTTAAGCACAAATGGCGAAGCTTTAAATCATTTCTGGGTAAGTATTAGGAGAAATAATTAGTAGGAAAGAAACTGTTTTCCACTTAGGATGCCACTACCACTTAACACACAATGAACTCCAGCAGGCCATATGCCACCGTTTCTTAGTCTGCGATTATTTCGCTACCTCGAAGACAAGCAGCACTAATAAAATCAGTTAATTAGGGGAGGATGCATTGAGCATGTACAAGATTCTCAACTGCTCAGATGAAAACTCTACTAAATTGAAAAAGAGGGACCAGGTTGTTGACACAGGAGACTCCTGAACTCTCCTCCTCCCATGGAAGTGCCAAATGTACAGCAACACCCACAGCAATTCTCTCTGAGAGAAATCCAGGAACTAAGTGAATGACTTCTCTCATACACAGGGTAAATGTGGAAGCACCACATCAGAATGGGTACAAAAGGCTGAGACACACTCACCATAAACTCTGCCCCTGGCACAGTTCAATACAATCAGAAGGGAACCCCAACTCCCAGCTCCTCCGTGAGGAATGAAAGGTTTGGATCACATCTAGCACCCCAACTTTGAAAGCCTCCACCGAGCTGAGAAAGCCAGTGGAGTCTGCATCCAAGTGTCCCACAGGACTACAGCAAAGAAGTAGTTCTTAACAGGCAGACAAGCACTCACCATAACCATTCCCTCAGGGTTCAACATAGAGGAAGCAGGTGGAAAGACACATCTCCCAGTCCTTCCCTGGAAGGAATTTGACTGCATACTTTATAAACTGCTGCTTAAGGGTCCACTTTCTCATTGGCATGCACCTAGGAGCTGACTGTGATCTTCCCTGGACCCCAAGGGAGCCAGTGGGCAATCCCCCACCCCTTCTTGGTTTGGTTCATTCCAACAATAGATTCAGGTCACCAGCATCTCTCTGGAAGCAGCTTGTACACACATCTGGCGCCCCAGGTTTTACAGCTGTCACCTAAGGGACAGCACCCCTGAATGCCTAGCTCTGATAGCCAATGTGGCTTGCCTTCATTGAGTCCCGCAGGAGTGTATTGGATAAAGAAGTAATTGTTAATGGATGCACACAGAAGCCCTGGCTGCAACTATCCCTCTGGGGTTCAGCACATACTATCCCAGCTATGCTTGAGCATAGGGTTTCTAATCAGCCTGCCTCTAGGTGATAACTGAGATCTTCCCCTACAGGACACTGATGGGTCTTGGCACACCCTCAACTACTGGGTACCACTAAGAACAAAGACAACAACTTGGGCAATCACTAAAGTTTGAGAAGCAACCAGGAACTTGGGCTAGGCTGACCAACAAGGTTCATCTAGAGGAGACCAGTCTGTCAAGACTGGGAGAGGTGTCTGTTTCATCTATTGTACAGAAACCAACACAGAGAGTGAAAGAAAATGAAAAAAAAACAGGAGAATAGGTTCCAAAAAAAAGAACAAGACAAATTTCCAAAAATCAGTCTTAATGGAGGTAAGTGATTTATCCAATACAGAGTTCAGAATAACAGTCATAAAGATCCTCTCCAAGGTTGGGAAAGCAGTGTGTGAACAAAGTGATAATTTTTAAAAAAAAGGTAGAAAATATAAACAACTACCAACCAGAAATCATAGAGCTCAAGAATATAATACATGAAATGAAAATTCAAAAAAAAAAAAAAAGATTCAATAGCAGACTAGATCAAATGGAAGAAAGGATCAGCAAACTTGAAGATAAGGTAGTGGAATTCATCCACACAGGGGAGCCAAAAGAAAAAAGGGTGTTAACTGCATCCCTGAACAGTGATGTTGTAGAGAAGTTCCACTATGAGTCTAGGCTTCAGGCAATGTTACCTCCATCACTGTAAACTGTTCTAAGAGAAAGTCTAGAAAAGTTCCTAGAAATTTTCAATAAATTGTTTACAATACCAAGATTTTGTCCTTTGTCTGTAGCCTCATTTGTCCAGACCAAGTACAATTTGCATTCTACATATGTACATACAATATACTCTATATATGGAAATCCATTCACATATGCACATGAAAGTCAACTTTTACTGAGAACTTAGTATATTCAGAGACTGTTAAAGAAGATTCATTACATATTATCTAATTTAATCATTACAACAAGCTGATGAGATGGGTACTCTAATGCTTCATTTCAGAAGTTAAAACTCTATGACATAAGAAGTGAAGTAACTTGCCCAGGATGCCTCATAGCAACGGGGTCAGGATTTGAACCCAGCTCTAAAACATAGATTTTCAATGACTGTGACACTAGAATTGTTCTCCCCTAAAATATATCTCATGCAAAGTAAAGAACCTCTTGGTGACATACATTTGCCTACTTTAAGGATATGGATAAACAAGGGTCATTACCAACAGATGCTTAGAAAACACAAATACATTTCCAAATAGCAATAAAAATGGCAGTTAGGTGACCCTTGCCAACTTGGCGGTTAGCCTAGTGTTCACCCAACTTACCTGATTATGTATACCTTATCAGCATTGACTGTGCAGACATATAGCCCCAACACAGAAAATAGTATGCATGTATTATTGTCAGTCCACAGAATTAAGATTTAATTCATTCCTAAATTTTAGGATGAAAATATAGCACGTGGGTAACATGAATCCCATTTAGAAGGCTCTTAGTTTAAGTTATTCATGTGCAATAATTAAGTCCCATAACCTTCAACAATTTGTCATCTGCAGAGGCACACATTAGCCCACTGCAGACTCCAAGCTGCTATGCCGAGGGAGGTGCTGGGCTAGGGAAGGAGCCCTGCTTCTGACCTGCAACTGCTGCTCCTGGAGGCTTGGGGGCACTTTACTTGTGGCCTTGAGTGCAGTGACTGGTGAAAAAGTATGAAAACTTTATGCCTTTGTCAAAATGAATCTGCCTTCCAAAAAGTAAAACACCCTCCAATATTAGAGGTTTTTTTTTTTTTTTAACTAGGAGGCTTAAGAAAATGAAGTTCCTTAATCAGAAAACACATATATATACAAATCAATACATGTCAGTACATACATGTATATCAACATATATGCATATATACATGTACGTCTGGACATACAGGAACGTATATATGTGTGTGTATATGTGTGTATATACGTGTGTGTATACATGTATATACATTCATATATACATGATAAAGTTCCTTAGCCAGAAAACATGTACATTTTTCATATATATATGAATTATAATAGTGCTATCTAGGATGTGTGACTTCCTTTTGAAGGTCCTAAAATACAACTTCCATTCTTACCACAAATACTTCTTGAATACTTGATATGTTCCAAGCCATTTGGTAGGTCTTGGAGATAATGGTGAGGAGAACAGGTATCACCTAGTCCCCATGGTACCCACCCTTCACACTTATCAATCAGCTACCATACAGCTCGGTATAGCACACAGGAGTCAGACACGGTTCAACAATGAACTAGGATTGTGACCTATCTCATCCACGTTCTTCAGGAATAAGAAACATCTTTAATTTCCCAAGAGAGTTTTAATTTAACCCTGACTGAAAGAAACAAATGGAGATCCTCTCTGTTTGTGGCATATGGCCTTAAGATTCTGTTTACAAAAAGCATATACCTTTACCTCGATTAGTGCATTTAATCTTATCCACCATCAAATTTAAACCAGTCTGTAATTAGAATTTATCAGGGGGTGCCTAGGTGGCTCAGTTGGTTAATCGTCTGACTTCCACTCAGGTCATGATCCCAGAGTCCTGGGATCAAGCCCAGCGTCGGGCTCCCTGCTCAGCAGGGAGTCTGCTTCTCCCTCTCTCTCTGCCCCTCCTCCTGCTTCTGCTCTCACTCTTGCTCTCTCTCTCAAATAAATAAATAAAATCTTAAAAAAAAAAAAAAAGAATGTATCAGGAAGTAGAAACTCTTAAAAATAGCGTCATTTCATCACTAGAGTCATACAATAATAGAGAAAGACAGCAAAAGTATATATGTTCAATAAAACACAAAACAACATCAATTTCTAATAAAATCATGTGATTTGTTGCATGGAGCACTGGGTGTTATATGCAAACAATGAATCATGGAACACTACATCAAAAACTAATGATGTACTGTATGGTGACTAACATAACATAATAAAAAAAAATTTGTGATTTGTAATCACCAAAAGAAGTATCTATTGAACAGTTTAGCCTCAAGCCTTGCATGGACTTATATAAAACATCCACCTTTGTTCACACACAGATCCCACATGATTGGTGTTAAGAGTCTATTCAGTCTTCTAATAAACAGGAGCCACCCGGAGGTTTCTCCAAAAGTTAGTACAAATATTCGAATGCTCTCCGTGACACTGGCATTTTAAAGACGTCAACACATTGGTTTTACTTCCTGCATGCCGCATTTGTTCGAAGTGTTCCCACAGAGCTGGCTGCTTGTTCTTCCTGATGGCTGCCTGATGGTTCCACCTACTTGGAGAAATGGCACAGCAAGAAGAGGTACCAATGGAAGGAGTGCCACAGTCCAAAGCAGCTAGCTCAAGAGCTTGCCACCAAGAAACAGTCCTTCCCTCCTTGAGGCAAAGCTCTTCACCACCAGGAATAGAGCCAAATAGCATCACCCAGCCCAGGGTTGAGTAACTCAGGATCTCAGGGAAGCCAGTCACATCAGAATAAGGCTCAGGACAAAAATGGGCAGGAAAATCAACCCATGGAGACAGACAACAAATTGTAAGGCACATTCTCAACTTCACATCGAGAAAAGACATCTGAATATCCGGGTGAAGACCCACCTTCAAGTGAAGAATTTCCCAAGACAGTCCACTCAAGAGGCAACTCCAGATGGGTCAGAGCCAGCACGAGCTCCTCGTCCAACGCAGGCAGGGCTCCCACCGTCAGGGCAAATGGAGTCAGCAGGGTCTGATGACTATCAGTGGTGAGGCGATCAGCTTGAGTGACCAGCAAACGAGCCAGCCGGCAAGCCATGTTGTCCACGTAGGTCACTGAGCCGGAGGCCATGGTCACTGGGGAGTAACCTTCTGAGCAGAGGCACACAGATACCGTCACCGTCTCCTGAAGTCCATGACCTGGACAACAAGACAGTAAACAGTTCACCTACAGTCTACAGGAGATGCTCACCCAGTGTCCAAGTCAGGGGTCACCAGTCTCGCTGCACTGAGAACGGAGACCACACGCTTCCAGAGAGCAAAGCAGAAGAGAAAGGCAGCCAGTTATCTTTAAATGCTGCCATGTTTGTGGGGCCAAATTAAAGCTGATTCCATCTTCTTTCAATGACTCCTGATTTTAAAAGTAACTTTTAGGAGCTCTGAACACTTCAACGTCTATTCTCTTATCATCATCAAACACCGTTATTTGGCGGTGTTTGTACTTCTACCCCAACCCCTGAATTCAAGTTCATCCTCTAAAGGCCTTTGCCCTTTCCTCCTCGGCCACTTCCTCCTGAGTCCTATATTTTTATGTATTTTTTTTAGATGATAGTTTCATAAAGTAGCTCCAAAGAGTTCCTTTGAATGTGAGTTAGGGTGGGTGAAGAGAACTCAACAGAAATACTTAACATATGTTGTTCATTGCCCCCACTCCCGCCACTTCTGAGAATGACTTTTGTGTCTTGGAGGTGTTAATATTTCTGTTGTGTGTGGTTATCTAATCCTACTACCTGTCCTTCCTACTTATACTCTTCTTTCACTTCGCTAGGGTGAGTGAACTACTACCCAGGTACATTTTTATGCTGTACTTGGCAGAATACCCAGGAATTAGTACCACCAAACTGCTGTGATTATTGTAATCACAGCCAGACAGAGGAAGTGTTAACATTCAGCCACCACTCAGTCAGCTGAGTGTCTGCCTTTGGCTCAGGTCATGATCCCAGGGTCCTGGGATCAAGTCCCGCATTGGGCTCCCTGCGGGGAGCCTGCTTCCCCCTCTGCCTCCCTCTCTCTTTCTCTGTCTCTCATGAATGGATAAATAAAATCTTAAAAAAAAAAAAAAAAAAAAATTCAGCTACCACTGGCCCCCAAGCAAATGGCTAATAGGAGCCTTAATAGGAACAAGAGCATCCCAGCTCACTAAGTGATAACTACTGTCATGCTCACATCACCTCTTCAAAAATGACCCAGTGGTGCAAGCACATAATGCAGCCGTCCGTCCCCAGGCTACACTTCCAGGACAGACTACAGAAATCTGCTCTACACACTTCCGAAAGGTTACCCTGGCAAAGCTCTAACAGGAGACATTTAAGGTTCAGAAACAGGGACTGTCACCTGTCTGTACGGAATCTGTTAAAAACAAAGGTGAGGGGGTGCCTGGGTGGCTTAGTCTGTTAAGGTCGTGATTCTGGGGTCCTGATATCGAGCCCCACATCAGGGTCCCTGCTCAGTGGGGAGTCTGCTTCTCCCTCTCCCACTCCCCCTGCTTGTGCTCTCTCTCTCTCTCAAATAAATAAATTAAATCTTAAAAAAAAAAAAGGTGAGAACCCTCACTTCGAAGTAGGCCACAATATCATCAAACAGATCTTCTTTAACACACAAGGAGTAGGAAAGAGGCTCACCCTTACAGCCAAGTAAAGAAAATGACAAAATTTTAAAATGAGGACTGGCACTTCAGTTATTATTTTCATTCTTCCTCCATAAGAGGCTTCATAAAAGAAAACCAAGCAAAGAAGGAGAAGCAAAAGGCAGTAAAGACATAAACGGAAATGCCAAAGCCAAAAGGCAGAGGCAAAAGAGACAGAGCCGAAGTGACTCTGTGCTATTAATGAGGTTTGACTATTTTTTTTCTTATAAGGATGGCAGTTATTAGGCCAGAAAGTGATTAAAATTGCTCAGTTTCTAAATGTTACTACCTGGGTCTGGTTTTCCACTATCGCTCTCAAATACTTGTTTAAAGTTGTTCAACTTCAATTTAGAATTTCAACATAGATGTAATTCAGAAAAATGCTCTTTTTTGTTTCCAAATTACTTGGAATGCCTTGGTTTTCATTGCACATTATACTCACTACTCTTTATGGGCTGCATTATATTCTGTAAATTCATGTATGACCATGCATTGGATGTATGCCTGGATTACCAATAAAAATACACATACATCTATAGGCATAGCAAAAGAATGGCTGGTTAATATTTATTACTTGGCTACTTGTGTATTCAGAAGGAAAGGCTGGGGTGCCTGGGTGGCTCAGTTGGTTAAGCGTCTGCCTTCGGCTCAGGTCATGATCCCAGGGTCCTGGGATCGAGTCCCATGTAGGACTCCCTGCTGAATGGGGAGCCTGCTTCTCCCTCTCCCTCTGTCTGCGCTCTCCCTGCTTGTGCACACACGCTCTCTCTTTCTGTCAAATAAATAAATAAAATCTTAAAAAAAAAAGGAAAGGTTAATGATAATCATGCCCAACTAAATCTGTTAACCTTTATAGAAAGCATTACATCAATTACAGCAGCATGTTAAAAAAAAATGCGCATAGTCTCAGAAATGGGACAACAGATTGATCTGATGAGCAAGTCCAGGGTTGAAAAACCTTTGTACTTCTCTGCAATTCTCACTATGTCTGTGCTGTTTGCATGTTTACTGTCTACTTTCTCTCTGCATGGAACAGATATACTGCAGAAGCACTTAGAAATATCTTTCCTCTAAAAACGAGGCCAATCCTACCCTTAAAAATACTGAAGGTTCCCTACATGATGCAATATAGAAGGTCTCAAAGCCCCACGATTAAGGAAAACTAATCCATCCACAAACTAGAACAACAAAACCCTCCCCTCCTGCAAGTAATAACATCTTCATTACACCTTTGGGCTACAGCTTCATGTCTCAGATACATAACCCACAGCCCAATGAAACTATGCAACTGTATCTGAGAACTATTAGCTCTTAAGAAAAATTAACATGAAATATTAATGAGTCATCTGTCACCATGGTAACTGAAGAAGACATGTAGGAGAATGACAAGTTTCTGAACATGAACATTTTGGTGGTGGGAAGAGAAAGTTCTGGGGCCTAAGATCTAGTAAGGAAGAATCTGGATACACAGAGTGCCAAGGAAGGAACCCCAGCCACCAAAAGGAGCAAGCAGGAGAGCGGCGAACAATGGGGCTGCCAGACTGCAGGGGAAGGAGGGAGGGAGAATGAAAACCTGTTGCCAATGTCTCAGTTCTGCCTGAGCCATCCCTGGCCGTAGGCCCTGGAAAAACAGGAGGTGATACTAAGACAGAGTGACCCCTCTACTGGACTACACACAAAGCATAGCCAACTTGGAAAGTTGGGTGCAATCAACAGGATGGGCCTGCCCAGTCTAAGGCAAGGCTGACACCGCTGGAAGAACCTCAGAAACAAGATAACCCAGTGTGAGTGTTCTCATGGGCTCTGTCCCTTCCCTGCTCCCCACCCCCTCTCCACCTCTCTCTCCACCCATCCCACTTTGGAGCACTGTTTACTTTCTCCTCCTGGTCCTCTTCCCAGCCTATGTCCCTGGAGGAAAGATGCTTCCAGACAGATTTGCCAGTTGCAGAGTAAAGACTACACCTCACCTGGAATGCTGGATTGGAGAACATTATCCTCAGCGCGTTCGGCAATCACGATGTGTCTCTGATGAGATCCATTGTAAATAAAGTAAAATTCGGCATCTTTAGGAAGATAAACATTTTTGCCAAACTTTGCATAGATGGTCATCTGCCCCTAAAAAGAGTAAGTTAAGGCATCATCACATTTTCTTGTTCTGATTCTAAAAAACCACAATAAAAAGGGCTGGGGTCCAAAATAGTGTTGTTTGTTATGTTGATTTCATGTGGTTGACTCTCAAATATCACAAATCCTCCTTTCCAACAGCAAACAATTGGGAGGACAGAGAGGTGCTTTCTGACATTTGAAAGTATGGGTGTCAGAGCTGGTTTGTTCTGTTTTTAAAGCTGAGTAAGTCCAGAGGATAGGGAAGAATTTTTTTAAGTTTACTAGCTGTATAAATGTGATTGAACTTTGTTGTCTTTTATTTCCTTTGAATTCCTACCTGATGAACATCACTGATTCCCTATTAATTTTTTTCTGTACCTGACATACCACCATACTACAAAGGTTCAAAATGATTATCTTTAGTTATTGCCTTACCCTGTACTGGATCCCGGTAGGTTGTAAGGACTTTAAATATTCACAAACTATGCCAAATACATAGCACCACATGCTCCCACACTTGTTGTGCCATTTCCAATTGCTATTTGTCTTCTGAGGGAATTCCAAGTCCTCTTTTTCATCCGGCCTGGCCTCACACTTTCTCTTGAGAGCTTCTAGTCGGCACAAACCCTAAGTGCCCTGGTTCCAAGGAGAGGAGCTGCCCCTGGGTCACAGAGGAAGGTGAGGTATGTCAAGGAAGCAGGTAGCAGGTGAGGGCTCTCCAGTACATTTTCATCTGGAGGCTGTGTGGAAGGGCTAGATCTACATTTCTACAACCAAGGGAGAAGCACCAGTAGACAGGCCTGCCAGACCCTCCTCGGACACTGGAAAACTAAAGGCTTCAGACACTCCCTCCACTCAAAAACAAAAAGCAATACAGGAGAGTCCTCCAGGGAGATGGTACATTCCACCCAGCCTGTGGGAGTGGCAGGGAAATGGAAACTAGGAGGTGGAAAGGGTCGCCCATTTTGGAAGGCCTCCAGAGCTTGGCCCACTGCAGAGAAGCATCTGGGCTTTTGTGTGCTTGCCCAACAAAAACAAACCCTCTCTTGGCAAGTCCCTCCCCCTGTGATAGGGGATTAAAGGAAACAGAGGAAATTCTACACAGCCTCCTTAACATCTGTTTGCCTTTGATGGCTATCATCAACACTATATTCTGTAGGATATCAAGAAGTAGGCCAATCAGTATCAGAAACAAAATCACTGCAGAACTCCTTTCTCCAATAATCACATGGATATTTCATCTAAACTTTAAAAATAAAAAGGCTGTTTTCCTAGTGGTTTGAAATCTATCACCCACAAAGCATTACCTTAAATTATGAATTGGTATAAATACAAATTGTGGTTTCCTGGAAAAAAAATCACTAGTTTACACAATTTTGGATTGTCCTTTCTCTGCATGTGAGCACATGCAAACATGCAGGAATGTCATCAATAGAAAGTAGCATGCCAAGAATAATCCACCATACGATACCTTCCAAAAAAGTTCAGGAAGAGGATCTGAAAGGCAAAAAAAAAAAGAAAAAAAAAAACAGTAACAAATGTCTGACATGACAGAGAGGAAACTTAGATGAAATTCCATTTCCTAAAAAAGGAAGAACAGCCTGCGTTAGTCATGTTCCTGGTGGCTAAAGGGACTGTTAATTGTCCACAAACAGAATCTGACCTGACTTGTGATTTTTTTTTAAAGAAAACAAACTGTATCAACAGATCAAAGCTTTTCACGGATCAGAAGAATATCTAATCTGTATCTATTCAAAACAACCCTCACATTCGTATTTTCTTTGGTTGGGTGAACAAGGACCACAACTTATGAAGGAGCTTAAATGCAAGACTTTCCAAAGCAATACAACCCCAAAGAGAACAGTTTTACAATTTAGGTGTGCCTTCCTTTTGAGCCCACACCATGCTCTACATTGATAAAAAGAAGATAAACAAAAACAGGTCAGAAATAAGACCTATCCATTAAAGAGAGATGGCCACAGTCTTAGCGCTAAGAACACTAGTCAGCAATAAAAAGGGGTCTTATTTGCTAATCGCAGAGATCAGAAAGACACAGAAGGCATTATGAGAGGAGGAGGGATGGGGGTAATGCAGAAATTAAGAGAGAAACTCAGAAAGAATGGGATGGGGGTGGGCAGGAGAGTATCACAGAAAAAGAAAATATGAATATGAAAGAACAGGAACGTTTTCATTCCAGAAAGCGAAAGCTCCAAGGAGATTCAGACTAAGCCACACACATCAGGAGAAATGGGTTTCCGAAAATGTTCCAAAAAACCAGTACAGTATAAGTAACCAGCCACAGGTGACAATTTGGGGGGTAGACTGGGGTCTTTCTAATCACTCTGGCCACTGAAAATCTGCTCTTTTTCGAAAAGGGCCACTAATTTTGTTAATGGCAAAGATAAATACCAACCTACAGAATTCCGGTGTACTTCTACCTGTTCCCCACATGGAATCAATTTCACACTTTTAGGCAATTAAAACTATAAACTTTCCTAAGTGAATTTACTGCCATCAATATCAGACTCACTCTCCTTCTATGCAGAAATACTAAACATCATCTTTCTGTCAATTCACTATATCCCACATTTAAAAAAACACACATTCAACCAGCAGTGTAAGAGGGTTCCCCCTTCTCCGCATACTTGCCAACATTTGATGTTTCCTGACTTGTTAATTTTAGCCATTCTGACCGGTGTGAGGTGGTATCTCATTGTGGTTTTGATTTGGATTTCCTTGATGCCAAGTAATGGTGAGCATTTTAGATATAGATATAGAGCATGCGTCTATTTGTAAGCTGGTACAGCCACTCCAGAAAACAGTATGGCGGTTCCTCAAAAAGTTAAAAATAGAGCTACCCTACAACCCTCAATTACTGGGTATTTATGCAAAGGATACAATCATTGTGATCCAAAGGGGCAATGCACCCTAACGTTTTGTTTTGTTTTTTTATTTGACAGAGAGAGAGAGCATGAGGTGGGGAGGGTCAGAGGGAGAAGCAGACTCCCCACCTAGCAGGGAGCCCAATGTGGGGCTCGATCCTGGGACTCCAGGATCATGACCTGAGCTGAAGGCAGTTGCTTAACCAACTGAGCTACCCAGGTGCCCCAACTCCAATGTTTATAGCAGCAATGTCAACAATAGCCTAAGTATGGAAAGAGCCCAGATGCCCACTGACAGATGAATGGATAAATTTGTATTTATCCATGGATAAATTCAATGGATAAATTCACCTGGGTAGCTCAGTTGGTTAAGCGACTGCCTTCAGCTCAGGTCATGATCCTGGAGTCCCAGGATCGAGTCCCACACTGGGCACCCTGCTAGGTGGGGATAAAAATGGATAAAGAAGAGGTGGTGTGTATATATATATATATATATATAATATATAATATTACTCAGCCATCAAAAAAATGAAATCTTACCATTGCAACGTGGATAGAACTAGAGGGTATTAGGCTAAGCGAAATAAATCAATCAGAGAAAGACAATTATCATATGATATCACTCATATGTGGAATTTAAGAAACAAAACAGAGGGGTATGGGGGAGGGGAGGGAAAAATAAAACAAGATGAAATCAGGGAGGGAGACAAACCATAAGAGGCTTTTTTTTAAAGATTGTATTTATTTATTTGACAGAGAGAGACACAGCAAGAGAGGGAACACAAGCATTTTTCCATTTTTTTTTAAATCTTAAAAAATCAATTTTATTTAACATAAAAGGTTATATTAGTTTCAGGTATACAGTATAATGACTCAACAATAGTATACATTACTTGGTGCTCCGCATGGTAAGTGTGCTCTTAATCCCTTTTGCCTATTTCACCCATCCCCCAACTCACCTCTCCTCTGGTAAACATCAGTTCTCTGTATTTAAAAGTCTGCTTTTTTGTCTCTTTTTTTTCTTTGTTCAGTTGTTTCTTAAATTCCACATATAAATGAAATATACGGTATTTGTTGTTCTCTGACTGACTTACTTCACTTAGCATTGTATCGGCTAGATCATCTATGTTGTTGCAAATGGCAAGAATTCATTTTTTTAAATTTTATTTTATTATGTTAATCACCATACATCATTAGTTTTTGATGTAGTGTTCCATGATTGTTTGCGTATAACTCATTTTTAAAAACGTTAATTCCAGTGTAGTTAACATACAGTGTTATATTAGTTTCCGGTGTGCACTATAGTGATCGATTTGGGTCAGATGAAATATTCTGTGTAAGCGTCAAAATTCAGCTCCTCCCTGCCCCGCCGCCTTCCTTTTTACAAAGGTGTTTCCAGATTGCAGTTCCTGGTAGGGTGGATATTTCTCCTTTCATTGTCATTTATTTTCCATCTTTCTTGCCCTTTTCCTGCTTCAGCTCAATTCTCAGTTGCTTTGTTTTTCTAGTCCTTTCTCCTCTTGCCACTGCCATCACTCCCTAGCCCATCGCTGCTGCTGTTTTGTCCTCTCCCTCCCCACAGAGCTCTCATCCTTGTTTTTTCTTTCCTTGCCTCGCACAGACTCTTTTGGAGCTGGGGCTGAGCGGAGTCTCTGGGTGCTCTTTCCTCGTTGCCCTGTGCCCCCGGTTTCTGCAGTTGCGTGTTTGCCATGCTATGGCTTGGCTGGCTTTTACCTGTGCTTGTTCGCATTTGAGACGGAGAAGAGCAGTAGGCCCTGAGAGTGTGCTGTAGTTTGACAGAGCGGATGAGAGTTGAGGAAGAGAAGATACAAGAGCATGGGGAGAGATGGGTGTTGTGCAGTGAGTACTGGGAAGCTCTGACAGCGTTGATTGCCTCTACTCCTGACTTGTTTCCATGAAGGCCTTTCTTTCCCAGGCCCTGGGGAGGAGTACAGGGGTGAGGTGGTAAATCTTCCAACTGGCAGGCAGCTTGGAGCATGGGAAGAACACTGGATGCAGGGTGAAGACCTGGGCCCCAGCCCTGGGTCTGCTGTATGGTCGGACCCAGAGCAAGTCGCCTATTGGTATGGACTTCCACTTTCCTCATCTGGAATGTCAGGGATTGAGCCCATGAACTCTGAGGCTTCTTACAGCTCTATGTTTTATAAGTTCTGAATCCCTACTTTTCTGAGCAAGCATTCCTGATTCTTTTATCCTGCACTGGTCATTATTTGGTAGGCCCTTCAGTGCTCTTGTTTAAGAATGGCGTGTGTGTGTGTGTGTCCTACTCTGAAATAAGAATACAGATGATCGTGTCACTGAGATTGTGTCAGTCTTTGTCCAGGAGTTATCAATTCATGAAGACTTAGGGTTCTTTGTATTCCTGATAGTCTTGGTTTCAGTTTGGCACATTCAATGCTGTCAGTGGACCCAGACTGACCTTCATATGACACATGGTTTGACATACATTTGTAGACCTCAAGCATTAAATAATAACCCAATGAGATGATTGCTTGGATTCAACCTGAATCTGAAGTTGATGAATCGCAGTCATCAATGGAAATTAAAAGCTTGTTTGAGGGCGCCTGGGTGGCTCAGTTGGTTAAGCGGCTGCCTTCAGCTCGGGTCATGATCCTGGAGTCCCGGGATCGAGTCCCGCATCGGGCTCCCTGCTCAGCAGGGAGTCTGCTTCTCCCTCTGACCCTCCCCCCTCTCATGTGCTCTCTCTCTCATTCTCTCTCTCAAATAAAATCTTTAGGAAAAAAAAAAAAAAAGCTTGTTTGAGATGTGAGCTAGAGGTGAATTTGAGTTTCCAATACAGACAAGCAGAGGGTGTCCTAGAGTCTGAGGGGCCTTACACACACCAAGTAGGTGACGTTGAAACTTCTTTTCTGAAGGAAAACCTTTTTTTCTCCCAAAGGAAAACCTCTTTCCCCCAAAGGAAAACGCTTTTTCCCTAAACAAAGTAATATGGGGAACTTTAATATATAAAATGGATAAAACTTCTTTATTGTTAAATGTGTTCTTCAAATTTAAATATATTACATTTATTAATTCACCGAAGACAGTGACTTAGCCTGGCAGTTCAGGTCCTCACCAGTGTATTAAAACTTGATAAATAATACATTTAAGTGAATGCAGTCTTTTTAGATTTAGAAATAATTGGAAACTGGGGTACCTGGGTGGCTCAGTTGGTTAAGCGTCTGCCTTGGGCTCAGGGGCCAGGGGCCTGGGATTGAGCCCCACACTGGGCTCCCTGTTCAGCGGGGGGCCTGCTTCTCCCTTTCCTGCTCCCTCTGCTTGTTCTCGCTCTCTCTCTCTCTGTGTCAAATAAATTAATAAAATCTTAAAAAAAAATTGGAAACCTATTTTCCAAAATGAAATTTAAATGGAATGCTTGTGAACTCCGTTAGAATCCATATTTCCCTTGATCTCAATTTGAAAACTACTAATGCAGAGACTGAAAATGAACTAACCGTCAACCCAAGGAGCTAAGAAATTGAAGCAGAAGAATAAGGGAGAGATTAATTTAAATACACACAAAAATACCACTTATCTAGACCTACATATTTTTTTTTTCATATTAAAGCTATTAATCTAGATTATATACCAGGTATCATAGATTCTAGATTTGTAAGACTAGGTAGGTCTGTATTTAGCCCCATTCTCTTTTATGATACATAAATAAGCAAAGCAAAATAAAACAAAAGCAGTGTCTTCTGGTTGTGCTTATTCCTTCTAAGCTAAAGCAATCTTTGTCATCTTTGGCCATCTCTGATTCTTAGAAGGCTCTCACTGTAGAATTGAACTCTGTGCCCTGTCCTTCCCTCCATTGTTCTGGGCTTTCCCCCTTGGGGCCTGCAGAACATGTCAGAGCCCCTGTCGGCCTGAGAGACCCTCAGATATTTCTAACAGTGACCATTTAACCATGATTCTACACTTCTTTGGCCAAACAGTCCCAGTTCCTTCAATTGTTCCTCATATGACAATACGGTTTTTGTGTCCCTTTGGCATCCTTGTCCTTTTCCTCTGAATGTGTTGTCAGTTTTGTCTGTATTGAAGTATTCCATGGCCCAGGTATGTCTGATGGAGAGCAGAGCCTGACCATACCCATTCTTAATGGAGTTACTAGATTTTCACCCATGCAGGGTAGGGCAGAGTTAGCATTTTAGGGTAGCTGTGTTGGTGACAACTCATGCTTAGTTGATTATTGACTAAAATCCTAACTGCCATCCAGTTGATAAACTACATTTTGCTTCATTCCTTATTTATTTATGTACATTCCTTATTTATGTACTTGATTATTTGGGAACCACGCACAGGACCTTTCTTCCTCAAGAACTACTGGGGTGATTTAAGAGTACAGATTATAATTGGAATTTTCTTACACCCAAGCCAGTACATTTCCTTCAGTGGTCTGCTTAAAGTGTCATATATATTTTCAGTTTCTAGGAGTTCTGTGTTTTCATACATCTGTGAGTAAGTTAGTGATTTTATTACTTTTTTTTAGTGATTTTAAAAGGAAGTAATCTAAGGAGACTTTTTTTTAAAAGATTGTATTTATTTATTTGACAAAGACACAAAGTGAGAGAAGGAACACAAGCAGGGGGAGGGGCAGAAAGAGAAGCGGACTCCCCGCAGAGCAGGGAGCCCGATGCAGGGCTTGATCCCAGGACCCTGGGATCATGACCTGAGCTGAGGCAGATGCTTAACGACTGAGCCACCCATGCACCCCTCTAAGGAGACTTTTCAATGAGCAATAATAGCACCTCTAAGGAGACTTTTAAAGCCTACTTCTGTTTCTCTTGAGGAATTGGGAGTAATTTACTGACCTCTGTCCTGAATTGTTTTTTTTTTTATTCACTTCAGCTTTGATACAGAAACAAAGGCTATTTCAGTTCTGTAGTGGTGAATCATCCCATTCAGTGTGAAAGTCCTGGAGAATTTTTGATTTGTGTGTTTATGTATAACTGACTTTATTGCAGAGATATGAAAAATGTGTGGCTTTTTAATATTAACATATACATTTAATTATGGTAATTGCTCCTTTTGGTAAATAATTGTGTTACTTATGTGATTCAGATCTGTTATATCCTTGTCATTTTTTTTGTCTGCTTCTTCCATCAGCTACTGAAAGAGGCATGTTAAGGTCTAACTTGTGATTATGGATTGGTCTAGCTCTTTGGCTTGTTAATTTTTTTTTAATATTTTGAGGCTGTGTTATTAGGTGCATACAGATTTAATATGATGATAATCTCTTTTTAAACTATGATGCAAAGTTCCTCTTTTTTTTTTTTTAAAGATTTTATTTATTTATTCATTAGAGACAGAGAGAGAGAGGCAGAGGGAGAAGCAGGCTCCTAAGGAGCAGGGAGCCCGATGCGGGACTCGATCCCAGGACCCTGAGATCATGACCTGAGCCGAAGGCAGACGCTTAACCATCTGAGCCACCCAGGCGCCCCAAAGTTCCTCTTTCTTTACTAGCAAGACATGCTTTAAAATCTATTTTTTCAGGGATGCCTGGGTGGCTTAGTTAAGTGTCTGCCTTTGGCTCAGGTCAGAATCCCAGGGTCCTGGGATCAATGCCCACATCAGGCTCCCTGCTCAGCGGGAAGCCTGCTTCTCCCTCTCCCTCTGCCTGCCGTTCCCCCTGCTTGTGTGAGCTTTCTCTCTCTCTCTCTCTCGCTCTGTCAAATAAATAAATAAGATCTTTTAAAAATATCTACTTTTTCTGATACTGTTTTGGCCATACTTCCTTTCTTTTGGTTGGTATATCTTTTTACTTTTAAGCTTTCTGTGTTTTTTTCTTTCATTTTTGAATTAAAAAATTCTGTACTATTTTGGTATTGTATTTGGGTCAGTTCATTTACACTTAAAATAATTGCTGGTATATTTGGATTTATATCCTCTATCTATTTGACATACGTTTTATGTTTTTGTTTCTCCTGTCCTTGTGATTAATAAAATATTTTCTAATTGGGTTTTTCTTCTGTAACTTGTTATACATGTTTCTACTGTTACCCTCAACTTAAAACTTATGTATTTGACACAAGTGTAATGAGCTATTATGTTTAACATTTTCCCCAAACTGCTAGACACATGAATCCCATTTGCCTTTTACATTATTATTGTCAGACATTTTAGTTCTACAAATATTTTCAACTCCAGGGCGCCTGGGTGGCTCAGTCATTACGCATCTGCCTTCGGCTCAGGTCATGATCCCGGGGTCCTGGGATCGAGCCCCGTATCGGGCTCCCTGCTCCGCGGGAAGCCTGCTTCTCCCTCTCCTGCTCCCCCTGCTTGTGTTCCCTCTCTCGCTGTGTCTCTCTGTCAAATAAATGAATAAAATCTTTAAAATATATATATATATATTTTCAACTCCATGACATAGTTCCTATTTTGTACATTAGATATTAATTATATTTACTCCACTGTTCAATTCTCCCCTCAGTGTCTGTTTATGTTGGAGATCATTTTATTTCTGCTTGAATAATTCCCTTTAATGTTTCTTTTAGTGTTGGTTTGCTGGCAATGAATTCCCTCAATATTTGTCTGAAGCATTTTAATTTCAGCATCCTTTTTAAGGATTTTTTTTTTTTTTGAGAGGGAAAAAGAAGGGTGGGGAAGGGGCAGAGGGAGAGGGGGAGAGAATCTCAAGCAGACTCCCTGCTGAGTGTGAAGCCCCACCCAGAGCTCAATCTGACAGCCCTGAAATCATGACCTGAGCTGAAATCAAGAGTCGGACACTTAACTGACTGAGCCACCTTGGTGCCCCAAGGATATTTTTGATAGGCATGGAATTTTAGGACCTCTGTTATTTTATTTCTTTTATAAATAAAATAACAGAGGTCCTAAATGTTAAAGATAATATTCTGTTGTCTTCTGACTTCCATAATTTCTCTGAGTGGTTCTCCCCTTTCTGGAACTTAAATGCATTTTGTTCTTTTTCCCGTAGTTCTCTGATGCCTTTAAGGATATGACTTTTAAATTTTTAATAAAATTTTAAAATAAATTTTTAATAAAATTTTCAATTTTTCTGTCTTGATTTTCTAGTTGTTATCAGCAGGAATGTTGGACTTCTGTGGTTTGTTTTATCCTGTCTGGAAATGGAAACCATTCCTACTTGAAAGGGTCTTTCTGAAGAAATGTCTTAGAAGACTCTTAAGTCATTTTAGTGTATCTTCCCTAAAAATATGATTCTGATAGTCCCCTTGGATTTAACCAATTTGTATTCACCTGTGTTTTGTTGATTTAGTTTTGGTTTGGGGCAAGAAATTTGAATGATCTTGTTATTTTATACTATGCAAAAGATGGTTAAAACATGCTTTCAATCAGTGGCTCCTAAACTTTTTGAATCATATGCTCCTTGCACAGTTAGAAGAATCTTTAATTGAAAGACACTTTCTCCCCAGACTAATGCCTGAAACTGCATTTATCTTGAGGGGACTAAGGAATATTTCTCTTCCCTCCCCTTTCCACTCCACCCCTACCTGTGGATTTCAGGATGAGAATCTTTATATTAAGTATGTAAAATAAAGGCTGAAGTGAAGTAAGTCAATAAAGGTGTAGTAAGTCAACAAACACCTGAGCACTGCTCTTTGTATAGTAATACGTTGGGGAGAAAAGTATGCTGGGCCTGGGGCGGGAAGATGTGGATTTGATTTGTGGCTCTGCTTCTAACTGGACCTTATAGTACCCGGGTTCTCATTTATGTGATTAGAGTCATGATAATACTTCCTAGGTCTTACTGTGGGAATAAGAGGAGAAAATACACAATAAAGCACTTTGTAATTGTGAAATACTGTGCTCATAAGAGATAATATGTGTGTATAGATATGCATATATCTATAATAAATGTACACACAGGAAATAAGTTTTGCATTGTCTCATGTTGGTTTAAAGAAGTATTTAAACACAGTAATTTGGAATAAAAGACTTAATGCCCATAGCACATTTTTTGAATTGTGCTTGAAGAATGTAAAGAGGATATGTAACTTGCAGGTAGGGGTAGAAATCAAGACACTCAGTACTGTCCATCTGGCTCTGGGATCTTGAGATAGTTAGTACTGACTAGTTCCTGTACTTTTATTTACTTAACTATAAAATGGGATAATGCACTTTTAAAAATTCTCAAGAATCTCACATTAAACATGCTGCTCTGCAGAGAAAGTTCTGTGTAGAATCATTATTTTTTATTGTAAAGACAAGTTTCAGGTGTTAAAAACAATCAAATTTGATAATTCACTTAGAGCATTATGTTTATATTAGCATATTGGCTTTCATGGCATGTATTAGTAAACTTGCAGTACAATATTTAGCACCTCAGTTAACATGTACCTTTAAATACATCTCCAAAAACTAGTGAAACAAAAGCAAAAATGAACTTTCGGGACTTCATCAAGATAAAAAGCTTCTGCACAGCAAAGGAAATAGTCAACAAAACAAAGAGGCAACCCACAGAATGGGAGAAGATATTTGTAAATGACACCACAGATAAAGGGCTGGTATCCAAGATCTATAAAGAACTTCTCAAACTCAATACCCAAAAAACAAATAATCAAGTCAAAAAAATGGGCAGAAGATATGAAAAGACACTTCTCTGAAGAAGACATACAAATGGCTAACAGACACATGAAAGAATGTTCATCAACATTAGCCATCAGGGAAATTCAAATCAAGACCACACTGAGATACCACCTTACACCAGTTAGAATGGCAAAAATGGACAGGGCAAGAAACAACAAATGTTGGAGAAGTTGTGGAGAAAGGGGAACCCTCTTACACTGTTGGTGGGAATGCAAGTTGGTACAACCACTTTGGAAAACAGTGTGGAGGTGCCTCAAAAATTTAAAAATAGAGCTACCCTATGACCCAGCAATTGCACTCCTGGGTATTTACCCCAAAGACACAGATGTAGTGAAAAGAAGGGCCATATGCACCCCAATGTTCATAGCAGCAATGTCTGCAATAGCCAAACTGTGGAAAGAGCCAAGATGCCCTTCAACAGACGAATGGATAAAGAAGATGTGGTCCATATATACAATGGAATATTACTCAGCCATCAGAAAGGATGAATACCCCACTTTTACATCAACATGGATGGGACTAGAGGAGATTATGCTAAGTGAAATAAGTCAAGCAGAGAAAGTCAATTATCATATGGTTTCACTTATTTGTGGAACATAAGGAATAACATGGAGGACATTAGGAGAAGGAAGGGAAAAATGAAGGGAGGGAAATCGGAGGGAGAGATGAACCATGAGAGACTATGGACTCTGAGAAACAAACAGGGTTTTAGAGGGGAGGAGGGAGGGGGGATTGGTTAGCCCGGTGATGGGTATTAAGGAGGACGCATACTGCATGGAGCACTGGGTGTTATACGAAAACAATGGATCGTGGATCACCACATCAAAAACTAATGATGTATTGTATGGTGACTAACATAACATAATAAAATGAAAAAAAAATGTACCTTTAACGTGATTCTATCCTAAAAATCACCCCATGTAAAGGCTGTGCAGAATACCTTGAAAAACAGTAGTACATGTCTTACTATCATATACAAAGGTCACCATTGTCATTAAATGACATTTATTATGTTCCCATTATTATTTGGTTCTATAGAAGTTAGAATTGTATGGATACCTTTGAGAATATGATGAAATCAATAAACCTTTCTTCAGAAAAATGGACACATACACCTATGAAGAGGGTTTTGCTAAGAATTTTAAAAGGTATCCAGACCTCCTGAAACCCATTCATGGATTTTTCCTGTGGCCCTGATTAAAAAACCTCCCCTATAAAAAGATGCACGCTTTGGGGCGCCTGGGTGGCTCAGTTGTTAAGCGTCTGCCTTCGGTTCAGGTCATGATCCCAGGGTCCTGGGATCGAGCCCCACATTGGGCTCCCTGCTCCGCGGGAGGCCTGCTTCTCCCTCTCCCACTCCCCCTGCTTGTGTTCCCTCTCTCGCTGTGTCTATGTCAAGTAAATAAATAAAATCTTAAAAAATAATAAAAAGATGCACACTTTGTTCTCATTGTCGTAATTTAAAACTACAGTATTTATTCCGTATTCATGCCAGATATTTTAGAAATTAGATGGTTAAGGTTGTTTAGCAAATGACATTGTTAGTAACAAGTATAATTATACATAGATACATTGTCTACAGAGGGTGAGAGTGAAGAGAGTAGGGAGAACATTAGCACAAGGATATTCAGTGATTAGGATAATACAAGCACCAAGCTACTCAAAGTATTTAGAGACCTAGTTTAAGGAAAAAAATATTTAGAATGTGCACATCAGTGCCGACCATTTCCATCTTAAATGTCATCAGAAGAAGAGTAAAATAATTGGATGAAATAAATAGTTTAATGGGGCAAAAAGATTGAATACCTTTTTGGTTCTTTGAGAAGAAATCTTCTCAAAGCAGAAGGCTTGGTCTTTGAGAATTATTGATGAGTTTTACAAGTAGAATTTCTCAAAGAGGATGCTTCTAGGTAAAAAATGTTGGTTTAATTAACTGTGTGTGTGTGTGTGTTTATACTGAGGTGTATTCAGTATGGTTCTAGTCCAGCTTTCCTACTCAATATTTGTTCCCATTTTCCATGTTACTGGCCTGCAGAGATTTTACAGGAGTATTTGAGAACTTTTTATCTGGCCAAGAGAAAATCACAGGTGATACACCTTCAGTATTCAGAGAGGAAAGGGACTGATTCTGATGTTCATTTCAACTGGTTCACTTGAGAAAATGAAAATTTTGACCTGCTTAAGGCAAACGTGAATGCAGATATGAATAGACAAGGGAAGACCAGAATTCTTGAAGTTGAAATTTGAACAGGCCACTAACAATATTGACACTATTTAGCAGTAGTCTTTAGTAAAAGTAATTTGAGGGGTAGGCGGAAAAAAAAAGATGAAATCAGTAAGGAACTGTTCACTATCCATAAATTAGGAAATAAAAGTTTTGGCAAGGTTGCAATGAAAATGATACTCATGACCAGCACTGGTGGCCATGAAATTTGAAAGAACATTACTGGAAAGCAGTTTGGTGATTTGTGACAAGTTTTCACATGTTTGGACCCATTTCTGGAATTTTATTCTACAGTAATAAAACATAAAATAATGCACATGAAAAAGTTTCTTGTAGTATCATTTATAATGTTAAGCTAGAAACACTTTCAAGTACAATAATACAGGGATGACAGAGGAAAATATAGAGCAACCCATTTGATGGAATGCAATTGAATGGTGCCAAAAATCAGAAGATGGAAAAGTACTTTCGATAGAAGAGAGAGGAGCACCCTATGTGTACTTATGCCGTGAGGGTAGCTCTGTAAGAATTAGCTTTGCATTGCACAAAAACTGGAAGGCAGTAAAAGAACGAAAACAAGTTGCAACATTGGAAAGGTGTCAAGATAGATGGGATTTAGATTTGTTTAATCCCTATCATTTTGTTCAATACTGAGAAATGTTAGCCTTCTAACTTAATGTGCTTATGAATTTTTGTGTTAAATATTGAATTAATTGGAAATTGAATGTGTGATATGAGGCCTGTTTTTGCCCCTAATAGATGGCTATTGTTCCAAAAAAAAAATTTGCTGAGTTGACTGTTCTTTCCCCACTGGCTTGAAATGTCACCTTTATCACATAACTTCTATGCATCTGCTTCTGGGCTCCCTACTCAGTGGTCTGTCTCTGTGCCCATGTCGCACTGTCTAAATTATTATGGTTTTATTGCAAGCTTTGCTTTGTGGTAGGGCAAATTCTGACCCCACTCTGCACAGCCCAAGCATTATCTTTCTCCAAAATGTTTTTAGTCTTGTGAATCTGTTCTTCCAGATGCACTTCAAAGACTTCATTTGAAGATCAAGTTTGAGTTTTGACTAGAGCACATTAAAGTTTTAGATTAATTTGGGGAAATAATTTTGCCCATTATGCCTCTGTGTCCAGAATTTTCAGTGAAATGAGTGTGTATTTTTTTAATTTAAATTCAGTTAATTAACATATAGTGTATTATTAGTTTCAGAAGTAGAGTTCATTGATTCATCGGTTGCATATTACACCCAGTACTCATTATATCATGTGTCCCTCTTAATACCCATCACCCAGTTATCTGATCCCCCCACCCACCACCCCTCCAGCAACCCTCAGTTTGTTTCCTAGAGTTAAAAGTCTCTTATGGTGGGGCGCCTGGGTGGCTCAGTCGTTAAGCGTCTGCCTTCAGCTCAGGTCATGATCCCAGGGTCCTGGGATTGAGCCCCACATCGGGCTCCCTGCTCGGCGGGAAACCTGCTTCTCCCTCTCCTACTCCCCCTGCTTGTGTTCCCTCTCTTGCTGTGTCTCTGTCAAATAAATAAATAAAATCTTTTAAAAAATGGGGAAAAAAGGGGCGCCTGGGTGGCTCAGTCGGTTAAGCGACTGCCTTCGGCTCAGGTCATGATCCTGGAGTCCCTGGATCGAGTCCCGCATCGGGCTCCCTGCTCAGTGGGGAGTCTGCTTCTCCCTCTGACCCTCCCCCCTCTCATGTACTCCCTCTCTCTCATTCTCTCTCTCTCAAATAAAAATAAATAAAATCTTTAAAAAAAAAAAAAATGGGAAAAAAAGAATTGAGGGCAAAAAAAAGCACCATGGAATGTGTCTTCTTGTGACACATCACAGGGGATGTTTTTCCAAACTCCTCACATCCAACTAATGGCCACACCCCCAGCTAGAAAGTCCCTCTCTCCTGTGTCCTACACAACAGTGTTGGGAGGAGAGGGCACCCTCAGGGATTCCTTTCCCATTCTCAGTCCCACTTTAGAACTGGCAATGACTTTAGAATGCAGGACCCCATTTTTCTGGCCTTGTCCTCCTTTTTAGCCCTGTACTTAGAACTTTCCTGAATCTTCAGGTCAACTGTTCAGGGCTCTCCGCCAGTGAAAAATATGACCTACATGCAAAGCTGCCCAATGTTGGCTTCACCAGAGACACCATCTGGCCAAAAGTTAGTTGGAGTCTGTTACTTCTGAATTCAGCACAAAGCCCAGCAGTACAAAAACATCTGTAGCAACCCACACAAAGAACCAATCCCAAAAGCCTAAGTGCATAAATAATCTTGTTAAAGAATAATACCTTCCATTTCCTTAGCGCTTCCCTGCTCACAAGGCACTGCTGTGTATGTTGTCCCATTTGGACCTCACAACCCCCAAAGACACAGAGAAGTGAGGGACTGGCCCACAATCCACAGGGGGGGCAGAACTAACCATTGATTCATTCCAGAGATAAACTGTGTATACTATGTGCTAAGGTTACAACAAACTACCTGCCCTCACTATCTTTCTATTGGAGGCAAAGACAGGAAATAATCAAGTGCCTGATATGTGAGGGATTCATAAGACCTCATAAAAATAAGGTGGGATAAAGAGAGATATTTTAGACAGGAAAGTAGGAAAACGCCCCTAATGAGCTGATGTTCTATTGGAGACCTGAATAAAGTAACAATGTGAACCATGTGGATATGAAAGAGAATCTCATGTTGGGAAACTGACAAGTGCAAAAGCCCTCAGGTGAGCATGTGAGACAGGCAACCCTGGTGGATGAAGCAGAAGAGGAGAGAAATGGGAGGCAAGGTCAGGGACAAGTGAAGCTCATCATACGGGCCCAGGTGTCAGCTCTGCAGTGGGAAGTCATCGCCGAGCCCTGTGTAAAAGGGTGACAAGACCTAAACTTCCCTCTAAAAGGATCCCTCTGACTGCTCTGTTAAGAAGACATCACGACGGGGCAAAGGTGAGATGAGAGAGGCCCACAGCAAAAACCAGGCAAGAAACGACCAGACATTTTCTGCCGTATCACAGAGGCTCTTGGGAGGATTTTCTCTGCCAAGAGGAAGTGAACACAGCAGTCTCCCAGGAGACCATCTTTACTCAGCTCTGTTTATCCTCTACTGCAGCGCCTTTAGCAACCCGGTGTCATGGAGATGACCTGGGAGCCACAAGAGCAAAAATGGGTGCTCCTCTCCGTGGCTAAGTGGGCAGCTGTTCAGGCTCCTGTGCAAGAGCTTACTGTAATTCAGGGCCCTTCCTTCCATTTCTTACAGATGCATGGACAAATGATGGATGGACAGATGGATGGATGGGGAGGGAGCGAAAGAGAGAGAGCTTTCGTTCATCTCTCCGCTGGCCTTTATCACCAATTTACATCAAATGATCAAACTGCAGTCGTGGTCATCTGACTTTTCAATTTGAACATGGAGCAGCATGGATCATCCTCTAACCCCAACTTCTATAATACATAGGCTTCTGTTTATAAGGCCAAACATGTCATGGAACACTACATCAAAAACTAATGATGTACTGTATGGTGACTAACATAATAAAAATTTTTAAAAAAAGATGGCAGGGCAAAAAAAAATAAGGTCAAACATGAACCTTCAATCTAAAAATAGAATATGCTTTACAAACCTTATTATGTGCAGATAACTTCACTACTGACAAAGCCCCCATAGAGACATTACTAGAGGAACCTCAAGAAAAAAGGTCAGAATTTGTTTTTACTCACATTGAATTCAAAATTTCTCACTTCCCAACGTGGAAATTCAATGTGAAAGCAATAGTACTTATCAATTTATTAAATGAGGTTGCTTGGTAACCCAAAAGGATAAAAATGACCATGAAAGGAACCCTTTGTGTTTTCATTAATAGTACTGTGCATGGGAATGTATCAGGCACCGTGCTAAGTCAATCAGCTCACTAAGTCCTTACAATCACTCTTCAGGGTAGAAACCATTATCCAGAGTTTACAGATGAGTGAACTGAGGCTTTCAGAGGTCAAGGACTCTGACCACAGTCATCTGGAAGTTCAGGGGCAGACGTAGGAGTCAAGGCCATCTCTGCGAAGTGGGCTCTGCTTCCCTCCTAACTCCTGCTACATCCTGCCATTGTGCCCAGTGCTCTATCACCTGGAGGCAAGGCCTCTGCAGGGGCCGGCCCACTGCACTGAGGGACCCCAACTGTCTCACTACACCTAGATCTAACTTAAGCGGGGGGGTCTTCAGTTACTCATCAATATACTGTGAATACTTAGAAGAAAAGATCTGTGTTCAAGGAGCGTGAATATTGTGACCACATTTTTTTTCTTCTTTCTTCTCACTGCATTGAACAAACCCCTAATCTGTGCCAGGCACAGATGATAGAGGACAAGACCTGATCTTACCCTCAGAGAGTTCACATCCTCACAGGCAGAAAAAAACTTAGACACCCACACTTCAGTACAGGGCACCCTGTACAGCTGGAAACAGGAGGATCCAGGTCCACCTTGCAACACTGGGAAAGCCCTCCCCCAGAGGACAAAGGGGACTTTGTCTAGGAAAGGGAATTCCAAGTAAAGCATGAGGGCTGGCTATAGAATGGTTCCTTGGGAAAGGACAGTTGATTGCAACCAGGCTGTCAACACTTGAGGTGGTAAGCAAGACCACAGGGGAAGCTGGACGTGAAGGCAGAGGCCAGCTCAGAGAGGGCCTGAGGGACAGGCAATCACTGTGGGGGGGAGGTGGATTTTGAGCAGGGGAGTGACACAATCACCTCTGCATTTCTCTAATGGGCAGAAAGGAAAGCAGAAAGGATGCTATAGAGGTGGCCTTTCTTGGGACACAGTCTCTCTCACAGTTCTCTACTGCTCAGTCATTTCTAAAGAATACCAAAAATAACCCCAGAAGTTAGGAAAACATGTGTCTGGGTCAATGTGACAGGAAATGCTAGTCTGGCTCGCCACCCACACCCTAAAGCATTAGTGGAAGGAACATAAAGGTTGAGCGTGAGGCATCTACAATCAAATTAGACCGGAGTTCTAACCTCAGCAGCCTCAGTTACCTCAGCTATAAAATGGTGATAAAAACCGAACCCACCTAGCAGGTAGGACAGGTAGGAGTCAACCAAATCAGCACTGACACTTAAGTGTTTTTTAGCTAGTTGCTCACATCCCCCGGATGTACTGAAGACCCACGTGACGAACTCCAAGACAGTTCACTCTACCAGAGTTTGGCATGGCATCAGTGACTGCATTTTTCAGGACCTGGATGCTACTGTAGTCTGTTAGAGGGTTAAAAGAGTGCTCATTTTCTAGGATATTAATCTATCTCGGTTGCGCGTGTGATTTTTTCTGGAATCGGAAGTGGTGCAAACAACAGGCCATGAGAGCACTAAGAAATGTTAACCTATGCTCTGTGCTACATCACTACCCTGTCTGTACCTCCATGGAACCTTTTCATAGATACTAGAGTCTCCCTTTCTCTTTTATGTACACATTCTAGTAGCAATTGCCTAGAAGCACGTTGTGCTCCTCTTTCTGAAGACCGTGAAGTCAAACTCCCAGCATTTCATACCCTCTCGTCACCAGCGAAAACTCTGCCCCTACTCCTTATGCCCATCCTGACCCCATGTACTCTGTAAAGCAGCTCTTCCAGGCAGGTCTCCGTGATACCCCTCGGAACTCAGGGCATCTCATCTCAACCTCTCTTACAGTACTTAGCTCTTCCTGCCTTAGAGTCTTTTCCTCTGCCCAAAATATAAGCCTCCATTTTACTAATTGATTTTCCTTCCATCCCTCTGTTTACCCTGTCACATAATGAGGGCAGGAGAGCATGGTGGTGAAGTACACAGGTCCTGGTCTGGGGGGGTCAGGTGGCCCTGGATCCCGTTCCCACCTCTTCCACTTATCACTGTTTACCTTTAAACAAGTGGCTTAACTTGTCTGTACCTCATGTGTAAAATGGGATTAACAGCAGACACTCCTTCTTTAGAGGTCAGTGAGGATTCAAGCAGGTAATGGATGCTGTGCCTGCCACATGGTAAGAGTTCAGGAAGTGTTAGTAAGTCTCCTTTCTCATTTGTAAGGTACATCCATTTTGTAAGTAATAAGGCATAATGTTCATGAATGATTTCTTCCCAAATGTCCTTCAAATATATGGCATCCATGGGACCTAGACATTATCTCAAAGGCAGAAAGGACTCAAAAAGTTAACTCAAATTTCAAATGTTCAATTAAAAGGAAAGAATATTTTTGCAAACCAGAAGAATCACTTTTCATCGTGTTTCCACTATGATCTTTAATATACCACTTTTTTCTTATCCAAAGTAAGATATAGTTTCCTATTCATTCATCAAATATTTATCAAGTCCTGATGAGTACATTCCAGACACCGTTTGAGGAATAAAGGATGTAGCAGTGAACTGAGCAAATCCCAGCTCTCATCATTTTGAGTCCTCTGGAAAGACATAATAAACAAATATCAAACATTGATGGGGCTATATAGAGAATTTAAAATAGAATAATGCCAAGTGCCCAGGGAGTTACTTCAGATTGGGCAAAGAGACCTTGGAAAGGCAAGACATGGAAGATGAGAGCTGAATTTCAAGATCTGCAAGGTTTTTTTTTTTATAAAGGAAGAGAAAGGAATGAGAATGGGGTGGATGAGAAGGACACAAAAAAGACTAGGTCAGGAAAGAAGGCAAATCTGTTGGCAAAAACCTTGGAAGGCTTTGTCCCCAAACAAAGGGATGAAATGAAGGGAGCTGCTCCACTGCCCTCAGTTTAGTGACAGGCTAGGTAGGAAGGTAACCTGGCTACCGTAACAGAGACCTGAAGGCTGGCTGGAGTAATCAAGTAAATGCTCTCATCTTGCTCACATGAGAGCCCCATGCAGATATTGCTGCCCAATAGCCTTCCAAGGACCCAGACTCCTGCCACCATGTGGCTCTACCACCTGCAACACTTGGATCCCAAGTTAGCTCTCTATTCCAGCCAGAAGGAGAAAAGACTATGGGCAAGCACAGCTGTCCAGGCCTGAGCAGGGCACTGGTCTCTGCGGCTACCATTCCACTGGCAAGAACTCAGCTAGAAAGAATAAGTGGGAGACACTGTACAGCTGTGTGCCCAAGACAAGGAAGGTACGTTTGGTTCTTGGCTCAATCTCTGCCACAGGCTCTGGCACAAAAAGTGATTCCCAGAGCAGTGTAAGAGCTAACAGTATCCCTTCCCAAGATCAGGCTAATCAAACTGCAGAATGCTATACTTCAAAAACAAAAACAAAAACAAAAAACTTAACAAAAGCAAGAGTTGGTAAATTGAGTTGAAAACAATGATCAAGCAATGTCATCACACACCTTTAGCCAACCATCCTACATCACAACTGTTTCTAACACTAGATAAATGATGGAAAGAGCAGTGACAGAAAACACGATTTACAGAGCACACTTAACCCAGAGTCGCTTGGCACCTCACTCATGGATGTCATCAGGATTCCCAACAGGATACTTCTCCTCAGCTAGAACATTCAGTACCACATGATCCTTTCTAGGTGTGCACTAATTCGCTGTGGCTAAGAATATTCTTTAGCATTCAGAACAAAAGGGAAAAATAGTAACGTTTCAACTTGTCCTAACTCTATGTGATTACATCAAAGAAGGCTTTGTTTTATTATTTTCCACACTGTTCTATTTCCAACATTTTATCATTTAAAACCATTTTCTAAAGTTTTCAAAAACAGATATATCTATCACACCTGAGTTTAAAGAAAAATTGCATTTTCAACTTGTAGAGCTAAGGAGTTGATTCAAGAGCTGTGGAGGCACCAAAAGGGAAGCCACTAATTGTGACCCATGATTCAGTGAGCCACTAGCCCAACCATTCCTTTACTACATTCTGATGAAACAAATAATTAAGAATGAGAAGTCCTTCCAAAAGACAAGGGGGGGCTCTATCTTGTTCTACCTGCTTACCAACGGACACATAGATGTCCTTGTCAAATGTACAAATGGCAGGAGCAAAGTTGGATGGGTTATTACAAATCAAGACTTGAAATGAACAGGGCCAACACTAACAAGATGGATTTCCCAACTATGAATGAAAGTATTGTACTCTGAGGAAACTTAGCAGCACAACAGAGGATGGAAGAACACCAGATGAACACCACTGATGTGGAAAGGATCTAGAGATTTTGGAAGACAGTGACCCTAGGACAGCTGACATTGTGACACAGCTACCCGTAACAAGCTAAGACTACCTGAGACTGCAGGCCAGTGTCCAGAAGAGGAAGAAAATAGTTCCATTGTCCTCTGCTTGAAGCCAAGCCTCGCTGGGGTTTCCTGTTTAATTAGAGCCACTGGGGTGATAACAGCTCTCAAACCTACATCAAGTAAAGAAAGGCTGTTGAAATTGGGAGTTTACTCTGGCAAAGAGAACACTTAATGGAGAGACTTAAAGCTGTTCTCAAACTTCTGAAGAATCATGTACAAGAAAGAGCAGAGTTGCTTCACAATGTCTCAGGGGCAAAACTAAAACCAATGGAGAGAATTACTGGAGACAGATTTTTAGACAATTAGAAATTTGTAATAATTACAACTGTCCAAGTATGGACTCTCTTCATGATGGGGTAAAGAATTTTCTCTCTACCGTGGTAATAAGAGCAGATGACCATCTGGTCCTGTTGTCAGAGAGAATTTCTATATGTAAGACTCTATGATAAAAGTGGTTCAAACTTGCATTGAACATACACAGCTTTTTCCTTTTGCTGATATTCAGAGCATCACAAAAGCACAAAATGGAGGTGGTCACAAAAGATCATTTCATGCACCCCTCCCTGAGTTCTCAGCAGACAGACAGTCAAACTGACCCACAAAGAGCACTTTAAATTTTGCTTTATGTTTCCAAGAAGAGATTTCCCTATCTTCTTAGTATCCCCAGTCTTAGCTTTTCAGGAAGTTCTTCCTGTGTCTCATCTGAATTCTTCCTGCGCTAATTATACCAAATAACACGGATAATAAAATGAGCTCTATCATGATGACAGAATAACATATAACATAGAACATATAAAGAAACATTTGCAAAGACTAAATATGAAGCAATGAATGTTAAAAGGTTTCCAATCTCTAAATGTCAAATGTCATTCAGAACAGTTCTAAAACCCATTACAAGACTGGTTTGCACGCTTTCGTTTTTGAGTGCAAACACAGACCTCCTTGTGTAAGAGCTCTGCTATTCTTTTCAGACCCAGCTTTCTATCTCTATGCACAAAGAATGGACTGAAGCTTCACGTGTTTAGATTCAAATCACTCAGAACAGAGGGGAAACAACACTTGAGCGGCAGGAACACAGGACAGCTTTAAAAGGTTAGTGACAACATTGAGTACTCAAAAATGCCTGTTTGTTTAAAAGATACCAAAATACAAATTCAATAAAACCTGTCATTCTCTCATTTCTTTAGGAACTAGATAAAGCCGCCAAATACAAAAGCTGCCTTGAGACAATGCTCAGCACAGAATTCTCACTGGCCTTATTCCTAGCAGCTTGCACTGTGCTTAGTAAATGTATCACATACTGTGTTGATGTGCTCCGGGAACAAACCAATTTGCCTACTAGTCAACTCCTTACTTCCCAATTAACTGGAAAGCATGTACTAGCTTTTTTTTCAATGCTTCCCTAACAGAAATAAAACTAAAGCTAAGCTGTCAATCAACTCTTTTAAGAGAAATTGTTTTTGTTACTGCCATAGCTGGGTTCTAAGAGAGTATGTCCATAAACAAGACAATGAACTGGTATGTATTTAACTGGAATTTTGTTTACAAGCTTGCTAGCTATATGAAGAGACAGGAAGCTCAGAGCCCAGAAGCTGCAAAGGACTTCCTTTTCATCCTCGAGACTGAACCATGCGCTCCCCTCCTCTGACAGTGAGTTTTCCACTCTATGGAGAGGTACGTACACACGTACACACACACACATACACAATTTCTCCCCTGTTTTCAACCAGGAAGGGTTTGGTCTTTACAACCAAGCACGGTCCAGTGTGGGGAATAACTCACATTGCCCAAGTCTGTCACTTTGATTACTAGATTAACAACTGATTCTAGGAGGCTTTTTAATGATTTTTTAATTTAAAAATATGCATCTTGAAGTTGAGGCCTGGCAGATAAAAGGGTTGCCAGACACCCAAAATGGAAGCCAAGTCTTTAAACTCTTCTCATATCCTTTTCATACTCTTCTTCATTATCCAACCAAATGTTGTTAGCTACTCTTAAGAGAACATGACTTGCCTAGGGCTCTGCGAGCCAGGCATGTGAATGAATGCACTTCTCCCCACCAAGAACATCCCTAAGTTTTCCAAAATATCAAGAAAAAAAGCAAACTCCTGGACTATCTCAGTACAGAGACCTTACTTCAATCAGTAATGGAGATGGCATTTTTTTCTTTAAGATTTTCTTGATTTTGAGAGAGAGAAAGCGAGCAAGGAGAGGGAGGGGCAGAGGGAGAGAGAGAATCCCAGCCAGACTCCACCCTGAGTGTGGAGCCCAACACGGGGCTCAATTGCATGACCCCGAGATCATGACCAGAGCCTTAACTGACTGAGCCACCCAGATGCCCTGGAGGTAGCATTCTTTAAAAATACAATAAAGAGGGCACCTGGGTGGCTCAGTTGGTTGAGCGACTGCCTTCGGCTCAGGTCATGATCCTGGAGTCCCGGGATCGAGTCCTGCATCGGGCTCCCTGCTCGGCAGGGAGTCTACTTCTCCCTCTGACCCTAACCCCTCTCATGTGCTCTCTCTCATTCTCTCTCTCTCAAATAAATAAATGATAAAATCAAAAAAAAAAATACAATAAAGATCTTTAGTTATTAGCTTATTATTTAACCTATGATAGTCTCTAACCTTAATTTCACTTAAGAAAAATAGTGCAAATTCCTTTATGAAAGTGAAGAACAATAATATTCTTACAGTCACCATTTAAATCATTGCTAATAGTTATTGAGTTCACCCGAGAGAAAAAATTAAACAGGGTGAACCAAAATTCTATTCATAGAATAGAATAAGCCTCAGAGTTAAAGGTCATATCCACAGAGAGACAACTGGTCATACTAGTTCTAAGTGTTCCTAAATGAATTCATGTAATACAGGGCTGTGTGTATAGGATTAGGTATGTACGAAGAGCTACACCTGAGGAATTCTAAGTTCCTCTGTGCCAAAACCTCTCCTGTATCAGTGTGCCATGATTTATGATATTCCTATCATCAAGTTCACTTCTTGGGTATTTGTGAAGTCCTTCAAAATTATGATAATATTTAATGATACAGAAAAATATTTGTGAAGTGAAAAATAGGTCACAAAATAGGTAAATAAACATTTTTGTTCAAGTAATTGCATATACCCAGAATAAAATGAGTGATACAGGAGATTAGGGTTTTGTTGTTGTTGCTGTTTTAACCTTCTTGGTATTCTTCTGTATTTTTCAAGATTTCTACAGTGACCCTGCATCATCATATTCATGAGTAAGAGAAAAATCATAAAATTTCAAGTAAATATAATGATCACCCTTTGATAAACTGGTCATGCAGCTATCCCACTCCTAGGTATTTATGTAGATATTGTTGTGAACTTATGTTCACACAGAAATTGTACAAATGATTACAGTGGCTCTATTCTTAACCACCGAAAAGTGATAATACCTCAAAATTCCTTCAGTTGAAGAATAAATGGCCTGTAGCATCTGACACAGTTGAACACTATTCAGCAATACAAAGGAATGAACTATTGAGACACACAACACATGGATGAATCTCAAATGCATTATGCTCAATGGCAAAAACCAGACTCAAAGGGCTATATCATTTAGGATTCCGTTTATAGGACATGCTGCGACAGGTAAAAATATAGGGAGGAGGGCAGATCAACAGTTGCCAGAGACTGGGATTAGGAGAGACACTGACTATAACCAAGGGGCAGCACAGGGAATTTGGGGGGGGGGTGATAAAAATGTTCTATATCTGGATTGTGGGGCTAGTTACAGGACTGAATGCATTTGTCAAAACTAAGAACTATATACTAAGGAGGATGGATTTTACCATAAAAACATTATACTTTAACAAACTTGCAAAAAAAAAAAAACAACTACTTGGAACTGAAAGCCTACTCATATCCAGATTATATTCTGTTCTGGGTGATTCTTTTTATTTTTATTTTTATTTTTATTTTTTTTAAAGATTTTATTTATTTGACAGAGAGAGACACAGCGAGAGAGGGAACACAAGCAGGGGTAGTGGGAGAGGGAGAAGCAGGCTTCCCTCAGAGCAGGGAGCCCGATGCGGGGCTCGATCCCAGGACCCTGGGACCATGACCTGAGCCGAAGGCAGACGCTTAACGACTGAGCCACCCAGGTGCCCCGTGTTCTGGGTGATTCTTTCTCCAAAACGCACCTATGTTTCTTCAAAATTTTTAATTATTAATTTTAATTATTTTATTAAGTATTTTAATAATTATCACCTAATAGACATGGGATGCTGAAGGACTGGGACACAGAAATGAGAATTTTTAATAGGGGTGAGGAGATTAAATACTGTTCAGGATACTCAGGCCTGTCTGCAATATCCCTGCAGACCCTGGCAAGGGCACCTCTGTGGACCACTCACTGGACACTATACAAGGGATTCCAGAGCTGGAGAGAAGGTGTTTAAAAGGGCGTGAGGACAACAGGTACAATTTTCTAGTCTAATACTTTCAGGAGGCAACCAAATGCAAACTCTGAAATCCACGCCAGAGAGCCGGGATGTGGTTGTGACTGAGCACTTCTAACCCTCAAGCCCATGCCAGAACCATTTCTAGACAGATTAAGGCACGACTAAGCAGTCACCAGGCCAGTTTGGTTTGCTCAATTTAGGGCTTAAAATGCCCTCCACACCTCTGGATATTACAAAGGTGCTTCTGAGAGGGGTCTGAAGAGATTTAGAATGGCTTATCCTCATAAACGGATTTGGGAACAAGGAACTTTCTCTTGAGCTTAGTGAGGGAACTGGTTTTCTGTTTTGTTTGGTCTCTCCCCTCCGCACTCCCCCTTTAGAAGAGCATACAAATAAGCCTTAACTGATGCTTATCATGAGCTTAAAAGAGTTTAATCAGAACAGAGATACGAAAACCAGTTTTTATAAAGTAGAGAATTTTCCTAAGAAATATTCTTTTTCTCTGAAGATAAGAGAGTGACACCTATTCTTTTATCCGTGGAGAAGGTAAGGGAGTAAAGTGGCCTAAGACAGGTACAGAAATTATTACTGGACAACAATTACATTAATCTCTTTCCTGAACACTTTGAAAATAATGCAAAACCTTCTTAAACTATGGAGTGAAATATATCAGGCGCCTGGGTGGCTCAGTCGGTTGAGCGTCTGCCTTGGGCTTGGGTCATGATCCTGGGCTCCTGGGATCAAGCCCACATCAGGCTCCCTGCTCAGTGGTGTCTGTCCCTCCCCCTCTTCTGCTACCTGCCTCTCCCCCCCGCTCATGCTCTGTCCCTGTCTCTCTCTCAAATAAAGAAATCTTAAAAAAAAAAAAAAAAGAAAGAAAGAAAGAAAGAAACCTCCTAATATGTAAAAAACAGAGACTAGCAAACTAATATTCTTGAAAGAGAATGGGCTAATTAGGAGATTATTTTTAAGGCCTTAAAAGGGCTGTCTACATTAAACAAGAGAGATTATCCTAATCTGTTCATTAAACCAAACCACCAAAGAACAGCTACTTTAGAACTCAGTTAGCCCTGTTTATATATAAACATATATATATACACACACATTAACCATCATGTTCATGGTCTCTGACCAGGGATTTACCATAAAATACCTGTTTGTTTCTTGTCAGGGCTTTTCTGGGAATTGAATTTGTCAGGAGTAGCACTGTCAGGTTTAAATTAGTAACCAAATGTCCAATAATAAATGAAAGCAAGAAAATTCACATCCATTATGTTCATGTCCTACTCAAAGCAGGTCTTCCTAAAAAATAAAGCATTGTACCTTTTGAAAAATATAAGGTGAGATATGAAATGGTAACATGGAAACTTGCTTGAGCTGCAGGTCAAGAGAACTGGGCCCCTGTGTTTTATTCATCCCCTCCACACACTTATGGAGTCATTCCAGTCTGATGGTCCCAGGGAAGCCACTTAATAGCTGTGCAACTTTGGACACATCATTTATAATCTCTCTGAGCCTTTGAAAGGAAAAAACCATACTTAGCACACTGGGTAAGTCATGGGAATTAAATAAAAGGTTTACAAAACAGCGAGCACAGTGTTTGGTATGTAGTGGATGTTCAAGAATATTAATTATCTCTCGCCCTCTCTCCTTTCTGAAAAGCTTTTGTTATACATTCACAATGAATCTTTTTGCTTAGTCTACGAAACAGTCCAGCGGAGAACCAAGCTTTTCTATCTCTGAGTCCACATATGCCGGGCAGATCTGTAGGCTCCTGCTTAATTATTTCTCAACTAGCGGTGAATAGCTGCAAAAGTCCATAACTGACAGGCTTTCAGATATGACCATTAAACATTGACTAAGTGTCTAGGTCTGCAGAAAATTTTCCAGGTTAGGGTGGGGCCAGCATGGGACACATGACAGAATTGTTTCTAAGCCTTTTACACCAAGGACAACTCAGACAAGGCGTATACTAACAGATGGGACCAAGTTTCCTCAATAGTTTCCATGCAAAAGTCCCCCCGGTTTAAAAAAAGAAAAAAAAAAAGACACTACTAATAAATATAAATAAAGTCTTTAAAATGGGCATTTAAAAATTAAAAGCCAAATGAAAACTAGCCAGGTAAGCCACATCCAGGCTCATTTTAAACAAAGGCCCCCAGAGCGCTCAAGTAGAAGTACCTTCTGGAGGGAAATAAACCTAAAGTCATTGACCAACAGACCAAACCCACAGGCACTTTGAACATTTTAGATTTGTCCCTCTCTGCACCTTCAACAGGATCTAAGTAATGATTTTACTCCACTTCTCAAGGACTGCATCAACTCGTTTTCTGGATTCGACAGGACAGGTTGGTGTCAGCAGTGACTCTCTAAGTCAATACAAGTGGAGGTTTGGAGAAGGAAGTCTTTGGCCAACGGGTATCCACAAAACCCTGAAGTTGGTATTATATAGAGTCTTCACAGACACTGAGGCAAGGGACTGCATCTCATTTCACACCTCAGGGCCCCCATGTTCCCTTGCACACCGTGAGGGACAGCCCTGTGGCTTTCCTTGCCCTTCACAGCCCAAGGGAGAAAGAAAAAGCAAAGAAGTCCAGATTCAGCAGCTTCCTGCTCTCCAGGTTCTCAAAACAAAGACCTTAGTGAGAATTTAAGTAAAGAAATGTTCTAATCTCTCTTTTAAAGCTAATGATTAATATGAGTTCAAGCCTCCTGTTTTGGGGAAAATGGAGAACCACCACATTTTATATAAAGGTACTAATTTATTTATTTGACAGAGACACAGCAAGAAAGGGAACACAAGCAGGGGGAGTGGGAGAGGGAGAAGCAGGCTTCCCGCCGAGGAGGGAGCCTGATGCGGGGCTCGATCCCAGGACCCTGGGATCATGACCTGAGCTGAAGGCAGATGCTTAAGGACTGAGCCACTCAGGCGCCCCTAAAGCTGCTATTTTTAAAGGCATGGGTCTTTCAAATTCCCCCAAAGGTTCTTCAAATCCTAAGATGGTCAGCAAAGTGACAATGTTTGCTTAATTCTGGTGTAGATGGCACTTCCGTTTTCTTGGATGTCCACTTTGAGATATGTATGTGCCATTTGTAAGAAGCTGGTCAGAAGGAAGAACAAGAAATGGGTTGGAAGGTGTGGACCAGAACCTTGGTCCAGCCCGTGGCCCTAATGCACTTTCAAGTCTCAGAGGACAACTCTCTTCAAACTCCACCTATGCGTTCACTCCCAGCTCGTCAGGTTTTACCATCCCACCCATCATTCGTCTTCCTCCTCTTGCATTCCGACTGGCACCGTAATGAGATTATCAACATGTCCAAGTCCAATGCCATTTTAGGGTCAACTTCTTCCTTCATCTTGTATCCCTTCGCTCCTTCCTGTGATCATCAAGTTCTGCCATCCCCATCACCCCTTCTAGGTCACTACAATCCAGCCAACATCCTACCACACCTCCAACTCCTAGATAAAAGCTCCCTCTGACATCGTAACAGCCAAATGCCATCTTATGTGACCTCTCTGCTAACTCTTATGACCCTCATTCCTTCAAGTTCTCCCCTCCCTTCCCTTCCCATCACTTGTTCTGTCCGATTCAAACCACCTTAGTTTTGCAAGCTCTCATCACTGATTCAATCCATCCAAAAGAAGGATGTGCTGCCTCCGGGAACCACCTGTCATGTCTACGCATGGGGTCATTTACTCTTACCCATAAACTACCATGATTATTAAATGATCTCTATAATCAAAAAGGACAACAGAAAAAGCATATTTGCATTATTTTCAATATTCCTACTTCATATTTAAGGCAACTGCCAGATTCAAAATAACATACATTAACTCATTCGTCTTTTACAACAACACATTCTTAGTTTAACCCATCTGCCCCTGAGGCATACGGTCCAACAGACAGGATTAATATGAGCACCTACAGCTGTCCATTCTTCTGCCAGTACTTCTTCCCTACTGCCTGGCAGTCTGGGGCTTTCCTTCAATGACACCTAGCAATGAGTCACATCCAGTACTTAGGAACCCCAGTTAATATTTTGTTCCTATGTAAGAATATAATTTGCCTAGGGGCGCCTGGGTGGCTCAGTTGGTTAAGCATCTGCCTTCGGCTCAGGTCATGATCTCAGGGTCCTGGGATCGAGCTCTGCATCAGGCTCCCTGCTCTGAAGGGGAGCCTGCTTCTCCCTCTCCCTCTGTTGCTCCTCCTGCTTGTTCTCTCTCTGTCAAATAAATAAATAAAATCTTTAAAAAAAGAATAAAATTTGCCTTGTTATTGAGGTTTTCATTATAAACATACAACACAGGGCTTTGTTTCTAGGAACATGTACCCACTATGGATGTGATACCTGTGTCTTCCAACTTGCAAAGGAAGTTACTTAGTGACTGATACCTAGTATGACAAGGGTAATACTTTGAAAAATAGTGATTCCTCCACCACTCTCAATACACACACACACACACACACACACACTCAATTTAAGCATGTTATCTCTCTCACGTCAGCTTGAAGCCTTGGGGCTCTGGAAGGTTATACTGAGGAGAGAGGGCATTTTAGCATTGTTATAGCAGAAAACAAAAGAGAACTATCTGCTTCTGACATTGAAAATATGATTTTATGTCAGGACAATGGGCTAGAAAATTCGGCTTTATCAAGAATAGAACTTGAAAAATACAGATTATGGTGTCTTCTATGAAAGACAAAGCTGCTTCTTATTAAGGCTACGGATGGCACTTGCTACCCTAGAAGAGAAAGAACCTTTGAGAGCAGAAAGCCTAAAATTCACCCCCCTGGGACCAGGGGGTATAAGGAGAGGTGGGTGGTAACATATGTGAGCCCTCATCTCCCTTCTGATTTTTGGTTCTAGCACAGGAGAGGTGTCAGATAAGTTAGTGTCCTGTAACTTTACACTTTCACTCCAAGAGTGAAAGTAACATTTGACCTATGGTATAGCCACTTTGAGTTCTGGTATGGTGTGGATGGTACCAGAAGTTCCTGTGCACTCCTAAGGAGGAAGTAGACAGAAGTGAGTTGAGAGGCAATAGGCCTGGCTAGCAAAAAGATAACCCACTGCAGAGATTACAAGGGTGATGTCATAGGCCATGCACTGGATGGAGGGTGTGATAGATCTGGAGAGGTCCAGAAGAGTGTCTGCAGGAGCTGCAAGATGGAGTCTAGGTCAACTGAGGACCACAAGTCAGGCTTGACATAGCTCAGAGACACCAAACCACAACCTACATAGCTGCAGATACTAGTCAGACACCCAAAGATGGAAAAGTTCATTGAAAACTGTCATGAAGGCAAGAGACGCCCAATCCCCACTCCCTTCCCCATACATGCAGAAAGCATCCCCGAAAGGAACAGAGAAAGACACATATTGAGTAATTGAGAATTTTATATAAATAAGCAAGTGTACAAAACCTAAAGGAACTATTTATACCATTGCATCAGACTACATATACTGGAGTGGACTCATTTTGTGTTCTACTGCCCAGGGGACAGGGAGGCGGGAGAACACAGCTTTCTTAGAATTAAGTGAACAAACATTATTTCTTCTGGAATATAGCTTGAGGAGATCTAAACTCTTCCTAACTAGTATATAGAAAAATTCCATTTTAATTAACACTATTTCCAATATAACAGTATCATTTCCATGACCCATAACAATAGTTCTTTGCTGCTCTAATTAATACAACAGTAAACTTACAAATAGCATCCTTTCACATGCTGACACATGATAATTATGGTTTATCTTTCCTTCTACCACATCTCATGCCCAGAAAGCTAAAAGCTCTCTTCTTTTTGAATTTCCAGCACTCAGGGCAATACCTGACATCCAGTTGGCAAACTTCTACTTTCATTACCAAAAGCAGTAATGAACAAACATTCAATGATGAATAAAAACATGACCATGACCACTTTCTACTTTACAGTGTTGTGGTTATATTGTACACAACCTAAGTTATTGTTGTCATTTCAGTTTTCTCAAATACCAGGTTGATATTCTAATAAAGAGATTTCCCAGAAAGGGAAAGGCAGAAACCCAGAAAGACAGCTACAGGAAAGAGAGCAGGGAGATTAACCACAATGTGAAGAGGACAAGATTAAAGACAACAGGGAAATAAGGAAGTCTGCAATCCAAATGACATAAGCAGCTTAACAGGGCAGATTCCCAGAAAATCTGTCAGGTGACCAAGAAAGGAAGGGAGAAGAAGGAGCAAAACACCTAAGGCTGAAAAGATGCTCAACACCACTAATAATCAGGGAAATGCAAATCAAAACTACAATGAGATATCCCCTCACACCTGTCAAAATGACTAAAATCAAACGCACAAAAAAGAACAAGTGTGGGCGAGGATGTGGAAAAAAAAAAAAGAACCCTCAAGCGCTGCTGGTGGGAAAGCAAACTGGTACAGCCACTGTGGAAGACAGCATGGAGCTTCTTCAAAAAATTAAAAAGAGAATTACCATATGATCCAGTAATCACACTACAGGGTATTAATGCAAAAAATACAAAAACACTAACTCAAAAAGATACATACACCCCTATGTTTATTGCCACATTATTTACAATAGCCAAAAAATGGAAGCAACCCAAGTGTCCATCCATAGACGAATGGATAACAAAGATGTGGTGTATATATACAATAAAACTTTACTCAACCCTAAAAGAGAAGGAAATTGATCCCTGGTATAGGGACTACTTAGTGGTGGGCCTTGCAGATTTGATCTTTTCTCCTTCTGGATCTGAGGCCTCTACCACAACCATGTTAAGCCACATCTTGGGTGAGGCCAAGAAGCATCCAAGCTTGATCCCACTATACATATTTACTGAAGGAGGAAGTACTGGAGTTGCACTGTATGTCTTGCACCTGGCACTGTCCAATCCAGATGTCAGTTGGGGTAGAAAGAATAACCCAGAACCTTGGAACAAACTAGGTCCCAATGGTCAATACAAGATCTATTCAGTGAATGGGATTACAGCAAACTGAAGAAAGAAGGTCCAGACTTCTAAATGAAACGTTTCACTATAAAGCTGCTTAGAATGAAGGTCTTCCAGAAGACATCTGCATAGCGTTCCACTTATCCAGGACTTATTTCCCCTCTGAATGCACAAAATCATGTTGATATATTGTGTTGGGGGTTTACACTGATTAATAACTATCTGAAACTTGAAAAAAAGGAATGAAATCTTGCCATTTGCAACAATATGAATGGATCTAAAGGGTATAATGCTAAGTGAATTAAGTGAGTCAGAGAAAGACAAATACCATATGATCTTACTCATATATGAAATTTAAGAAGCAAAACAAATGAACAAAGAAAAAAGAGACAAAAAGCAGAGTCTTGAGTATAGAGAACAAATGGTGGTTACCAGCGGGGAGGTGGACGGGGGGATGGGTGAAACAGGTGATGGGAATTAAGGAGTGCACTTGTCGTGATGAGCTCTGAGTGATGTATAGAACCATCAAATCATTATATTGTACACCTGAAACTAATACAACACTGTATGTTAATTATACCAGGATTAAATAAATAAAGTAGGGCTTCCCATCCTAAAAGAAAACAAAAAAATTTAAAAAACACCTTCAGCTGGGATCTAGGATGGGGACAAATCAATCACACCAAATAATTTGTCACATTAATGTGAAAATCGGCCTGCACTTCCAAAGTTGAGTAGAACCACAAACTATGAAAATATGCAGTCCCTTTATGTTCATTTACATCTGCTTGGGTCAATTTTTCAGTGATTTTTTTTGTTTGTTTTGGGTTTTTTTCTTACACTTCATTCAGCATCCTCTGTCTCAATAAATGTTCTAGATTCACTGACTGTTCAAATAAAGAATATACTTAAAGTATATGAACGGGTCACTCATAACAACAACAGTGTGCTTTTTATAGTGGGAAACATTTAGAAATTCTGAGCACAGGAAGTATAGAGTATCTTTTAGTAATAAGTTTTACATCCTCAACATTGGCTTTATAATTACTCAGAATTCAGATTTTTTCCCCTAATATTAAGAAATATTTAATATTTTAAGCCGAATTAACTTAGCTGAAGCAGACATTTTCTCTAAATCCATCAAACAGTCCTTCAAATTATGTTCATAATAAAGCCATGATGTGACTATGGACAGGGCTGAAAAACATGCACTCTGGAAAAGTTTCAAGAATATAACCAAGAACCTGCAACGACTGGGGTTGGCCAGTTAGGAGAGCAATGGTGTTTCCATAACAAAGAGAACTGAAATAAATGCAGGCCCATGATCACCATCACTGGGAAGGGTGGAAGGGACAGAGAGATGGCCAGCAACACTGGGTGAACAGGACCCCATTGCTAAGTAGTCCAACTGATTACATCAGTAGTAAGTATTACCGACCCCAACTTGGTTCAACCAAAATAAACACAAGCAAAATCCAGACAGCAGTTTGGATAACCATGTAGACTCCTACTACAAATAACATGAGAAAGAACAACACTGGATCTCAAAACAGGCCCTCAGCGCTCAAAATACTATACAATGACATAGCCACTATACTCAGAATTGTCACAGAATTCTCAAGACTTGCCACCAAAGCGAAGAAAGCAACAATTCTCAATTGAGAGCTATAACTGTTTATGTGAGCACATTCAGGGATCAAAGGTGCCTGGTTCATCACAGCTTGTCATTAAAAACAAAAACAAAAACCCTAAAACAGCCCTCCTCTTGATCCTGTTTAACGTCTAAAAGGCAGTGAATTAAATTATGAGTCTTCATTCCAAAATAAGCCTGTAGTTTATATCAAAAGAGATTATCCTCCTCCCTCTTTGTAATAAATAAAGGTGGTAACACCTCATCTTTGTGTGCCCCTCTATTGAGCCCTGGTAGCTAATACCATCCAAACATATCAAGAGGAAACTATGATTAGCATAAGTCACCACTCAGTTAGAGGACAGGGGAAGATTTCTTTACAATGCCAGCATATTTCTATGCAAGACAAATGACACCTAGACAATTTTACTTGAAAACTCAAGGCATTACTCCTAGGAGATAAGTATTCGGAGCTCTGTTAATAGTTCCCCCACTCAAGTGAATACCATATTGAGATAACAGTGCTCTGTCCTGAAGGTACATGGAATCTGCTACTTAACACCTAATACTTTAGATGTGCTGTGACCTCTAGATAAAATTTCTTTTTGCAAGAAATAAAGGCTTTAGGGGCGCCTGGGTGGCTCAGTCGTTAAGCGTCTGCCTTCGGCTCAGGTCATGATCCCGGGGTCCTGGGATCGAGCCCCGCATCGGGCTCCCTGCTCAGCGGGAAGCCTGCTTCTCCCTCTCCCACTCCCCCAGCTTGTGTTCCCTCTCTCGCTGTATCTCTCTCTGTCAAATAAATAAAATCTTTAAAAAAAAAAAAAAAAAGAAAGGCTTTAAAATAACAGAAGTCAATTTTGAGGTATTGTAGACAGTTTGCCTTTTGGGCTTTGCTCGGTTTCTTTTTTGTCTGAATGACATCCAAACCTCTTCCTTTTTTTTAGCAAATCATCCATTATTTGGGTCTTCATGGCAGGCGAGACCCTACCTCACAATATAAAAATGGACATTTCCTACACTGGTCTTTGGCAGTCATATGTCCTAGGGTCAGCTCATCATGTCCCATTTCAGATTCTAAATTTGGGGTGAGTGACATAAAGACCCAGAGGTCAGAGAGATTGTTCATGGCATGAGCAGGGGTGACTGCAAAGGCAATCAGCCACACAGTCCAGCAGCAGCACCAAACCCAGATTCCACTGACGACAAGACAAGACTTTGACTGTGGTTCCTTGTTCTTTTGAGTTGGGTTTCCAGCCATCTTCCAATTACTTTCTGTTTTGCCTAAATCAGAGTACTGTAGCCTGACCCACACAATGGGAGAAGTGTTTTCACAGGAGTGGTAAGAAATGAGTTAACCTTATGAACAAGTATTTACTTTGTATAAGGAAGAAGTTAGTTGTTAGTAAATATAATCAGAGAACTCACTCTTTTCTATCTCAGCTAAACATTTTTTTTAGTTTCCTTTTTTTTATTAACATATAAGGTATTATTATTATTTTTTTTAAAGATTTTATTTATTTATTTGAGACAGAGAGCATGAGAGGGAGGAGGGTCAGAGGGAGAAGCAGACTCCCTGCCGAGCAGGGAGCCCGATGTGGGACTCGATCCGGGGACTCCAGGATCATGACCTGAGCCAAAGGCAGTCGCTTAACCAACTGAGCCACCCAGGCGCCCCATATAAGGTATTATTTGTTTCAGGGCTACAGGTCTGTGATTCATCAGTCTTACGCAATGCACAGCACTCACCATAGCACATACCCTCCCCAATGTCCATCACCCAGCCACCCCATCCCTCCTACCCCCCACCACTCCAGCAACCCTCAGTTTGTTTCCTGAGATTAAGAGGCTCTTATGGTTTGTCTCTCTCTCTGGTTTCACCTTGCTTCATTTTTCTCTCCCTTCCCCTATGATCCTCTGTCTTGTTTCTCAAATTCCTCGTATCAGTGAGATCATATGATACTTGTCTTTTTCTGATTTACTTATTTCACTTAGCATAATACGCCCTAGTTCCATCCACGTCATTGCAAATGGCAAGATTTCAATTTTTTTTGATGGCTGCATAATATTCCATTGTATATATATACCACATCTTCTTTATCTATTCATCTGTTGATGGACATCTAGGCTCTTTCCATAGTTTGGCTATTGTTCAGCTAAACATTTTTGTGTCTTGTTTTTATTTTCTCAATGCTAACATGTTACGAAGAAAATATTCAGTTAAAATCTCTTACTTCATGAAGCCCATCTATGATGATAATCCAAACAGCATTTACCTCTGGGGTAGGTAACAACTGGGAGGGGGCACACAGGTATGCTAGACAGTGTTCTCTACCTTGATTTGGGTGATGATAATAGAAACAGGTTTTTGTAAAACTTTAGAAATATGCATGTATTGGGGTGTCTGGGTGGCTCAGTTGATTCAGTGTCCACCTTTGGCTTGGGTCATGATCCCGGGGTCCTAGGATGGAGGCCCACATTGGGCTACCTGCTTAGTGGGGAGTCTGCTTCTCCCTCTGCCCTTCCCCCTGCTTATGCTCTCTCTCAAATAAATAAAATCTTAAAAAAAAAAAAAAGATTTGTGCATGTGATTCCATGTGAGTTTATCTAAATGATGCAGGTACATAAACACAAAGATAAACGTATGGCCCAGAAGGTGTGCTGATAAAGGTATCATCATACTGATGATAAAGCAAACAAAGAATATCCTCAAAATATGCTTTTGTACATATTATCTCCTTTGATCTTGGACTTCCCTGGCATTTTATTCTGACAATGGAAGAATTATCACTGGACACATTTCAATGCCCAGTGATTTTCCTCAGTGCCTCCCGGAAAAGGACATGTCTAGCTCTGGTGTCATTTCTCTTCACACCTTCAATATGTGAATCAAAAATCTCTGCTGGGTTCCAAGTGAGAAAGCCAATGTCCTGCATTCCTACCTCACTATATCATAATTCCCAAACTCAGAGGCTGGCTTTGTCCTTCTTCAAGCCCTGCCTCCATTTTCTATCTGGTTCAAGAGATGATGATGATAATTAACTATGTGCTAGTCAATGATGCAGGCATTTTATAAGGCCAAGTACCTAATCCCCTCACTCTATTAATGAGGACCAAGACACAGGAAGTTAAATTACTTCCTTGACGTTAAAATGTTAACATGGTACAACTGGGTCACCTGTATCTCCCAGTTCATGCCACTTACTAAATCTAAAATCCAGGTTATTCTCAGCTTTGTTCTTTCTTTCATTTTTCCTGGTGAGGAAATAATGACATAAATTTCTCCTTAAAGACATCCATTTTCCATTTCAAATTTTGCACATGTGCACACACACCTACTCAAGGCAAGACAAATAGTGCCAAACAGAAGAAGGAATACATCAACCTGGAATGTGCATATATTACTACTCTGTATTCCTTCAAGATAAGAACCAAAAATATTTTATTTACCATGAAAATGTCTATGGCCATTCCCCAGTTACAAAAGTCCATCTTACAAATCTAAGAAGTATTCACTATGACCAAACCCTTGGATGACTGTCCCCTCCTTCAAAACACCATCATGGCTCCTCTCTCCAGACTTCTGAGAGTGGTGATATTCACAAACATGTCAATATCACATCTCAAATAGTTCTACTAGATGCTTCTATCTGTTCCAGAATCCAATCAACAGGCCCAGAAAGACACTAGTGACTCAATTTCCTCTTCCTGTGCCCTTGCCCAACCACTCCCTGCCCCCAAATCAACCCTCACTTGTTCCAAGAGGCAAAGGTAAGTCATATCAGCAAGAAACTACAGCATCTACGATTTGACACTTAGCCCTGTGTCAACACGACGTCAAGAGCTTGGAGGGGTGGGGTGAATGAAAACAAAGAATTTTACAAAGCAATTATGAAGACAGAAAAATAAAAAGACCAAGAGAGGTCCTGGGAGAATGGCTAGCTGCATTTGAGAATATGCTTGAAATGATCCCCTAGAATTTGCCTGTGTAATAGTTTCCACCAATCTGGACCCTGGGAAATAAGTTTTCCATACAGACCTAAAAACAGCCTTTGTGTGGAAGGTAAGAAGTTTTTCACAATAACTATGCCTCATCAAATATGGCATTTGCATTAAAATTTGTATTTCATATAGTAATTTTGTTTTCTTAGGACTGTGGCATCTCCCCCATTTGCAAGTACAAGTAGAATGAGGTATTTGGGAAAAGCACAATAAATAGTGACTAAAGGAACCCCTCTCAACAAATGCTCACTATATTTATATTTCAGTAATTATACTTCATAAATCAATGTAGTAAACTCCAAATTCAGAACAAAGTTGGTATTATCCTACAACCAATTTCCTTCCATTTCTCCTCCAAGAGAATGAAAGAAGGGTAATTCATGAACTAGGTTAAGAGCCTGGAATGCAAGTAGTGGGAATAAGCCTCAGTTCTGCTAGTCTACTGAGGACTCTTCTATTGTTCTGTGTATAATAGAAGCATGCTGATAATTTCAAGGGAAAAGTTCACTGAACTTTGTGCCTGTTCCAAATACTTTTTTCCCCATTTTCCTCCACTGGTTAACATGCATGCAAAATTCTATGCAATTGAGCCCAGGCTTGCTGGAACCTTTGGCACAGCCTCAGCAACAAGAGAGAAACTGGCACTGGCCCTGGAGTACACTCTAGGTATCAAGTCACATATGGGGGGGAGAAGAAAGCATCCATCTCACCAGGAAACAGAGAAAGGTGAATAAGGATCAAAAGATCTTCACTTCCACTTCAGTCAAAAAAGACTTACTTGTAGTTTCACTGTATTTTTTTTTATCATTTTACTACCTCATTTTATATCAACAAAAAGAATTCCTAGTCTACGTATATGGAATCTTTCTTCAGGTGAAAAAGGAATTCCATTACTGCTGAATCCTGACAAAGGCATTACGAGGAAAAAACTACAGACCAGTGTTCCTCATGAACATAGGGAAAAAAAACAAGTATTAGGAAATTAAATCCAGTGACACATAAAAAGGATAACACGGCACAACCACGTGGGGTTTATCTCAGGAATTTAAGACTGGCTCAACATTCAAATATCAATGTAATTCACCATGTTAACAGACTACAGAAGAAAAATACTTTTTGTGCGTCTATGGAGATAAGGTTTAACCAAGTTCAACATCCACTGATAATAAAAACTAGTCAGTGATAAAGAACAGGGCACATTGGATAGAAACACTAAACTAAAGTCTAGTGGGTAAATTCAGTCTCACAGAAGTACAGGTTAACAATTACAAATGCACCAAGAAAAATGAGTAAATGTGTGTAGTTAAAAAGACCCAAGTTTCTCACTGTGAAAGATAAGAGCTACAATCAAAGGGTGAATACTAGAGCAAACTTTGTGGTGCTAGACTGGAGTCAAAGAAGTTCATGTTTCTTTTCATAAATCAGAGAGGGAAACATAAAAACACAGGTAAGTTTGCACAATGGATTAGTGTATACACATACATTTCCAAGATCTACCCACTCCGAGAGCCTAGGAGCAGTGACACTTCAGTGGCAAGGAGTGCACCCAGCGCCCAGATCTTGGTTTCTATATCCCATCTTCCAGCAAAAAGGAAACAAGGATCCTTGGGGGAAATAGCTGAGTCAGGGAAAATACACGAGCAACATGAAGCCTCTTGTGATACCAAAGAAGTTGTTTCCAACAACAAAAGCAGATAGAAGCATTTCAAAAGAGACAGAGAAGTCAATCTGAAAGAGCTCTCAATGTCTAAAGCTGAAATAATCTGAGCAAATAAGTAAGAGTATGTGGTTATAACGCAAAGAATAAAATAAATATCCAGAAGTCCATATGATATGGACTTCCTTACATAGGAAGAGAAAGAAAGAGAAAAAGAAAGTTGCTACTCAAACACCACAGTAATCATTTCAAGAGGAAGATCCATGAATGAATGCTATAATTAGTGGGGAAGTTAAGGACCAACAGGCTATTGAATAATCTCAGGACCATTCTTTTGGGCATGCAACCTGAGCAGTTGTGCAGTCTTCCATGCTCAGAAGGGCTCACAGTTGGTTTCTTCTCTGCTGTTTCCATCTTGAAATTTTTTAATAATTTTGAACATGGGGCACCACACTTTGTTTTGGGCCTTACAAATTATGTTGTTGATTTTGAAATCATCTAAAATCTCTCCCATAAAATATATATTAATTACTGTACTGATTTTAACATATACCCATAAATTCTGAACTTAATTCGCCTTTCCTTTGAGTGTGGCTGATCTTAGTGATTCACTTCTAACAAATAGAGTATAGAATTAGAAAAAAAAATAGTAACTTTACTGTGGAGAATCCTAGAAGACAACTGCCCTAACCAAGTGATCTGAATTAATATCACCTGTAATTAGACATGTTGTCAGGTCCTCCTGGTACCATGCAATGAGAAGGTACTTCACCTCTGTGATATCCTTCTCAAAAATCTAAAACCTTAGCCTAATCATGAGAAAACATAAAAAAAAAAAAAAAAAAAAAAAAACCAACTAAACTAAACTGAAAGACACTCTCAAAGTATCTGGCCACTATTCCTCACAACTGTCAAGGGCGTAAAAAACAACACTTAGGAACTATCACAGTTTCGTAGACATTAATTCTTCACAACTAAATGTAATGTGGTGTCCTGGATGGGGTCCTGGAAGAAAAAAAGGACAACAGTGGGAAAACTGAAAATCCAAGTAAGTTCTGCAGCTTAGTTATTGCTATTGTCCCAATCCATTTCAAATTTTTGATATTTGTACCACAGTTATATATGATGTTAACATTACAGAAAGTATGGTGAAGTATATACAAGAACTCAATTCTTCAGTCTAAAAAATATTTCCAAATAAAAAGGTTTTACAAAGTAAAAATGGAAAAAAATTATATGGGGTTCTATTTGGCCTGCTCCATAAATGGGCTATCATATAAGAAGAGAACTTCTAAGACAAAATAACCAGGCCTTTATGTTAAATTTTATTTTTTAGAATGTTAGTTCCTAAGGCAAGGAAAATAGCAGTCTATGCTGTATAAAGCAGATTGAGAAAAGGAAAGGATTTCCAGTAAGTTCAGAGTTCAATGGTTATCAATGATTTAATATGATAAAAATGAGTGATTTTCATAGATAAGTCAGCTTTCATTAATGAAGTGAGAGTTTAATAATACATGAACATGGTCACTGCAGCATTATTTACAAAAATTTACAACAATCCAAGATATAGAAACTATGTAAGTGTCTGTCAGATGAACAGATAAAGAAGATATGGTAAATATACAATGGAACATTATTCAGCGATAGGAAAGGAAATCCTGCCATTTGCAAAAACATGGATGGACCTTGAGGGCTTTATGCTCAGTGAAATAAGTCAAAGACAGAGACAAATATTGTCTGATCTCACTTACACACAGAATCTACAAAAGCCAAACTTGTAGAAACAAAGGGTAGAATGGTGGTTACCCTGGGCTGGGACATGGGGAAAATGGGAAGATTTTGGGTTAAGGGTACAAACTTTTATTATAAGATGCATAAGTTAGAGGGACCTAATGAATAGAACAGTGATTATAGTTAGCAACTTTTGCATATAATACAGTATTAAGACCATATTTTAAATGTTCTCACCACCATAAAGAACTGGTAATTTTATTATGGTACTGGCACAAAAACAGACACATAGATCAATGGAACAGAATAGAGAGCCCAGAAATGGACCCTCAACTCTGTGGTCAACTCATCTTCAACAAAGCATGAAAGAAGGTCCAATGGAAAAAAGACAGTCTCTTCAACAAATGGTGTTGGGAAAATTGGACAGCCACATGCAGAAGAATGAAACTGGACCACACAAAAATAGACTCAAAATGGATGAAAGACCAAAATGTAAGATAGGAATCCATCAAAATCCTTGAGGAGAACAAAGGCAGCAACCTCTTTGACCTCAGCCACAGCAACTTCTTCCTAGAAACATTGCCAAAGGCAAGGGAAACAAGGGCAAAAATGAACTATTGGGACTTCATCAAGATAAAAACTTCTGCACAGGAAAGGAAACAGTCAACAAAACTAAAAGACAACCGACAGAATGGGAGAAGATATTTGCAAATGACAGATCAGATAAAGGGCTAGTATCCAAAATCTATAAAGAATTTATCAAACTCAACACCCAAAGAACAAATAATCCAATCAAGAAATGGGCAGAAGACAGGAAGAGACATTTCTGCAAGGAAGACATCCAAATGGCCAACAGACACATGAAAAATTGCTCAACATCGCTCGGCATCAGGGAAATCCAAATCAAAACCTCAATGAGATACCACCTCACAAACGTCAGAATGGCTAAAATTAACAAGTCAGGAAAAGACAGATGTTGGCGAGGATGCGGAGAAAGGGGAATCCTCCTACACTGTTGGTGGGAATGCAAGCTGGGGCAGCCACTCTGGAAAACAGTATGGAGGTTCCTCAAGAAGTTGAAAATAGAGCTACCCTACGACCCAGCAAATGTACTACTGGGTATTTACCCCAAAGATACAAATGTGATCTGAAGGGGCACGTGCACCACAATGTTTATAGCAGCAATGTCCACAATAGCCAAACTATGGAAAGAGCCTAGATGTCCATCAACAGATGAATAGATAAAGAAGATGTGGTATATATATATACAATGGAATATTATGCAGCCATCAAAAAATATGAAATCTTGCCATTTGCAATGATGTGGATGGAACTAGAGAGTATTAGGCTAAGCGAAATAAGTCAATCTGAGAAAGACAAGTATCATATGATCTCACTGATACGAGGAATTTGAGAAACAAGACAGAGGATCATAGGGGGAGAGAGGGAAAAATGAAACAAGATGAAACCAGAGAGGGAGACAAACCATAAGAGCCTCTTAATCTCAGGAAACAAACTGAGGGTTGCTGGAGTGGAGGGGGGGGGTGGGAGGGATGGGGTGGCTGGGTGATGGACATTGGGGAGGGTATGTGCTATGGTGAGTGCTGTGAATTGCATAAGACTGATGAGTCACAGACCTGTACCCCTGAAACAATAATACATTATATGTTAATAAAAAAATAAATAAAATAAGAACTGGTAATTTTGTGAGGTGATGGAGGTGTTAACTAATGCCACAGCGGTAACCCATTTTGCAATATGTAAGTGTAGCAAATCAGCACATTGTATACCTAAAACTTACAATGTTACATGTCAATTGAAACAATTTACTCAGATTTTATGTATATTATTTAACATACATAACATTTATTTATTAAGATCTCAATTTATTAAGATTATTATATCTCAATAAAGCTGGAAAATAAATAATACTAGAAGTTCATAATGCTTAGAATTACGTTTTAGAACATGCGGACAGATGAAGAACAAAACCAAATAAGTTCCAGAGCTGGGGGAAAGCACAGGACATAGAATTGGAGTGCTCTAATGTGACCACCCATTCCATGACCTGGACAAGACCCACTTCCTGCTAGGAGTTTGAGTCAGCAGACCCTCAGCAAGGTGGTGGGGCCAGATGTTTGTTAGAACCTCAGAACTAGGCAGGATCTCAATGTCGATCTATAAAAGCAATGCTCGCAGCTGTTGTTACTAATATTCATAAGCAAAGCATGAGACAGCATAATTGTTCTATAAAATAAAAACAGCACAACAACAAAAACTTTAGCCAATAACCATCCCAGACAATGGAAGTTGCAATAGAAACTCCCAGGCTATTCACAACCCATCAGGCAGAATTATCACTTCTAGGGGATTAGGGCAGCTCTTCTCACAAATGCAGTAGGGTCTTCATAATTATTAAATTTAATTTCCCCAAGGTGAAAGTAGATTGGGTAGCTCTCAATTGTCTTCCAGTCCTGCCATTTTAGTGTTTTAGTTTACTCCCAACCAGTAGGGGATTACTCATCAACTTCTAATATTCCAGAAACACACACACCTTTTCATACTAGAAAATAGAAAAATTCATGCCTTTGATACAATGCTTGTTTTCTATTTTGTTTAGAAAATGACAGATTTCTTTGGTTAATGGAGAGTCACTGATGGGAGACATAATAAAAAGTTACGTAAGCTTTTCTTTTTAAACTTTTTTCAAAGGAAGTGAGCCTGCCCCAACCTACTGCTCAGGGATGATTACACTGAACATATGGCTCTATTCCAGATCACCTATGTTAGTAATTTACATCTGTCTATCTGAGCACTTCCCAATTTCTGTTCAGATTCAGTACTGTAAGATACTTTGTAGCCTGTCCTTTGGAACTGCCAAGCCAGTCCACTCTGTCAAGCCCTTTTCCTATCCCTGGACTGAAATAGGAATGCCATTTCCTACACCGAGGCAGAAGTAATGTCCCCACCAACACTGGGTGGCCAAAGCAAAGCCACTCTATTACCAACTATTACTTTTTTACACACTTTACATACACTATCACCATTACCTCAAGAATAAATCACCCCCAGACATTCCAACTTCTCAGTTTGCCTCTCTGCTCTGATCCTAAGCAGCTATAGGATGAGACCAAAACAGGCCAAGACTGAGAGGAATGCTTACTCTAAGGTCCAACTCTGGCAGACGTTCCATGGAGAGTAGGTCATGTGATGCTGTACCACTGGGCAACAAGGTAAGCAACCACACATTCCAGGGAGAGGACCTGGGTCTACAGAGGAGTCAGACCCAGGAAGAACCCAAGGCAGCAGGTTTCAGGTGACCAGGTCAGGATCCAAATTCCAGTATTCCTAGCTCTGCAGAGACCACGCATGATAGGGTCAGGGCTACCATTCTGAAAACACCTCTATTAACGGTCTTTTGACTTAAAGGTCAAAGTCACATACATACATACATATCATCAGATAATCATATTTGTTGACCTTAAGAAGCAGGAGCAGGACAGGAGCAGTAAAGAAAGGGAGAGGTGGGAAAAGGCTACTTACCCACCAAATTGTTTGACCCCCACAGCCCCCTGTACCACCTTGGCTTCCTGTAAGTAGCCATGTCTTATACAGGACCTTCATTCAAAGATCTCCTTCACCTAGGGAAATAAGTCACACGCTGGCATGTTTTTTCCCCCCAACCTGCATAGTTGACCCAGAATTTCCTTACACAAGTCAAGATTTGTAAATTTAAGACTGTCATTTTTCTCTGCATAAGTTTGATTCCTATAATCAGTATTTACTGAGTACTCATCCATGCCACACTCAGGACTCAGGACTCAGTGATGAAAAGCAGATGCAAAGTCCCAGCTCTCATAGCTGGCTCTCACAATTCATATTCCAGTAAGTAAACACTAATTGTGACATAACAATTTTAATAGAATCCGTAAAATATTTTGTTTCCCCATGGTACATTTAACTTTGGCAAAGGAATCAAAATCACTTTCAATATTGTTTTGTTGCTTGATGTTTAACAGTCTTCGTTTGAATAGTCTACATCAGAGGCTAAGGATGGCAAACAGAATTTCATCTGCTTCTTTTATGAGCTATTTCTGTCTCCCTGTCCACAGAGCCCTTCTGAAAGAGTGTAGCCTAAGAGTATGCCAACATTCTGACCCTTCACTGCCTCAGCTCCACTCAGAACTTTGATGGCTGCTGGACCTACTGCCTAAGCATCCTGGCATACAGTTTATTTTTCCCAAGTGGACCACCATAAAAAAGCAGCAGCCCCAGAAACACCACCCCACTCCAGCATTCCTGAAACCTGGGTCTAAGCAGGCTATGGACAGGTGGTCACTGGTGGGTACTCACAGGTCTACTAATAAGCCACTTCATTCACCACCAGCATCATTCCCATCATTGTAGGTCAACATCTGAGATGACAACACAGTCCAGAAAAGTGTATCCTTCAGATACCTAGAATGGTCCAGGAAATCACAAGTCCTAGAAACTCTAATGAGAAATTTTATATCCCCTGGCCCACAGCAGGCATGCTAAAACTAAGTCTCCTTCAGGGGGGCCTCCTGCCCCACCCCCTGAAACCAACACAAAGTCAAATGGCAAATTCATCTTTCAGAGGTGTGCATACACAGAATATGGAGAGATGGGTTAACCAAGCTAGGACACTGGCCACTGAGTGTCTTATTTTATATAAAAACTAGGAAGGATGCTGATCACAGTATTGATGATTAGTCAATAAATAATCACTGAGTGCTTACTCTCCAAGTGCCACATGCTGCCTGATGCTCACTTCAAATGTCACAGAGTTAAACAAAAGCTTCAAGTAGACAGGTATTAGGTAGCAAGTGTTAAGTTAGTACTCATCAAAAGAGAAGGTAAGAGCATTAGATAACTAAAGAAGGTTGTTGGTAGAGCCAGAATAGAGGAGGGAAGGGGTGTAACTCAAAGTAGGAGAGGACACAGTTTATCTTTAAAGGCTCTGTATTTTTATAAGCCTGACCCAATGGTGGCTTGCCTTGGTGGCCTCTGTCTCCATGTGTCAATGGCTTTCAATGGATAAGATATCTTCTACCTCTGTTTTAAATGTTTTATGAAGACAAAACAATTCATAAAATTACATGTCACCTAAGAGGATCCGAGTCCGAAGTACAAGCATCGCAGCTGTGAAATTCCAAGTACTTCAGTCCCCATAATGTTAAATCCTTCAACACACAGATGAAAGTGTTCCAGCCACCCTTCCCAAATTGTGTACGTGAACCTCCAGTCCCCTTCATCCTCCTTCTATTGAATATTAACCATCAGCAGTGCAAAAACCTCACAACACCACAATACACCAGGATGATGTCCCAGTGAACCAGTGTTCTGACACACTGCTGGAGGGAACAGGCTATTCTAGAAACTCTTCTGCCAGACACCATGACACTGAAACCGCTGGCTAATCATAAATCCCAACCCAAGATATTTAATAGCTCTGTGATGAGGTGAAATGTGGCCCTGCTGGAGACACAGGAAGAGTCTTCACTTGGGACAGATTCTAACAGCATACTTAACTGGAGCAAGTGAGAGAGAAAGAAAAAAATGCCAAGAAAAGCAAACCAAAATGCCTCATGTAATCTATCTCCTAATTCAAACCAAAAACATAAAAAAAAAAAAAGATGATGATCATATGGTCAAGACAAAATGCTACACCCTACATTAAGGGAAATAGAATGGTTGAGGTAAAAATGAAAAAGTAAAAATCACTACCTCCATTGTAATTAAGTAAAGTTGACTAGGCAAATCCAATCCTAGAAGAAGTTAAGACTGATGTGAAGAACATCCTTCAACAGAATCCTCCTTCCTTTCAGACATCTGAGCCTTGTTCTGCCATAAATTGTTGCTTGAAAAATAACCTAGAATGTGTTTTCCGACCATTCAGAAGCTCTAAAAGGTGCTTTAGTAATCCTGTGGGTGCTGGCTCAAAGGATGTGAAATTTGTTCTTATACTATGATTATGTTTCAAGTTTCTCCCCATTGTTACTCATTTTTACATTCAGTTTTTTTTTTTTTAAGCCCTTCATTTAAAAAAAAAAAAAAAAATCCTCAACTGGTTCACAGCCTGGCTTACTAACTCTGGTTGGCTAAGTTTACATTTGGAAAGGCTGTTTGGATTTTTCCATAAGGAAACCTGTGAAGACAAGGACTAGAGCAGTTCCCTTAGGTACTTCCAGGAGATTCACTAACCTACCCTAGGCCAACAGGTGGACCCCTCCCCAGGGCCTTTAACACCTTGAGGCCAACTTAGTTACATGCATTTGTCTACTGGGGAGATGCAAAGATGGCCCAACAACTCACATTAGTCAAGGCCAGAAGTGACCTAAATGTCAGCTCCTATCCCCCCTGGTTCAGTCCGCTCCAACTGCCATAACCACATACCAATAACTGGGTGGCTTATAAGCAACAGATGTTTCCTTCTCATAGGTCTGGAGCCAAGATCATGGCACCCATACATTCGTTGTCTTGTGAAAGCTATCCTTTCACCATAACTTCACATGGTGGAAAGAGGAAGAACTCTCTGGGATTCCTTTTAAAAGGGCACTAATCTCATTCATGGAGGCTCCACCCTCATGACCTAAGCACCTCCTACAGGCCCCACCCCTTAATGCCATCACACTGGTCATGAGGATTGCAATATATCGATTTGGAGGGGACCATAGCACCTCCCTATATTCCTTCCCACAGAAACTCCCACACTAAGTCACTTTTCTTATATTTAAATTCTCTTTTAAACCAAGTTGACTATGTAAAGTATATAGGCAGTTTACCTATTTATCTACCTATACTGAAAAAGGACTTCAACTACCTTCACTTTGACTCACTTTCTAGTGGATTAATTCTTCTTTCCAGCTTATCTCTTAACTCAGCCCAAAGACCCTGCTGGCAAAGCCTCCCATTCTAGGAACAGAAACTACCCTCTCAAGGAATAAGTATGGCCCTGAGTCAGCAAGACCCTGCCCGTGACTGACCCCAAGACAGTGATCAACCTGTCACTGCCCACCTGCACATGCCCATCTATCTCTGTCCCACATTTGCCTTCTATAAACCGGGAAGTGTTTTCAGCACTTTGGAGACAGCCTTGGAGACGAGTCCTCTGTCTTCAGAGTGTTGGCCTCACTAAATTAATTCCTTTCTTGTTTCACCACCACTCATCTCTCTGCCTTTGGATTTTGCCAGTGGTGAACTGCAGAACCTGGCCTGTTTGGGACCCTGGAAGCCAGGGCCTCTTGCATCCCTGCTCCCCCAGCTACAATTTCGGTAATATTCATGGTATATACAGACACTCTTTCAGGAACAGATAGATAACAATTTTAAAAGACTTACCAATCACTGAATTAATGTTGAAAAGTAAAGATGCAAGGTCCTTAACTTTACCAATACCTCGAAGTTCAAGCAGGTAAGCTTGTTGAACATTTTTTTTTTAATTAATGATAACTGAGGACCACCAGCCCTGCTCTTCCTCCCAGGGGAAGATCAGGCCAGGGCCAGAACAACCTTAGTACAATCCTTCAAGAAATCATGTTCCACACAGGAACCAGTTATTCACACCTCCTAAAGGCTTGCCTTCTGGAAATCAAAGAATCAATAAAGTGAGGATCAGAGAATCCCAAACCAAAAAAATCTGGATTTGGAATTCCAAGACATTGTGAAAATTATTCTCTTAAGCATCATTCAGGCAATTCAATTAAAAGTCACCAATTCAGCCATAAAACATGTAGTTGCATAAGTTGACTGATTGACGTTTCCCTGTTATGTTGTCCAGGTGACATTTGACTTTAAAATAGAGTACCTTCCCTTCCCCGATAATCCCCTCTGAATTCTGGCTTTTCAGTTGGATTCACATAACTTTTTAGATAAATCTACTGCTACCTGAGCTCTCTTCCTACACAAATTTAGATAGAGCATTCTTTGCTACCTGAACTCACCATATAAACTCTTGCTATCTCAACTCAAAATCCAAATATGTTCAGATGAGAAATGTCTGTAATTTCAGAGAGATGCATAAATCAACTTTAATCTCACCCTGAGACAGAGTGAAGACTGGTTGCAATTTGAAAGGCTTGGAGAATCTTAATCAGTAAGCCATACTACAAGGATGGCTACGTAAACATTTCAAGTATCTTTATCAAAGTTTATACAAGACTATTTCACACCCATGAGAATAGCAACTATCAAAAACAGAAAATAGCAGACGTTGGTGAGGATGTGGAGAAATTGGAATCCCTGTGCATGTGTTAAGAATGTAAAATAATGCAGCCACTGTGCAAAACAGTTTGGCGATTCCTCAAGAAGTTATACAGAGAATCACAGTATGATCCAGAAATTCTGCTTCTAGATACACAACCAAAAATATCCAAAGGAGAAACTCAGATATTTTTATACCCATGTGCATAGCAGTATTGTTCACAGTAGCAAAAGGTGGAAACCACCCAAATGCCCATCAACAAATAAATGGATCAACGATATGTAGGATATAAGGAGATATTATTCAGCCTTTAAAAAAATAAAAATAAAATTCTGACATATGATAGGACATAGATGAAAACATTCTAAGTGAAATAAGCCAGACACGAAAGGACAAAAACACTGTATGATTTCACTTATTCGGCACCAAGAGTATTCAGATGCACAGACAGAACAGAATGGCGGTTGCCACAGGCTGGGGGGAGAGGGGAAAGGGGAGTTACTGTTTAATGCGGACAGAGTTTCAGTTGAGGAACACAGAAAATTCTGGAGATGGAGAATGGTTGCTCACCAATGTAAATGGACTCAAAGCCACCAAAATGTCCATATAAATGGTTACGTGTTAAAATTTATATTTATTTCACCAAAATAAAGGGGGAAAATCTATTCTACTACACATCTACTAGAAAACCTAAAATAGTGATTATATTTCTTTTCTTCTTTTGTTTTTATTTTCTCTATATGAGAAGGTGGATAAAACTATTATAGTCATCATTTCACTATATATGTATCAAACCATCATGCTATATACCTTAAACTTATCCAGTGATGTAGGTCAATTATTTCTCAATAAAACCTAAAAGGAAAGAAAAACAACAATGCAAGGAAAACAATGCAAGGAAACTGGTCTCCCATATATTGCTGGTGTGAATGTAACATGGTACAGCCACTCCGCAAGACAGTTCAACAGTTCCTTTAAAAACTAAACATATATTTAGCATATGATCCAGCAATCACACTCCTAGACATTCATCCCAAAGAGATGAAAATCATGCCCACACAAAAACCTATATATAATTGTCCACATCATATTTATAGTAGCCAACACTTGGAAGCAACCAACATGTCCTACAATATGTGAATGGTTGAAGAAAGTGTGATACATCCATTCCACAGAATACTACCCATCAACAAAAAAGAAGGAACTACTGATATACACAACAATTTGAATGGATTTTAAGGACATTACACTGAGTGCAAAGAAGCCAAAATCAAAAGATCACAAGCTGTATCACTCCACTCACGTAACATTTCAAAATGAAATTATAGAGATGGAGAACAGATCAGTGACTTCCAGAAGTTAGGGATAGCAGAGGGAAGAGTGGTTTGTTCAGGGAGGCTGAAGGGACTTTCAATTATCTGACATCAAAAATGCTTCAAAAATTATTCTGTATTCTCATCAGGACCACACACACTTTAGTTAATGTCCCTCCCAGTCCTTCCAATTTCTACTGAAAGCACAATGGCAGCTACCCACAGAAATTCCACTGACAACTTGTCATACACCAACTTACACCCACCACAAGTTGGCCTATTTTCTTCCCAGTTTTGCCTGGGGGAAAGGTTACTATTAAGTTCAATCAGTGGTATGGACACAATACCCGCTATTTTGGTATTTAATCCTCTACCACTTATGTGTAAATACCTTCTTAAAATTCAAGAACCCACAAAGATGTATAGGGTGCTGTCACTTCAAACAAATCCAGTATATAAAAATCTGAATGCAAACACGGAATTTAGTGTGATTATCAAGTGTTCATAACTGGGTTTTGTTACATAGTATCTCTCCTGCTAATATGATTGTTTACATGTAACTTTCCCAAAATACCTTTACTACTATATTCTTCAGTAAGTAATGAAGATGTAAAGATTCGTAAGAATCACAATAATAAAAGCAAACAACTGCAAAATTATGAAAGCCAATGTTGTATTTCATACAAAAAAAAAGTCATACAATTCATGTTTGTACCACTAATCCTTTTGATAGTTATTTCTATTCCAATTCATGCCAGTTGTTTTCCGTTTCTTATGAAAATATGCACTATCCCTTTCACACAAGATTTTATGATGAGGGGCGCCTGAGTGGCTCAGTGGTTAAGCATCTGCCTTTGGCTCAGGTCATGATCCCAGGGTCCTGGGATCGAGCCCCACATCGGGCTCTCTGCTCAGCAGGAAGCCTGCTTCTCCCTCTCCTACTCCCCCTGCTTGTGTTCCCTCTCTCGCTGTCTCTCTCTCTGTCAAATAAATAAATAAAATTTTAAAAAAAAAAAGATCTTATGATGAGATTAAGTGACAACATTTGTGATTCCTATTTGACCCACAAATATTCTTAATCTAATTTATGAGTGGCCAAGTACACAAACAGATTTATAAAATTGCACATTAAAGCATTAATCTGAACATCTCTACTGAAAATGAGTACTTCATTAATTTCATTTTTAAGTACTTAGCAGTTACTTTTATTTTTTAAATATTTAAATTTCTTATATCTATACATGCATATATATGTAAAATATATGCAGATATACAAATTTATCTTTTTTAAAAATCTTTAAATTCAATTTAGTTAACATACACTGTATTATTAGTTACTAGTAGTGATTCATCAGTTACATATAATACCCAGTGCTCAGTACATCGAGTGCCCTAATTAATTACCATCACCCAATTATCCCTTACCCCCCAAACCTCCCCTCCAGCAACCCTCAGTTTGTTTCCTAGAGTTCACCATCTCTTATGGTTTGCCTCCCTCTATTTTCATCTTATTTTTCCTTCCCTTTCCTTATGTTCATCTGTTTTGTTTCTTAAATTCCGTGAGTGGAATCATATGGTATTTGTCTTTCTCTAATTTATTTCGCTTAGCATAATTCCCTCTTGTTCCATCCACATCCTTGCAAGTGGCAAGATTTCCTTCTTTTTGATAGCTAATATTCATATATACATATATATATAATTATAGAGATGGAGAACAGATCAGTGACTTCCAGGAGTTAGGGATAGTCGAGGGAGGAGAATATATATATATTCTTTAACCATTCATCTGTTGATGGACATCTGGGCTCTTTCCATAATTTGGCTATTGTGGACATAGCTGTTATAAACATCAGGGTGCATGTGCCCCTTCAGATCACTCTGTTTGTATCCTTTGGATAAATACCTATTTAGGCCATTCACATTGAGAGTGATTACTGAAAGATATGATTTTATTGTCATCATGTTGCCTGTGAAGTCCTTGTTTCTATAGATTGTCTCTGTAAATTTCTCTTCTATATACAGAACTATATATAGTTCTATAGAACTATATATACTATAGAACTATATCACTCTTGGGGTCTTTCTCCTTTTATAGAACCCCCCCTTAATATTTCTTGCAGGGCTGGCTTAGTGGTCACATATTCTTTCAGTTTCTGCCTGTCCTGGAAGATCTTTCTCTCTCCACCCATTCTGAATGACAGCTTTGCCAGATAAAGTATTCTTGGCTGCATGTTCCCCTCATTTAGTACCCTGAATATGTCTTGCCAGGCCTTTCTGGCTTGCCAGGTCTCTGTGGATAGGTCTGACGTTATTCTGATGTTCCTCCCTCTGTACGTAAGGAATCTCTTCCCCCTAACTGCCCTTAAGATGGTTTCCTTGGTTCTAAGATTTGCAAGTTTTACCATTACATGCCAGGGTGTTGGTCTGTTCTCCTTGATCTTGGGAGGGGTCCTCTCTGCCTCTAGGACACAAATGCTTGTTTCATTCCCCAGATTGGAGAAGTTCTCAGCTATGATTTGCTCAAATATATCTTTTAGTCCTCTCTCTCTCTCCACCCCCTCAGGGATCCCAATAATTCTGACATTGGAACGTTTCATGGCATCACTTACTTCTCTAATTCTGTTTTCATGGATTTTAAGCTGTTTGTTCCAGGCCTCCTCCTGTTCCTTCCTTCCTATCAGGTTGTCTTCTAGATCACTAATTCGTTCTTCTGCCTCATTTACCCTAGCTGTTAAAGCATCTAGTTTACATTGCATCTCATTTATAGCATTTTTAAGTTCGACAGTACCTAATAGTGCAATTGCTGGGTCTAGAGTAGCTCTATTTTTAACTTTTTGAGGAACCTCCATACTGTTTTCCAGAGTGGATGCACCAGTTTGCATTCCCACCAACCAGTGTAAGAGGGTTCCCTTTTCTCTGCATCCTTGCCAACATCTCTTGTTTCCTGAGTTATTAATTTTAGCCATTCTGACCAGTGTGAGGTGGTGTCTCATGTGGTTTTTGATTTGGATTTCCCTGACGCCAAGTGATGTTGAGCATTTTTTCATGTGTCTGTTGTCTGTTCATGTCCTCTCTAGAGAATTGTGTGTTCATGTCTTCTGCCCATTTCTTGACTGGATTGTTCTTTGGGTGTTGAATTTGATAAGTTCTTTATAGATTTTGGATACTAGCCCTTTATCTGATAAGACATTTGCAAATATCTTCTCCCATTCTGTAGGTTGCCTTTTAGTTTTGTCGACTGTTTCCTTTGCTGTGCAAAAGCTTTTTATTTTGATGAAGTCCCAATAGTTCACGTTCACTTTTGTTTCCCTTGCCTTTGGAGATGTGTCTTGAAAGAAGCTGCTGTGGATGTGGTCGAAGAGGTTGCTGCCTGTGTTCTCCTCGAGGATTTTGATGGACTCCTGTCTCACATTTAGGTCTTTCATCCATTTTGAGTTTATTTTTGTGTATGGTGTAAGAAAGTGGTCCAGTTTCATTCTGAATGTAGCTGTCCAATTTTCTCAACACCATTTGTGCAAGAGACTTTTTTCCATTGGATCATTAATTTCATTTTTTTGTGGATTCTTTGTTATCTGTTCTCAAGGGAATATAAGAAGCCATGTTTCCTCTTTCAAGAAAGTCACATTTAATAACTACAACCATATTCTAACCAATAAACATTTATATCAGATGCTTAAATATATTTGGCTTTACTGACTTGTATTTTCAAATTCTCTCCCATGGTCCCCATTTCCCACATCCCAGATGACCCCAGGCCAGCCCTCATCTATATGCTGCTCCACAACCTGGTCATTTCAAATTCTAAGCTGGCACTGAAGTCTTCAGAAATTTTTAAAGAAGATAAACTTAGTCTTTGACGTGGTCTACTGTGACAACGGTTTCTAAATTGCTTAATGAGCTTTCCCCTACATCTCTCTCTCTAGCAGTTGCTTTCACTGTTAATGATCTTCACAAAAGTAAAGGTGAAAGACAAGCCCCCTGGGAAAACATGGAACCGTGGTAGCCATGAACCCCCAAAAGTTTCCACATCTGTGCTACCTGCTCCAGAAAAAGAACTGTCACTGTTACTCTGAAGCAGAGCACCAGGGAATGAACTCAGGCTGCTGATTCTGCCCTCAATAGTTTCACCATCAGTCACAAGGTGTAGATATTCTTCTCCTCTGCACTTACAAGAAAATGTCTGCAAAATTATGTATGAGAATGTGTAACCACCACATAACATGATACAGCGAGGCAAAGTCACAAGAGCTGGGTTTCAATGCCCACACTGCCCTCACACCAGGCGTGATCTACACCAGCACCTGCCACCCAAGCCTACCCAGGCCCTCTCTTCCATTCACGGGGCTCCGACAAGCCCATGCACCCTCTCAGACCATGCCCCCTGCTTGGACCACTCCTGTCCTGCCTGTCTGCTGGCTAAATCCACTCACCCTTCTAACCCCAGGCTCCATTGGTAAGTGTTCCCTGAGACCCTCTGGTGGTTTCAGGAGCATCCTCAGTTCATCTTTACCCAACCATTTCTCACTATTCACTTTCTAGGACTATGCTGCCTCCCTACTAATGAAGTCTTAAGGGCAGGATAGCCTGCTTCTCCCATGTTTATGTACCCTGTACCCAGCAGCTTTACCATAAAGCTAACAAAGCTTAAGCTTCAAGGCTCCTGCTTTACAAGGCCTCTTCTGAAGCCATAGGAGAGCCCTAAGTGTTATGTTCAGGTTTTTTCTCAATTTCCAATAGTAATATATTTTAAATGTGACAGTTTAATCTGAAAGTCAGGGGTGGTCACCTTGACCATCAGAGGAAAACAACATGAACTACTGGGAAATTAGCTTGTGATTGAGTGTCTACCCAAAGTGTTTTGGGTGAAATGTTACAGAAAAAAAATAATTACTTTATATTCTATGCTGGAGTTAAGTGGGAGATGTTTTAACTGTCATTAGTTGAGTATGCTGTCTTTCCGTTCGACTTCCCCTAGGACACACTTCCCTTGCCTGTTGGGTGGCACTAAGGTGTCTGAGGGCATTTTCGGAATTCAGTGAAGAAGAGGCTGGATTGTGAATGCATACAGAATTTCTTGGCTTTTAAAAATATTGTCATTTCTCATTATAAATATTCACTTTGACGCACTTTTGTTTTTACAATTTTATATTCCTTTTCTGAAAAAGAACCCTTCAAATTGCGTAAGCTCAGGCCTCACAAAACCTGGATCTGCCCCTCCTGTGTCTCACCTAACTTGAAACACTGAACTGGTCAAATGTATGAATGCATGCACAAATGAACCCAGGCAGATCACTGAACATCTCTCAGTTCACCACCTCCAAGAAATAGCAGTGTATAGGTCTAATGAAATAGCTCATGTGTAAAAACATTTTGCACAGCACAACAATGTGCCCCAAATGTAAGGTAATAATGCAATGACTTCTTTCCAAAGACATGGAGCGTACTGAGAGATGGGAGATACTAGTAAAGAATGCCAAAGAAGGGGTTTGAGTTCGTGTGACATCATTCACAGATCATCTTTACTGAGCTAGGAAACTCTTTCGGAATCTTCAGTTGGACAAGATAAGCGTGTAATTCCCTACAATTTTATCAAAACTTCCTCCCTGTTAAATTCTAATTCTTAGTTAGGAATTGTCAACCTCATAAAAACTTAATTTTGTATGGCATAATATTGAGAGACTCTATATAGTGCCTCCAAAATGTAGTTAAGCTTCAAACTCTGGGGCATGTTCCCCACAAACCTTGTAACTTTCTGACCATTGTGACAGCCCCCTCCTCATGTGACCTTGGCTCTGATTCTTGTGCTCCTGGAGTACAAAACAACCTGCCTGTCCCCATCCCAAAATAGGTGTGGTCATATATCTGCTGGGAAAATTGTACAATAGTACAGAAATAAGCAAGCAATAAAACTGAAGAGTATATTAAATGAATCTTGACCACTGCTTGAGTTGAACTAAATTAGAACCATATATTTATTTACCAAATATTTCCTGAGCCTGGCACTGTACTGGCACTGGAAAGTCAGGGGACAAAAAAATAACATTTTAAATCTCTGCTGCCCTGGTGATGACAAGCTTAATAAAAGAGATGAAACCAACCAATAATGAAACCTCCTCAAAAACCTTAAATGGTAAGTTGGGTGTCCCATTTGAGCTGAAGCGTGCACAATGAGTAAGAATTTAATTATACAAAGGGAGAGGAAACAAGAGTGTGCCAACTAGAGGAAACAGCATATACAAGGTCTGGGAAAATGAGTAAGGATGACACTCATGAGGCACTGAGAATAGTATGGCTGGAGTTTATGGTGCAAGGGGTTTATACAATCACAGATGTGACCAATCACCATCTTTAATTATCATTTTTTTTCAGCTGGGTCGCCTCCCCAGTGACCACAGCCATGGTCTAGAATGTTGCTATCATGGGTCAGAGAACAAGCTTACCTTCCCTCAATGGTTTTCTAGAAATGCAGTCAGCCAACATTTACTGAAAGGCTGTAGTACATTGGACACCACACTAGGTATTTCTATACAACGAAAGGTAATAATCTGTGTCCACAGGACCCATAGTTGTGGTGTAACAGAGAATGCCCTGGGCTGAAATAGGATCTGGGGTTCAAAGCCAAGTTCTATTGTAATTCAGCTAGGTGGCAATTCCTTGATCACTTCTGAGCCTATCACAGCTCCTGGCCCAGATAAATAAGTGCTGATGAAGACAAACCAGCCCCACTTCAATGAACCTCAGCTTTCCTTTCTGCAAAGGAAGGCTAATTCCTAGGGTTTTCTATAAATCTGAGAACTCTTTAAGAAGCATACAGTACACCATGTTTGGCATATAACAGATTAAAAACCAAACATTTCTAATATATGTCATTGGACTCAATGTGTCCATTTTGCTCCAAATAATTTGTCCTACTTAAATGTGAATGTATATTCTTTAGTGGAATTTTCACTTTTTTAAATTTTTCTAAATCATTTTTTTTAAAGCAGAAAGCTATTATTCTCTTTCAATTATCCTCACCTTTGGAAAGCCCAGCCTTTCAGGCCACAAGCTATACCCACGGTACCAAGGGGTAATACATCCTGATTACCGAAATAACCAGGAAGCAGGAGCATCCTTTCCAAAATGGTAACATGACTCATAAAGTGCAACCAAGTCTTAGAAAACTTCCAAAAATATACCAAATGTATAGCTTTCCAGTGTCATAACCTGGATACAATAATATATCCCATTCCTACCTGAGGGATATCTCTGGTTATGGAGCCAGAGCAACTTGGGCAAAGTTCTGCTATAAGAAAATAAAGCCCACTAAGGTAGAGTGAGAACCTGTCTAATCAGAACAGATAGGGAATATGGCTACAAAGCAAGAGATGAACCTGCAAGAGATAATATTTGAGGGGGAGAATAAAATATTCACAAAGTCTAAGAAAATGGCAACTCTGAAGAGGTTATAGGCAACAACCCAGCGATTAATTTGCATAATGGCAGAGGAGAGAAAACAGACAACCCTGACCATCAGCACATCCTGATGCCTGATCAGCTACAGAGAATAAAGAAACGGAGGAATTAGAGAAACTCAAAGGTTAAGTCACCATGCCTGCAAGAATGGTGATATGGGAACAGCAATCAGGAAGTTAGACGGGGGGTTAATTTGGAGAAGAACTGAAAGACTGTTTAAAATTTAACAGTCCAGGGGCACCTGGGGGGCTCAGTCGTTAAGCGTCTGCCTTCGGTTCAGGTTATGATCCCAGGGTCCTGGGATCGAGCCCCGCATCGGGCTCCCTGCTCAGTGGAAAGCCTGCTTCTCCCTCTCCCCCTTCACCGCTTGTGTTCCCTCTCTCGCTGTCTTTCTCTCTGTCAAATAAATAAATAAAATCTTTAAAAATAAAATAAAATTTAACAGTCCAGATTTGAAGTCAGTGCTAGGTAATGGAATGGAAATACCAAACAGGCCAGCTCGAAACAGAAGATATGGCCTGGGCAGAGGTCAGGAGGAGGACCCTCATATGGGAGTCTTCAAGGAGGTGCTGTGGTTCCAACAACAGGAGAGCTGAGCTTCCCTAGAAAGAGAAAATAAAGGGGCAGGCCCTGGGTACACCCATATAAGCAGAAGGGAAGAAAACACAATAGCCAAGAAAGGACTCAGTAAGAACCAGCAGAGTTCATGAACAGTAAGAATCACATAGGGCAATTTCCCTACATTTACTCCCCACCAACTTGTCATTTCATCACCTTGGCATCCAAAACTTTCCATGGCCTGGCTTTGCTTACCTCTCTGATCGGTCTCCTCTCCTTCTCAATGATCCAGCCACTTGGGCCTTTTGCTGTCCCCCAAATATGTGAAGTTCATAATAGTTCAGTGTCCTTTGTGCTTTCTGATCCTCTAACACTATGGGGGATTCTGGCTCTCACCCTACCTCATGACACACACCACTCTCTACAACATCATCATGTTGTAGATGCCCTGATATACCACTAACTGAATGTCTTATGTTTTTAATTGTTTACCTAGTTATCGTCCATCTCTCCACTCTCAAGTAGGCTCTGGGAGAGTAGGGTCTTAGAATCCTGTTTCCCTCTGTGCTACACCCTTACTGCCTAGAATAGTGCACTATACTAAGTGGGGACTTAAACACCTCTGATTAAGCAAGAGCAAAATTGGTAACCTTCATGAGATCAGTTTGATAGAAATAAGGCTAAAGCCAGAGTGTATCAAATTATGAAAAGGGGAATGAGTCGGGAGTTAAAAATACCTATTGAAACCACACACACGCACATCCTAAGGGTGAGAGGGAAGAGTAGTTGATAAAGCAGAATCACTATCACATCTTCTGTAATAGCTCCCTTTCTAGAATGTGTTAATAAAACATTTTAACTGGATCACATCTTACTTCTTCTGAGGGTTCTCGGAGAGAAAAATCTGACCCCTATGAATCATGCCTAAACTTGTTAAGATGGTAATATATTTTTAAAATCAACTAGAACAAAAATGTCAATTACTTCGCATTCTGTGTTAAAGAACACAAGGCTGCATATTGCCCAAATTGTGAGGGCTGTCACAGAAGTATGGGAAGTGAGACAATCAGACTTTATGAACATGTGGTACTTATTTATCCAGAGCCCCCAGTCTACACCCACAAAGAAATCCCTTCAAAGTTGGGCGCTAGGGCTGATTCTTCCAGAAGTTTCCCTGGTTGTACATTTTACCTTTGAGCCATTGTCAGAAGTATGTCATATCAGTGGTGACAGGAGGGGTTACCAGCAACTGTCACTGTACTAAGAGGAAAGGGTACCATTTAAGCATCTGGACAGGGACAAAGCTAATGGAGGGTTTATGTAACATTCTAAGTCATAGGTTTTGTTAATGTCTGAGAAGTGGTTTTCTCCTCTGCTCCTGTCATACCTTCGAGCAATCTCCTGCAGCAGCTAAGGAACTCAGGACTTCCAGGAACTGACATCTTGTGGCTGCTGGCCAAGCAGGATGAAGCAGTTACCATGGTTCTCCTGCACTATGGGTAGAACATGCAGCTTTCGAGTTTGTTTGCCCCCTCATAGGCAAAAGAGGAGGAATGGCAAAAAGGTAAAAGCAGGACCAAACAGGAAAAAGTCAAGTTAGCAGAAAACAAAAGCCATCAAGGAGAGGCGACTTCAATTAGCCCAGCCACAACAATGTTGGAAGAAACCAGGCAATAGGTGGCAATTAGCTGAGATGCACATGTTGCTTTGATTAACTCGAGACTCAATTTGCTAAAAATAAATTTTCACAAAGGCAACACGTGACCTAGAAATTGTTTTCAGGCAAAAGCCCTTCCTGATTCCATTCTCAAAGGCAGAATTAACTGTACTGGTATGTGCTAAAAGACACCTTCACCCATGCTCTCCGACACCTGAGCTAATAAAATGTCTATCAACTTGAGCTGGAGACCTTGATGGGGCAAATGAAAAACAATTACTGAGCCCAGATTTTTTTTGAGTAAATTAGTTTTAGAGGGTCAGGGCTGGGCTAGATTTAGTTATTGGTGGGATCCTCTAGCAAGACAAAAAAATTTGAGAAAAGGGAGATGCTTTAATGGAAGGTCCAGGATGTGGCACCATTCTTCGTGATTGAAGCTCAAGAGAGACTGCAGGGCTGTAAAGAACAAAATGGCGCCCTTGGGTAATGGCCAGGGGGGCAATCAAGTTGTGGTGACAGTACAATGGGAAGGTCATTTTAATTAACAAGTGAAGGTGGGAAAACCCCAGGCTTATTGTGGTCTTTACCACTTTCTGAGCCACAAAATTACATGGCTTCTAATATAGATAGCATTAAAAATTCTGAGTATCAAACTAGCTCAGTTAAATTAGTCAAGTGAGTCACTCCCCCTAAGAACCCTAATTTCCTCATCTCCAAGTGAGGGTGACCAGGCAAGTCTCAAAGAAAACCTCCCTTACTAACACTGAGCTAATTGTGGAGAGAAGCCAGTCATGGGCAGCCATCAAGGACGCAGAGCCACAAGCAGAGAAGGAGCAACATCTGGAGGACAGGATTTCCTTCAACAGGAACCAGAAGCCAGAGGGAGTCTGCACAAGTCAGGAAGGAGGCATCTGCCAGGTGAGCAGAGAACAAAGCCACTAAGTCACTGCCTCAATAGGAAGCTGCCTCCCTTGCTGGGAAACAGGCCTGGGGACCTGTCCTCAGGTCCTCCCCCCATTAAGGCTGGGACCAGGAAAAGTACACTCAGCCAAGGACCTAAGGAAGTTACTCCAAGCCCCAGAAATACAAGTGCTTGACTAGGGGAGCTCAGCTAGCTACCTAACGAGCTAATCAGAGGCCTAAACAGATTACACTTTCAATTAATATATACAATGAGCCCAGCCGCAACCAATATTCTTGGGATGAACACAGCAGGATAGTGTGAACTTGGAAGAATAACAAACATAAAATGCTAAGGGAAGAGGGAAGCAGCTTAGATCCATCTGGCAACAAGCTACTGAAGTGAAAACTGCACTGCCTAACCGTTAAACCATTTGCAGTCTCCAGAGAAAAGAAATGATGGTACTCTTCTCAGTCAGTTGCTATGATGAACGTGCCTGAAGGGTGGAAGAGAGCAAGAGCCCACATGCAAAGGTTCACAGACACACCCTCTGCAGATGTTATAAACATCTCCAGGGATTAGATGCTCACATGAAACAGAAGTGGGGAAACATAAGAAATGAAGAACCATAGCAAAAAATTAAAAAATCAAATTTTTGAACGTCTGTAAAATATACAAAATTTAACACACTGCCTTTGCACAATGAAAATGAGAACACCCAGTTTCATAATTAGTAGTTATTAAAGCTAAAAAAAACTGGATATTAAATATATCTGAAAGTTATTTAATGAAATGTTGTTACATCTCATTTGCAAAGCAAGCCATTAAAATCTGAAATACATACACCTTTCATCCAGCAATTCCACTCCTGGGAATCTATACTACAGAGATAAAAATATCAATATATAAAGACATATAGACAAAGATACCTTGTAAATAATTGTTCATGGTTGCCAAGAACCAAAACAAAGTGAATACCCAACCACAGACAAGACTTGGTGCACACTCACTCATTAGAAAGAATGAGTTTGAGCTATGCCTGATTTTTTTTTTTTTTAAAGATTTTATTTATTTGTTTGACAGAGAGAGAGAGATAGCGAGAGCAGGAACACAAGCAGGGGAATGGGAGAGGGAGAAGCAGGCTTCCCGCGGAGCAGGGAGCCAGATGCGGGGCTCAATCCCAGGACCCTGGGAGCATGACCTAAGCCAAAGGCAGACGCTTAATGACTCAGCCACCCAGGCGCCCCATGCCTGATGATTTAGAGGAGTTTTTACCAGGTATTGTTGCTTCATTGAAAAAGATACAGAGGTCCAAATATGATCCAGATTTTTTAAAATGATTTTATTAAAGCCTGTGTCTAAGTTTATGTGTAGGGTTGTAGGAGCACACAGAAACACGTAAATATATACAGTAAATCTAGTTCTCAAACCAGTGTGCAACAGAATTACCTGAAAGTTGCTTTAAAATGCAGACTGCTGGGCCCCACCCCCAGAATGCCTGATTCAGTAGGTCTGGGGTAAAGGTCTCAAAATTCTTTTTGCCAGTAAGTTCCAAGGGGATTCTAATGTTTGCTGCTGAGACAAAGGCATCAATTTTCAACAGTAGTTACCAGGGAAGAATAATTAATGGAATCTGCCCAAGATCCTAACAGATTTTCCATAGGATTCCTTTTATGGAACATTGTGTGTACAAATTTGCAAAAAGTAATTTCTAATATTTCTGCTTACATTTGTTATGATGAGCAAGTGTTAAATAACTCGATTTAAAATAAAGCTATTTTTATTGAGAAAAAAACTTTTGCCATCAGCAATTTCTCAAGGAAGAGCTCGTCTGCTTTATTCACAGCACTGAACTGATTTGGGGAAGATTAGTGCTAATTACAACTTACATAAAAATCAAAATATAATGTGAAAAGAGGAAGTTCCTAGATTAACAAGTATAACATATATTTGTCTTATGACGTTTATTAATCTACAAAAACTTTGAAAAAACTCAATTTAAAAAGTAACCAAAAAACAATGAACAGCAAAAATACTATCTGGCTTGTGAAGGCAAAATCTCTTTCAAAATTCAAGCAAATACCAAGCAAGCAAAAAAAGCTCCTTTTAAACTCTACTTGCATCATTTCTGATCTTTTTATGTATGAAGTAGGAAACAAGGGGCTAAAAACAATAAACTAAAAGAATAAAAATAACTTTATGACTTCCAATATAGAGCTTTCAAGCTCCCAAGTGGTGTCAAGGAGACTTAAGATAGAGAATAAACATCTCAGATCAGTTATATAAATTATAATTGACACTTTTCCAGGCTTTCACACTTGTCATTAGATTCATCACCACTACTCTTTGCTAGCTTAACACTCTTCCTCCTCCCAAAACCATGTTGTCCCTCAATCTGAAAACTAAGCCTAGGGACACCTAGAAGTCAGTTAAGTGTCCCACTCTTGTTTTTGGCTCAGGTCATAATCTCAGGGTCCTGAGCTCCAGCCACGTGTAGGGCTCCATGCTCAGCAGAGAGGCTGCTTCAGATGCTCTCTCCCTCTCCTTCTACCTCTCTCTAAAATAAATAAATAAAATCCTTAAAAATAAATAAAAATAAAAAACAAATCGATATAAAACTCTTGGCTACCAGTCACCAACCCCTGCTTCTTCTCTAACCTTATTACAGTGCAGTGTTTCTCTTTTCCTGCAATAGCAACTCAGTGGACCTCCATTGTTCATTTTAAAAATTAGAATGAGTCTGTGGCTGAACTGAGGAATATCCCTGCATCTCCCAACACTAAGACTGCCTCCTTCCTAAAGATAAGCAAGCGGAAATGTTTACCAAAAAACTATAAAGTTCTACAGCACACCAGACAGAATCAGAAATTTTAACACCCTCTGAAACAAATTCCTGAGATACAAAAAAAATATTTTACGTTCTTTCTTTGTGCACACAATAAAATACACAAGATTATGAAACTATATGGGCATAAGAAACAGGCCATGATTTGAAAATACTACATACATAGAAACTAAAAATGAAGTAATGGAAACTAAAATTGTCCTGGCAAAAAGATAAAGAGACTCAACAATACAGAAAACTTAAGTAGAAAATAAAAAGTATTGGGGGCGCCTGGGCGGCTCAGTTGGTTAGATGGCCGGCTCTTGATTTTGGCTCCCGTCACCATCTCAGGGTCCTGGGACAGAGCCTGGAACCAGGTTCCACGCTCAGCGGGGAGTCGGCTTGGGGACTCTCTTCCCCTAGCCCTCTGTCCCTCCCCCTGCTTGCACAAGCTCGCACACGTGTGCGTGCTCTCTAAATAAATCTTTAAAAAAAAAAAAGAACAGAAAAAATGCTTCTAGAATTCAGACCACAGAAAGGACAAAAAACAGTCCTTGAAATGGCAGCTGTTTGGAAAGAGAAAACAATAGTGAAAGACCTAAAAGAATAAAACTTTAAAAAGAAACATGAAAGCTTTCTTCATGGATCCAAACAAAATGCATGAGGAAAAAAAGTACTTACATCCATAGATTTTCTATAGGTATAGAGATATCTTTCCACCATTTTTTAAAAAAATTTTAATTCTAATATAGTTAACATTACAGTGCTGTATTAGTTTTAGATGTACAATATAGTGATTCAACAACTCAATACATTATGCAGTACTCATCGTGGTAAATGTACTCATGATCTTCTCTTATCTCACCAATGCCAAGCCTTCGCCCCCCCCCCCCCCCCCTCCGTAAACATCAGTTTGTTCTCTGTATTTAAGAATTTGTTTTTTGGCTTGTCTCTTGTCTTCTTTGTTCATTTGTTTCATTTCTTCAATTCCACATGAGTGAAATCATATGGTATTTGAAAGTACAACATTCATGACACAAACCCTCAATAAAGTGGGTTTAGAGGAACATCCCTCAACATAATAAAGGCCTTATATGAAAAAGCCACAGCTAACATCATACTCAATGGCAAAAAACTGATAGTTTTTCTCCTAAGGTCAGGAACAAGACAAGGATGTCCACTCTCACCACTTTTATTCAACATAGTACTGGAAGTCCTAGCCACAGAAATCAGACAGGAAAAAGAAAGTAAGTCATCCAAATTGGTAAGGAAGAAGTAAAAGGTTCACTATTTGCAGATGACAAGATACGATATAAAGAATACCCTAAAGACCACCAAAAACCTGCTGGAACTGATAAATGAACACTCTACCATTTTTAGTAAGGATTCTCTTTAGTGACCAAGAAGCAAAGACCTTTGAATTTTAAAAATGAATTCTGATGGCAAAACAGTTTATAATCAAAGGAACAACAACAAACTCACCTGAACAAGGTGCCTTTTTGTGGAGGGTGGGTCAAAGTTGGGAATAATTTCTATCAAATTTTTCCTCATAATTATGACTCCATTTATGTGATTTAATCCTCCATGAAATAAATCTTGCAATTAATATTTTTAAAGCCCATCTTAATAAGATTTTTCATTAGCATACAATTATTATTTTGTAATTTGTTATAGGCCCTTTAAAATCTCTAGTTTTATTTGGGTTTTACCTTCATTATATACTTGTCAGTTCTAAAAGAACAAATCATAACAAATAGGATTGTTAGTACATAAAAGTATCAGAATAAAGACATCCAATATATTGCAGCTGAGGGGCACCTGGCTGACTCGGTCAGTAGAGCCTATGACTCTTGATCTCAGGACCGTGAGTTCAAGCCCCGTGTTGGGTGTAGAGATTACTTAAAAAGATAAAATCTTTAAATATATATGTATATACACATAGTAATATATATTTTTATATATATTGCAAAGAAAACATCATCTAAATAAATGCCTTAATAATTAATGCGTTAATGTCAATAAAATTCAACACAAATATAAATACAACTCTGAAAAAACACAAAAATATCAACAGTGTTTATATTGATGACAGGATTAAACATGGGGTTTTTTCTTGGTATTTCCAATCTTATATGAAATATAAATATGAATTTTAAAAATTAAATATTTACAAACCAGATTTTGTAAACTAGAAGCTAGAATTAAATATTTATCAAACTTCTGAACACAGAAAAGCAGAGAGGAGGCCCGCCCCAAAATACAGAAACAAGTTTTACTATAGTTCTTATGTGTGCTCTATTTACATGTTACTAATTTGGTAAAAATTGGTTTAAGTTGTATTTTCATTATAATGTATCCCCTCTGACCTCTCACTGCATGTGCCCAAGTACACAAATTGGCCGAGATCAGTTTGTAATACTGACATAAAATTTTAAGTGGGGGGGGGGGAATCAGGTTACAACATATATATGTGTGTGTGTGTAACCTGATATACACATATGTGTATATATGTGATATATATGATATATATATCGAGTAAGAGTCATATCAAACATAAAAATACATAATGCATTTCATCTAAGATCATTTATAATTTCCACTTTATATTCCACTAAAAAATTACCAATTATGACACAATTGAATTTTATTTTATACTCACTGCAAGAACTGCTAAATTGAGACCAATTTTATCATGTATCATGCTGCTATTTCCCCGTCTTCCATGTTACTGTGTGTACACAGTAGCTTACCTTTTAATGACAAATCCTGGTAGAAACATCTTGAAAGCATTTAATTCACGTATCACCAACAATCACAACTAATTTTGTCACAAGTAATCTTAAGTGACAACCATATGACCATTACAACCAAGGACAGACATGCATAGGTAGTAACTACAACATGACATCTGCCAGAACGCACAGCGGATATAAGAACATCTCAATTTCAGAGATGTTAAAATGAGGGAGGGAAAAACTGCACCTTAGAATTGACAAAGAATTATTTTAATATAACATCTACTGGGGATGAGATTCTGAGTAATGTCTTCTTAACACCTTTCATGTATCTCATTTTATTCTAGTTAGTATATACTGTTTGATAATTTGAAAAAAATATTTTTGCTTTTGCTTTTTAAGTCCCTTCTTTCCTTAGGCTATTTGTACTGACTCCCTAGTCTGATCATAATCGAATAGGTAGGAATCAAAACTGCTATACTATAGGATGTTGATCAACTACAAGATTTATTATCTTGATTAGGTTTGTGGGATTTGAGGTAGGAGAGCAGGACAGAATAAGTAGAGCTGAGGAGGAGGAAGATACCCAAAAGGAAGAAAAAAAAAAAGGGGAAACTTAGGAGCTATTTACAGTTTAGCCTTGGACCATTCTTCATCTTTAATTATGGCTGAGCAGAGCCCAACAGCCTACAGACAGTTTATGACCTGCACGTCGTAACCTAGGAAGAGTACTACAGACCATTGGGTAACCCAGGAAGCACCTCTTTCATTATTCTGACATCCATTCATTTTCATTTACTTTTTCTGCAGAGAATAGAGTGGGGGATGTATAAGGTGGGGGAATGGGTAGGGGGAGAGGGAGGGAAGGTGGGCTATCTGTATAGTGAAGTGTGGTAAGGGGAAATGAATAGATTTTAATTGAAGATTCTAATTAAGTTTGTTCTAGTTCCTATACTTCATTCTATTAAGGATTAACCTAAATTGAATTCATATTCTTAGTCTAGATGCAGTACTCTGGCTGAACTCCATGCACTGAAGAATCAAAGGTCACCTGAAACCAGTTCCCACATATACCCATCCATGCCCACCCCACCCCCACCAACGCAGTCAGATTCCAAGGAAAGAGGTTTTGCCCAAACTAAGGAGGGAAGATGAAGCCATATGCCATTTTACATGTGAAGAGACCATCCACTCACTTTCCTGTTACACCCAGCAATTGTTCTCAAGAACAGAATCCTTCCTCCCTCAATGCAGAAGGCACAACTGACCAAGCATCTCACTGGGCATCTCTGTCACCCCAATCCCCACCTATTCTATGGATGCCCCAGCACTTTGCCCTTTGAACTCCTATTTCATTTTAGCTGACACAAATGTCACTAAACCTTACCCCAAAAAAGACACACAGAGAAGATATTCTTGAATATTATCAGGATATCTTAAAATACAATGTTCAAAAATCATTCACATGAATGAAATGGGTATTTCTGAGTCCAGAAGTTATACAGTTTAAATAAAGCTCCTCAGGGAAATATCATTAAAACCCAGACCTTAGAACCCCGAGCCAATCAGTGTCCATGTGAGACAGTAACACTATTTTTTTTTAAAGCCTCAACTCAACAGTGAGCCAAACATCTCTCCCCAGTCACATAGGTTTTGAGTGTTAGAAAGGGCCACTTAGAGCTGAAGTCCAGTGCGTAGGGACTTACATAAAGAGGTACTTCACTGCAGCTCAACTCCATGGCTTCTGCACCTGCAAAGAAAATAATGAATGAGCACTGTTATTACAGGAGGCACAATAACCAACCAGCACCACTGTGTCCTGCCCTGCAGTTATCAACAACAAGGGAGGAAGAACCACTGATAGGAAAACTGCAGACACAAAATCATGAACGACAGGAAAGACATTCTATCTGTATAAAATGCCCTCCCCATTTCTTTTTCACATTAATTTCTACACATAAGGAAAACCTATCAACCCCAGACATTATCCTACTGATGGCTTCAAAAAAGAAATATTTGAAATATTTCAAGAAGCCAAGGAAGTCAACATAAACCTGTCCGAAATTTTGCCTTAGTTAACTCCTGGAATAACAGGCTACTCAGAGGTTAGAATTGACCTTGGTCCAAATGAGGCTGGAGACCTCAGTGACAAGACAGTTCTTTGCCTCTCATCCAGAAGGCCAAAGATTTCAGTCTCATGCTTACATGGCGAGTAGGTACTCCACCGTTACCAACCTCTCCACCAGTTGGATCCAACCCATCTGCCTCTGGGTATGCCTGCTCCTTTAAAACACACACCCAGTAACCAGCTTAAAGCTAAGTGTGGAAAAAAAAAATAGCTAGCTTCATTCCAAAAGGGGTTCACTAACCACCCACAAGGGGCCAACCATTAGACAAAGATGATCAGGAAGTGGTCCAGCCCTCAAAAACCTGAGCTCAACAAGAAATACCTAAAGACAAAGTGAAGAGTAGGCTGCATGAGAATTCTGAAAGGGTCAAACAGCGAGACCCAACCACCACCCAAGTTCTGCCTCTGGGTCCCAGGCCAAACTCCAGCTGTAGTACCTTGGGGACATCTGGCAGGGCATATAGCAACCTGAATTGTGACATTTAGTACAGTAATAACCAAAGTAAACACTAGGCAAAAAGGAAAATACTCAAAGTTCTATTTTTATAAAAACCTTCAACTTCAGTTTTATTAATACTTCATACACATGCTGCAACTGGCACCCTCCTAGGTCACAAGTTATATTTCCTAAGTCATCCTCAGGGAAGACCAAAGGTCTAACAAGCTCATTTTCAACACATTGTGCCCTGTGGCAGTTTATGTAGACCTACTAAACGTGCTTATGTATTATAATCAATTCTTAATGAAACTAACCTCATAAACTAGATGAATGGCTTAAGGATTCTAGGAAGGAAACTTCAAATTAAAAACAATGCTAATAAGAATATGACAAATGAGACTCTCATTCCTAAATATGAATTATTCATCAACCCCACTACAAAATAAAAATGACTAATCTAAGAACAAATAGATAGCCCTCCCAAAAAATCATCCATCAAGTATGTTTAAAATATGAAAGTATACCCAATAGCATATACCATGACCTCCTACCCTAAATTTATACTGTGCTTCAAGGTATCAGCATTTTTTTTTTACCAATGTTTACAATCATGCCGTACAATTTTGATCCGTCAAAAAAATTTCACTAAACTTGATAAAATTAGACCTTTTTAAAATTTCTACTTAATAGCAAAAGAAGTGTATTCTACAGTAAGTATGGTTTAAAAAGGAATGAAATACACAGAATATAGTAAAACCAAAATGTATTCCTTTATGAGCAAAACTTTGAACACTATCGAATATTCTAATAAATCTTAGAACACACCAAGCTGTGTAACAGGTGTGCCATACACATAAAAGTACAGATGTTTTCCCTTACTCAGCTTTTTACACCTTGTCTGATGATACATCTAAAAGAAATCACTTTTGATGAGAATATGGACTTAATCTGAAGACTGAATTACTTCTTTATTTTATTTATTTATTTTTTTAACAGAGAGAGAGACAGCGAGAGAGGGAACACAAGCAGGGGGAGCAGGAGAGGGAGAAGCAGGCTTCCCGCCGAGCAGGGAGCCCGATGCGGGGCTCAATCCCAGGACTCTGGGATCATGACTTGAGCCGAAGGCAGACGCTTAACCGACTGAGCCACCCAGGTGCCTCTGAATTACTTCTTTAATAAAAAGTAATGTTGTAGGGGCATCTGGGTGGCTCAGTCGGTTAGGCATCTGACTTCAGCTCAGGTCATGATCCCAGGGTCCTGGGATTGAGCCCCACATCAGGCTCCCTGTTCAGCGAGGAGTCTGCTTCTCCCTCTCCCCTTAGCCCTCTACCCTGCTCGTGTTATCACTGGTGCACGCTCTCTCTCAAATGAATAAAAAAAAAAAGTCTTGGAAAAAAAGTAATGTTCTATGGGAAAAGCATTCAACTACAATCACTGGTAGGGCAGCTGCTTGGATAAGAAGCTTGAAAAGCACCATGAGTGAAATTCATTCACTGTGTCATCCATAGGAAAGATACTGTAATGAACTTGAAACTGAAAGCCCACAGAGTTCCACAATACATCAATCATGGTTAATTTTATAGCAGTAATAATTTCAGTTGAATAAAGCCAATTACACCCTCAAATTAAGGGAAAAAAAGAATTTCAAACCTGGTCCAATCTTTTCAATTTCTGCCATGAGCTGGGAAAGGATCATAAAAATCCATACACCACACTGAGGTGTATTAGTTATACTGTGGCAAAGTACTTTAAAAAGCTGTCAAACTTAAACATGGACTACATAATTTTCTCTTTCCAAAATAGAAGGTTCTGGTTTTTCTAAGAAAAGTGGCTATTTACGACATGTCTTTAAAAACATTCATTTTTCCAAATAAATAGCCTGTTCCATCAAGAGAGGGGTGATATTTTAGTAAGTGAAAAATATTTCAAAGGAAATTCAGGTTATAGATAGTACATGCCATCACAACATTTTGAAAAAGAGTATTAATACATGTTACCATTGCTTGGTGACTTTGTTGCAGTAACTAAAGCTTGCAACCTAGTAAAGCCCTCACATCTACAGGCTTTAAATTCTTGGAAAATAAAAAAGCTTTCAAATCTACATAAATCTTTCAAAACAAATATTTCATGGGTTTTCTATTTTAAAAATGTGACAAGTTCTAAGTTATAGGAGGACTGAGTGACATCAGGGAAGATGGGAGTTTGCAGTCACTTTTAAACATTAGGAAACTTATGTAATTAGTGGATGGGATTAAAACATAAATCCCCTGATTTTTAAGTATTAACACTGTACTTCCATTAAAATGTATCATAAAGAGGTTATCTGATTCAGCTATGACACACATTAAATCCAATTTCAAAGTAAAAGTGCTTTGAACCAGACACCCAAACTGAAGTGTCACAGAGTATTACTAAACAAAATAATGATCCATGTGTCTTATTACTTTCACTGACATTATTATATATCAGTGTTTTTAATGAGGACAAAAAGGTTATGAATAACAATCTTCGTAGCTTTTTTTTTTTTTTTTAAGATTTTATTTATTTGTCAGAGAGAGAGTATAAGCAGGGGGAGCAGCAGGGCAGAGGGAGAAGCAGGCTCCTCGCCAAGCAAGGAGCCCGATGCGGGACTCGATATGACTTGAGCAGAAGGCAGACACAATGGAGTAAGCCATCCAGGTGTCCCTAATCTTCATAGCTTTTTAAATTTGGGGTAGGTTTTAGATAATACACTGTTGCCGTAGTACAATTTACAAATAAACACAATAAGGATACACGGGTTTTTGGGGGGGGGGTTGTTTTTACTTAGTAAGGGTACAACATTTGGCAGATCTGCTCCTATTAAATAAGCCTTTCTCCCCACTTATCAGGCAGTGGGTAGTCTTCCCAGTGGTTTCCACGCAGGCTTAGTAGACTAAGGAACAAGCTGTGGAGTGTGCCCAGGGCACCAGAGCTGGATTCTAGGCTTACCTAGCACGAAGGTGCATGGGAGTTGTACCGCAGGGCAGAAGGCGGTATCACACCACTTTAAAGCTACAAAGGATCCAGTTTCTCTACACTTTTCCATCATTATGATGCCAACCACATCACGTGAGGGCTTCCAATCTGCATCATACTATGATCTCAGCCAAAAGGTAAACATCAAGGGCTAGACAACATGCCCTTTTTACTTCGCCTTACATATTGAAGAACTCCAATTTCATTATCCTGCCTACTCTATCTTTTGCCCTTTTTCAGTACATTGAACAACCATTTGAACAGCAACTGTTTAGTTCTTGAAAGAAACTACATTTCACTCCTTTTAAAAATAAACTAAAACTAAAGTCCCCACAATTATCAGCCTTGGTCCCAAACCTTCTAAAAATCGCTCTCAGAATTTCTTGGTTGAGTTGGAGAGAGAATAATTTGTGGCAAGTGTATTATATACTCAATAAAATAATGTAACTTCAAATGGATATAGGTATAAAAAACAATATTCTCATTTGAATTTTTCTAAAAATGATCCCTCGCAAGATCTGCACTCACTTGCACAGATGCATGACTAAATCATGCCGTGCCACCTTTTACGTCAAGTTTAATAAAACCATTTTGTATTTGCCAGGCAAGAATATAACTGCCCACATTGTACACACACTAGCTTTTCACTACAGAAATGTTATGCTCTACACTTCATTTCCCAATGCTTGACTTCTCCGTCTGCAATTTCAAAAATTCTCAGGCTCAAGTAGTTTTTTGTTGTTGTTTTTATTTTTCAAAAATGTTTCTTGAAAAACTTAAGGCCAAAGGATTTCTAGTGCTTCTGGCAGACACCAAAGAATGATTTAGGGTACACAGCCACCATTTTTAAGTTTACTTCCAAAACAGAGGGGGGAAAATCTTGTGAAAAGAACATCAAGATGCAAAATCTTCAGTATTTCACACATATTAGAAAGAATACCTAATATTCCAATGACATCATTTGCTAGTTACTTCTAATAAAAATTAGACCATTTAACAGGTGAAGAGAATATTCCAAATTAAAAATAAAAGAAAATATAACATTCAACTTATACAGAAAATAATTGTTCTTGACTTTATGGAATTCTGGGTTTCTCCATATAAAACCCATGACTTTAATTTTTCTTTGAACACACCCAAAATCCTTGGCTTGTATACCTCTTACAAGACCTATTAACAAATAATGGTCAAATATTTATTAATACTATTAGGAACTACATTTGGAAGGCTAATGTGTTTAGGCACCATGCTAAGTATTTTACAAACATCTTAGAGAATCCTCACAGCAGCCCTGAGAGTAACGTGTAGGAGGTCTTACTCACCCGAATCTTTATTTACAAGGTTACACTGAAGCAAAAGTTACCTAAACCTAAAAGTAATTGTTAAATCAACTGACCCCTTGGAAGATGAGGAGCGACTCCCTCCCACATTTTTTCTTCACCTCACCTCCCCTTCTTAACGCTGCCATCTATTCTCCAGGCAATCCCCCTTGTATGTCAGATGGGGGTTTTTTTGGTTTTTTGTTTTTTTTTTAAGATTTCATTTATTTATTTGAGAGAGAGAATGAGATAGAGAGAGCATGAGAGGGGGGAGGGTCAGAGGGAGAAGCAGACTCCCCGCCGAGCAGGGAGCCCGATGCGGGACTCGATCCCGGGACTCCAAGATCATGACCTGAGCTGAAGGCAGTCGCTTAACCAACTGAGCCACCCAGGTGCCCCGTATGTCAGATGTTTTATAGTGTTTTGTTTTGGTCTTAATGTGGTTACAGGATATCATAAATAAAATACCTATCACCCTAAGATAAAATCGGAAATTTTTTTTTTTAAGGATGAAATAAGGTTAAATACAATTGAGAATAATATTTTTGAGTATTGGGAAACTCCTCAAATCATGAAACCGCTGATCAATGAGAATGTGACAGAGATCCATTAACAAGTGAAAAAGTGATCATAATGAGATAAAGGCTTAAAGATAAGTTCAGTATTAAAGGAAGAAAAGTACGTTCTCCTCCCTACCCTATGAGAAAATAGAAGAACTTCTTAAGTATTTCTAATAAAAATAACTCCTTGAGGCACCTGGGTGGCTCAGCCGATTAAGCATCAGACTCCTGATTTCAGTTCAGGTCACGTCATGATCTCAGGGCTGTGAGATTGAGCCCTGCGTGGGGCTCCACACTCAGCATGGAGTCTGCTTGAGATTCTCTCTCTCTGCTCCTCCCCCTGCTCTCTCTCCTGCTCTCTAAAACAAATAAATCTTAAAAAGAAAAAAAAAAACCCTCATACTAGTGCTTTGAAAATCAAATGTGATAGCATCAATTTTGTCAGAAAAAGTCATAATCCCCCCGCATCACTCTCTCTCCCCCTCACTTCCCCCCCCACACACACACTCCATGTTCCTCCTAAGAGTAAGAATTAGCAGTTGAAAACTACACTTGCACTAGCATCACACTAAACACAGCAGGCCAGATACTCAAGCTGCCTGCTTCGAGAGCCTGGACTCGTACCCATGATGCTCTGCTGCCTGCTAGCCACAGAAATCAAATATCGTTCTATAAACGATACTCATTTTCCTAATTCTGGTTTCATTTTCAAGAAAGCAGAACCCCAGGCAAATCTTTTTTCCACCACTCTTTCCTATAAGATCTTGGTCCCCATTTTAACGAGATTCACTTTAGGCACCTCCCTGACACCTGCTCTCCCCCGGTAGGAGGACATCCAGTGTTACCAGCTCCACTTTACAGGAGTAAAAAAAAAAAAAAAAAAAAAAGCTCAGCAAAATTGCACCACTTCACTGAGATCAAACGGCCGGAAGTGGCCAAACTGGCGTGTGAGTCCAGCCCATCCGATCTGTCCAGCCCAAGCTCTCCTCAGCCTCAGCACAAGGGGGCCTTTTGGAACATAACTACGGGGACGCCTGGGTGGCTCAGTCGGTTAGGCGTCTGCCTTCGGCTCAGGTCTAGATCCCAGGGTCCTGGGATCGAGTCCCGCATCAGGCTCCCTGCTCCGCGGGGAGCCTGCTTCTCCCTCTGCCTCTGCCTCTGCCTCTCTCTCTCTCATGAATAAATAAATAAAATCTTTAAAAAAAAAAAAAAAAGGAACATAACTACGGTCTCAAAGATAGCAATTTGCTTGGCTGAAAAGCAGCAAACACCTCACAGGAGTAACGTCTCAGGGGCAGGCTGCCCATGAACACCAGCTCTGCCCTCTTCCAAATGTGTGATTCAGGCCCATTATTTCTCCTCCCTGAGGCAGTCTCTCATCTGTCAGCAGTAATAGTAAGAGTGCCTATCTCCTAAGATTTCTGTGAGGATTGAGATTTGACGCTAACAACAGAAAATACCTGGTGCCTGTCACAAGCACTCAAAGGCTAGCTGCAATTATTAAGCTCAGCTAAAGGGTTTTTTAAGCGTTTGAATATTTTGAATGACCTCTAAATGTTAGACTGATCAAAATGACTCAGCACTAGCTGGGGCCAGACACATCTGAAATGGGTCCACCCAGCTCAGCCTCATCCCAGCCCAGAGGAACCTCCAAGCATCAAGAATTCTGAATGGTATTATACCAGATATATGCGACTTTTACAGAGCTGAATACTGCCCCTACGGTCTGAAAACTCAAAGGAGCCATTACCACTGGGACAACTCTATTGCCATCTCGGGTTTGAAACCTTCCCTTGGAAATGTTGATTCACAGCTCTGTAAACAAACCTAGGAGCGTAGAATTCTAACTGTGTTTCACAACTGTTCTGCTAACTGGAGAAGGAGAAAAGAACACATCAACAACAGGGAGATAAGGCCAAGTCTAAGGAAAAGCCTCAGTCCTGGCACAATGGAAACGGGTAAGAAGAGAGCATATGAGAAATAAGCCTGTTAAATACACAGTGGTGTCTACAGAATGGCCTCAGACTAGTGTTATCTACCTGAGTTACACAGGGTTGAGCAGCTTCAAGTGGAGGAACAGAGTGCAGCCAAGGAAGAAGGGGAGACAGTCTGAAATGGTGCAGCCTAAATGAGAGAACATCTGTGAAGTACAAAGAGGAGTGTGAGCTAGCTGCTAACAAAATGTCCCACCAATGATGAGCACAGGGTGTTATACGCAACTAATGAATCGTTGAACGCTACATCAAAAACTAATGATGTACTATTTGCGGGGTAATTGACAATTAAAAAAATAACAAGTCCCACCAAAGCTGTCACACTCACTTGTATTTTGTAGGCTGTATTTGCATACAAAGCCTTTTATAAATCAATTAAAACAACCCCTTAACCATCTCACTTACGCTAGTGATCTGTTTAGTGTATCCTTCATCATCAACACAAAGCTCTATCACTCGGCATCTTGGGAGAGATACAACCTATCAGGTTGTCAATCCCTCTACCATGTCCACAAGTCAATTTGCTGCCACCTACTTCATGCCAAGCACCAGGGAGGCTGTCATGCGAAAGATTAAAATATATAACACCCTACCCACCCCTATCACTGATGAGCTCACAATCTGGTTTGGATAAGATCTACATCCATGAAAAGCTACAAGTTTTAAGGAGTAATAGCACCGACCTGACAGAATATAATAGTGTGGGGCAAGCATGAAGCGGAAGTGAGTTCTAAATGGAATGGGGGTGAAGGACTAGCACAAAAAATAAGACTTTTATACATAATCCATCCCTAAAACACACCGAATCTCTGACAAAAGAGAACAGACTTTCAGGAGCAGAGGGTCCCTTGCCAGAGATTTAGTAACACTAACTGCAGAATTTGGTCAGAATTTCACAAAATATACTCCAGCTTTTCTGATGATGTGCTTTACTTTTGCTTTTTCTGCCTAACAACATACACAAACAAGTTTAGTGAGGATTTCATTGGTACTGATAATTCTCTACTTGGACAAATGCCCTTATCAGAGTTATCAGACCCTTGCTTTTTTGCCAGCTTCTCATTTCTATTCTTTAATTTTCCACTCATTTTTATAAAGCAAGGAAATACACTGACCCTTGGACAACATAAGTTTGAATTGCTTCGGTCTATTTATCGATGGATTTTTCTTTGATACATATAGTCAGTGTTCGGAAGTTATTTTCTCTGCCTTATTTTTTTTAACATTTTCTTTTCTCTAGCTTACTGTGGTGTAGAAATACAATATATAACCACATGATTTCACTTATGTGGAATCTAAAAAAATAAAAAAAGACAAACACAGAGAACAATAAACTGGTGGTTGTCAGAGGGGTAGAGGAAGAAGCAAAATACGTGAAGGGAATGATTAAGAGGTACAAGTTTCCAGCTATAGAACAAGTCATGGAGATGAAAAGTACAGCTCTAAGAATACAGTCGATATTATATTAATGTATGGTGAATACACTTATGGTAAGCACTGCATAAGGTACAGAACTGTTCAATCTCTATGTAGTACACCTGTAACTAGTCTAACACTTTGTGCCAACTCAACAATAAAAATTAAGACATTTTAAAACTGGTATAGCTAAATTAGTAGACCCAATTCTAGACAATAAAACTAGTGGACAGGGCACCTGGGTGGCTCAGTTGGCTGGGTGACTGCCTTCGGCTCAGGTCATGATCCTGGAGTCCCAGGATGGAGTCCCGCATCGGGCTCCCTGCTCAGTGGGGGGGGGCGTGCTTCTCTCTCTCCCCCTACTTGCGCTCTCCTGCTCTCTGTCAAATAAATAAATAAAATCGGGAAGGGTAGGGTAGGGAAGGGAAGGGAAGGGAAGGGAAGGTCGGGTCTGGGGTTTGGGGGTTGTTTTCTTTTTTGGGGGTTGCTTTTTTTTTTTTCCTTTCTTCTCAGTTGGGAGAAGGTGCTTGCAAGGATGAAGGAAAGAAACCAGAGTATCAGAAGTGCCGGGGAGAACAGATACTGGCACTGGGTGCCAAGTGGCCAGGGATGTTCAATGTCCTAGAACAAGGACAGTCCTGCGTAACTGCAGAATTGCCCCAAGTTCTTCTTGGCCATTTGGACAGATTTTTAATTTTGCTTCTAATGGCTTTGGTATGCCTTTTCCTCAAAGAAGCTAGCCATCTTCAAAAAGTCTCCTCCAGAAAGGGCATTCCTCACAGGACAGTTCCTACATTCTAGAAAACCATATACTACATAATACTATCCCTACTGTAATTGCCCGGGAATTAACAAATTTCTTTCTATGTCTACCATTAAAATTCCTAGATATTTTTGTTTAAATTAGAAATTACCCAACTCATACTTTATAATATATATATAAATATTCTTTTTCAATAGAAATGCTAGGCCTCAGTATTTCAAAATTACTGTGGAAAAAAGTCTTAATATCTAATTCCACATTGATTCTGTTGGGGTAAAAGGTTTTATTTTTTCTCACCAAGAGAAACCAAAGAAATAAAAAAAATAAAATCTTTCTCATCAGGAGACACTAAAGAATAAGGCTCTGTGTACATACCTGCTGTGGTCTGAGTGTTTGCCTCCCCCCTAAAATTCATGTTGAAATCCTAACCCCCAGGGAATGGTATGAGTAGGTGGGAGCTTTGAGAGGTGCTTAGGTTAGGAGGGTGGAGCCCCCATAAATGGCATTGGTACCTTATAGAAAAAAAACAACAACAACACAGAACTCCCTAGCCCCTTCTGCCACTAGAACATGCAATGAGAAGCCTCTGACCCAGAAGAGGGCCCTCATGCAGCCCCTGCAGGCACCCTGAACTTGGACTTCCAGCATCTAGACTATAAAAAATAAATTTTTGTTTATAAGCCACCCCGTCTGTGGTATTTTGTTACAGCAGCCCAAACAGACAAAGACAATGCCAAATATATGGTCAGTGCTTAATTGGTACTTCTCACATTAGGACTTCTCATCGACAAGACTACATTTAGTTCATCTCAACTCCAACATACACACATATGCACACACAAACATGTAACAGACTTACCTCTCATCTGCTAGTTCTCTATGTTCATATTCTCCTCTAGGTGCAAGGTCACTAACTGAGTAATATAATCCAGGTTCATAGGATAATAGTGAGGAGTGTGAAGTCTCGATCTTCCCTACCAGTAGGCCATACCTTGACCCAGAACACTAACTGATGGGAATATGGAAGGAAAGCAGGACACACAGCTTGGGGCAAGTAGGTCTATTAGCCAAATTAGAGGAAATATGCAGTTCCCATCCTGTGTATTACACAGGTACCTGTATACATCACAGTCTTGTCTAGGTGTGTGGCCTATAAAGTTAGATTACATTTATGGGGAAAACTTCATTTTGGCTGAGTTCACAGGGCATTTAGTAGAACACAGATACTATACAAAAAAAAACCCAGGTATGAAATGAGCCCAGTCAAGTAGTTTTTTTTTTTTTTTAAGATTTTATTTATTTATTCATGAGAGACAGAGAGAGAGAGTACAAGCAGGGGGAGCAGCAGGCAGAGGGAGAAGGGGAAGCAGGCTTCCCACTGAGCAGGGAGCATGATGTGGGACTCGATCCCAGTACCCCAGGATCATGACCTGAGCCAAAGGCCGACGCTTAACTGATTGAGCCACCCAGGTGCCCCCCAAGTAAGTAGTTATGATTGGCAGTATGACTGACACCAATTCCAGACTACACTCATTGTCCACATTAGTCATGAGCTCACACCCTGATTCCACTTCCTCTAACTCTATCAGTTGTTGAAGAACCACTGTAGTTCTTCCCACTTTTCTCCATCTCTAGGATGCTACTCTGAACAGAAGATATCTTTCCCTATTTTGTAACCAACTAGCCATAGATGAGGCCTTTAGAATGCTTTCTTTCTGGCCCTGCCCATATTACCTGATCCATCTCTCCTCCTGTGATCTGAGTCCCATTAATTCCAGATAGCTAAAGGACTTGGTACCCACAGTAGTTCCCTCTTCACTGATGTGTTCAAATTTTCCTATTTCTATGACCCCCTCCCTTCTGTCCTATGGTCAGCACTAGTATTCTTTTTTTTTTTTTTAAGATTTCATTTATTTATTTGACAGAGAGAGACACAGCAAGAGAGGGAACACAAGCAGAGGGAGTGGGAGAGGGAGAAGCAGGCTTCCCGACGAGCAGGGAGCCCAATGTGGGGCTCGATCCCGGGACCCTGGGATCATGACCTGAACCGAAGGCAGACACTTAACGACTGAGCCACCCAGGCGCCCCAGCACTAATATTCTAATGTGAATAAGCCAGGGTCCTTGCCCTAGGGAACTCCTAGTTTACTGGAGAAAGCACACAACGAAATAGCTAATACCATGTCATACCATGTAATGTTACCATGTAACATTAGAGTAAAGAGAAGTATTGGGTGCTGGCAGAGAACATGGGAAAGGCATTAATCCTGACAGGAATGAGCAGGGTAAGCTTGTTCTTACAAGTTCACAAAGACTTGTTAGATGTTTTTAAATCTAAACTTCCTCTCTGTCTATATGATGGATTAAATAACTTGAGGGCCCTATTGTTTAAAATATTAACTAGACTATTTTTAACAATTAATTCAAATGTGTAGTTGAACTCTCAGTAAGGGAGCCTTCCACAAATCCTTTAAGACCCATCAAAAAATCATTGTGATCACCTACTGAGAATCTTTACCCTGAAAAGTTATGCTGGTCTCAGCCAAGATGACTGGATCTTAATGGCCATTGAGAGCAAGAGACAAAGTTACGGATCCACGTGTGGTTGAGTATTGGAACTGAAACTCCTGTATCAGACGTACAGCAAAGGGCTACACCTTTAGTCAAATACAATATTATGATGTAGCAAAAGGAAAAGAGAAGGAACTTTTCTGTTTCAGTCCAAGCCTTTGCTAAGGAGGGGAAATGATGTTCTTTGGACATCTTCAACTACAAAGTTTACATACAAGATAGTCCCATTTATGGGTATGCATGCACTTAGAGTTAACTCTGAATTATAGGACTCCCACAGTTGACGTGTCATTAGTCATAGGCTTACAATGCAAAATCTTGAGACAGTTGACAAAGCTACTGATCATGAGAAAGACAATAAAACAGTAAAATTAGACCCTCAGAAATTCAAGTAATAGACTAACCAAACATTCTGCAATGTAAATATGTTTAAATAAAGATTCTAAAAAATAACTTATGAACAGAATATGATTTGTTCCTGGCTGACTTGACAAGGACCAGGCTGCTTTGACTAAGACCCAAATAGAACTTCAGAAAGTAATAGGTTGAGTGTTTGAAAATTCACTAAACAGGTTAAGTAGCAAAGAAAGGAAAGTCAGGAAATAATCAGTGAGCTGGAATTTTGATCTTAAGAAATTACCCAGAATACAGCACAGAGTCAGAAAAGGTGAAAAATATGAAAGATGTTAAGAAACACAAAATCTGGAATGATAAAGTCCAGTATACATTTTATAGAAGTTCCACACTAAGAAAAAAACAACAGAGGATAAATAATACTTAAAGAGGCTTTTGGAGAATTTCCATCAGTTGATAAAATTCTCAGATTCTGAAAATATATGAAGTCCCAACAATTCTACATCTACATACATCAAAGTACAGCATATCTTAAAAAGGTATTTTACCAAATCACATCTATTGTGTGGTTTCATCTTAATAATGAAAATCATATATTTTATACGATGACTGAGAAAAATGCAGAGTATAGAGAACTGTTCATATTGGTTATAATGTGGAACTGCAAGGAGTGATTAAAAAAAAAGGTCTTCAAGTTTTTAAAAATACTCTTCTGACCTATATTAAAATGTATAAATAAGACACGTGGTCATTTTTTTTAAATGTTTACATTTTTAAATTTTAAGTTGTATTTAATTTGAACTTAAATTTAACAGTTTAAGTTTTATGTTTTGAAATTTTTAAATCTGAAAAACAAATTAAACCACAAAAGGAAAATCACTAGCACACCTTGGCTCTACATTTTTAAAGCTGTTTGCTTCAAGGCCTCAGTTTACTTATCAGTAAAAAATGGGATGGTAGTTTCTACTTTGCCGAACTGTGTGGAAGATCAGATCAGCTACTAGAGGTGAATCTCCCCATGTTGATACTTGGAATTCCTTATTTTAAAGTAAAATGTGCCTCCCCCAATTTTCACCCATTTGTCCTACACTGATTTCTGAAACTCTACAGAACTAGAGTCATCCCGTTTACCTCACAATCTCTGAAGACTACCTATCAACACTTCTCCACTCCTGTAGGTCTTCTCTAGGAGGAGAACTGCTCCCTCCATGACTTCCCTCACATCACTGTTTCAAGCATTTCTCCATATATGAGGCCCTAACTAGTCCGCCCTTACTATATTACTAGTTGTGTTAAAGACAGTACCACCCCTCAGGCTTAAAATCCTAGACCATTTCTGATTTCTCTTCCATCCTCATTCCCCATACTCCTTCATTCACCAAATAGTCACTATTGGCACTCTGTCTCCCTCGCATCTCTTCTTTGTTCTCATTATAATCTAGCAAGCCCTTCCTTTCACCTCTCCCTGCCAGAATATTCCAAAATAGTCTGCTATGTGGTCAGCAGCATAATGTCCTTCCTACTTCTAACCCATTTTGGATATTGATGCCAGGTTAAATAGTCAAAATTATTTCCATCATTTTACTCCCCTGGTCAAGAACAAACCTTACCCTCTGGTGCCTATCAGATGAAGTACAAGCTCCGCAATGGGCATCCAGAACCTTCCACAATATTGTTCATACTCATATAACCCATCAATCACCACTTCAACACACAAATCTCACTTACACCCCAGACTGGCTGCCCCATGGAGCCATAGACACCCAGGCTCTATGAAGATGGCCCAACCCAAACCTTTTACCTCCATGAATCCTTCCCAAATATTCTAACACTGTTAACATGCCACACTAGGGTTTGAATCTTGGCTCAAACACCTACTAGCTCTGTGACCTTGAGCTAACTACCTATCTCACAATACCTATTGTAGGATCAAATGGAGTCCAGTAGGCAAAATACTTATAAGAGTACTGACGTCCAGTATCAAATTCCAGGACCTTCCCTCCTGCCATGTCCCAAACGACCTCCCCTATATCTTTTATTTATTCTATGATCTAACAATTATATCTTGGTACTTTTTGCTCAATGTTTCATGGGTTTATCTTATCTCCCAGCTAAGTCTTTTCTCCTTTGCTGTGCTCTGTGTACATCAAAATATAACTAGGAGACTAAACCCAGTCATTATATTTGACTAGGACTGGAGGACAAAAGTGTTTTTGTAAATACTGCTTATTCATTAAACAGTATCTGACCATCTGTTGGGCACGAGGATATTGTGTGCTGAGGATATATAATTGAACAAGAAACAAAAACCCTAGCCCTTCTGAAGCTTACACTACAGTTTATAAACAACATAGAAAAGTATATTTTATGGTATGGAGCAAAGGAAGAAAATAGAGTGGAGAGGTGGATAGTGGGGCACCATTTTCAATGTAGTGGTCAGGGCAGGCGTAGCTGCGAAGATGATATTTGAGAGAGCAGGGCAGACAGCTGGGCTGAGTCTCATATAAGAGCAGCACAGAGGGGGAAATCTGGAAGCAAAGCATGAACACATGCATTGTGAGTGACATCCAGGAGTCAGTGTGAGGGAAAAGGAGAGTAAAGGATGAGGACAGGGGAAAAACAAAAATCCTGGTCACACAAGGCCTTGTAGGTCATCACGTGGACCTTAGCTTCTGTGAGTGTGAAGAAGATCCACTTGAGGGGCGCCTGGGTGGCTCAGTTGGTTAAGCGACTGCCTTCGGCTCAGGTCATGATCCTGGAGTCCCTGGATTAAGTCCCGCATCGGGCTCCCTGCTCGGCAGGGAGCCTGCTTCTCCCTCTGACCCTCCCCCCTCTCATGTGCTCTCTCTCTCTCTCTCATTCTCTCTGTCTCAAATAAATAAATAAAACCTTTAAAAAAAAAAAAAAGAAGATCCACTTGAAGGTTCTGAGCTGAGGAGTGACATGACAGGACATACACACTAAACGGTATCATTTAATTCCTATGCCACAGGCGGGCTTAGAGGAGCCGAGCACAGAGCAGGGGGCTGGTTTGCAGGCCCTTGCAATAATACAGCAAGAGATGATGGCCGAGACCAGGGGGTGGCAAGGGGGGCTGTGAGCACTAACTGAGTTGTGGACATGTTCTCAAGGTAGGACCAATAGGATTTCCTAACAAATCAGAAGTGGGATGTGAGAGAAAGAGGAGGTCTCCCGAACTGGCAGGCTGAGCTCAGGGTGGTACTGCCATTAACAGAGATGGCAGTGTAGGTGGCACAGGTGTAGCAAGGAAACCAGGATCCCCGTTTGGGGCACATTAAGAGGCAAATGCCCACACGGGCAGACCTGTCACACAGGCACTGAGATACCCAACCCTGCAGTTTCTTCTGCCCACCAAGTCCTTTCCTGAGTCACTCCTATAAAAGCACTAGCGGGAAGATGAAAGTGGTTAAAAGAATTAGGAGCAGAGGCCATGCCCCTGTCCTTGCAGATTTGGCAGTCGGAGAAGGAAACACAGCAGCTGTTCCTGAGCCTCTGGCACAGCCAAAGCTGGAACAGCAAATGCCATCCTACCCCAACACACTTGGAAGGTATCCAAGCAACAAGGTGGGTTACATCCAAAAAATGGTTCTAGATGCAAAACCATGCCATCATGTGGACCAACCAGGTTCCGGCTCCATGTAGGGCAAAAGCAAACCGCCTCTAACTCTTCCCTCTTACAGTTCTGTTCTCCAGGTAGAATTTGGTTTACAAAGCTATTTACCTTGGAGGGGCACCTGGGTGGCTCAGTCGGTTAAGCATCTGCCTTCGGTTCAGGTCATGATCCTGGGATTCTCGGATCGAGTCCCGCATCGGTCTCCCTGCTTAGCGGGAAGCCTGCTTCTCCCTCTCCCTCTGCTGCTCCCCCTGCTTGTGCGCTCTCTCCCTCTCAAATAAATGAAATCTCTAAAAAAAAAAAAGCTTTTTACCTTGGAGATGTTTATTTTCCAAAGGAACAGGAGTTTGGGTTTTCTAACAGTCAAGGAAGAGGACCAGACTAAGAACCGGGCGGCCCGGGTTGGCCCTGGCTGCCGCCCCAGGCCCCGCCCCGCCTCTGCTTCAGGACTGGGTTTCTCCATGTGTAAATACTACCACAGCAAAAAAACATTTTCCACTGCCTACACACGGGGCTTTAGGGAGGATTCATGAATTAGTGTGTATAAAACACTATGAGCTATTCAGATAAAGCGACAATGAAACTCCCCTCGTAAATTTCTGAGGCCCAGAGTGATCTCTTTTCCCCACAAACTCCACAGAAAATCAGACAACCATCTGAAGTTACCCTGTACCTGACTGAAGAGACAAAATGAAGTCATGTGTGAAACCTCTTTGTGAAGTACATTTCCAATATAAGGATTTCTAGAAACAATCTCTCGAAATAAAAATACAGGTTAAAAATCACTTAAAAACCAACAGAAAGAGGTAGCTCTAGTAAGGCTCCACACAGGAGTTAAATGTGTTGACCTGGGAGCCAGAGTGAAGGCAAACTCCTAGCTGTTGGACAAGCTAGAATCTTAATTCCACCCCAGGAGAAAATATGAACTGCCGCCTAAGGGCCACAGAATTAAGGGCATGGTAAGAGCCATCCATGAAAAGAGCTTTGTTGAAGGCGTTTTCCCCTGTTTTCTAAAAGCTGTCCAACTCCACTCAAACGATCACAATTAACACTGACATGAATAGGCCACTGTAGGGATTCTGCTCATAATCCAAAGAGATGGCTTTCCCTGCCCACTGTGATTTTACATCAGTATTCAAGCAACCCTTGAGGGTCTTGTTCCTGGCTCAGAAATGTGCCGAAGACCAGAGGAATGCACAATCTGGAGGTGAAGTCTTTCCTTAACAAAGCAAGGACGTGCTTGGATTACTGTGAGCGTCATGGTTTAGCACACCTCAGCTCTTCACTTCAGAAACAGAGAACCGAGGGGTAGCTAGAAAAGGATCAAACACAGAAAGGGGACAAACAGGCTACCTGCTAAAAATGAAACCACGGTTAAAATGAAATCTAAGCCAAAGATTCGGTGAGCTCATTCTGACAGTGTGTCCTGAGTAGGCCGGCATGTTCACCAAGCTATGGAAACCAGAGGCAAGGGAAGTCTGACGACTCACTCAAGGTCAGTGAGTTCTAATCCCTCATCTACTGATGACTCATGGTAAATTCCAGATTTCCAGTTCTGTGTTTACTGCCCACTGGCACTAATCTCCCAACTGGTCTCTCTCCCTTCAGCTCCAGCTCCCTCCAGTCCTCGTGGCCTAGGACCAAAACAGCCAACTTCAAATACTGCTCTGGGTGTCCAGCCCCTTAGCCTACCTCAAACCGCTCAGGGGCTCCCCACTGCCTAAGGAGGAAAGGTGCCACTTTTGTACCTGCCATTCAAGGCCACCATGAGCTACAACCCCGCCCAGTGCTTCACACAACGCTTCCTTCCTTTCTTCTCTAGAGCAGACATTTATAGGGTTCTGGCTGTCTAGCACCCTTCCCTTGTTAGCATCTGGCTCTCCTCTCTGAGGAACCCCCATCGTGTACAGCTTTGATAGGAAGTAGGATCTCATCGCACTTACAGAAGCCAATGGGAATTCATTCTCTCTCTCTCTGCCCAGTGCAGCCAGGGGTGGGTACATGGGTAGGGTGCTTAAGCAGGGGTCTACTCATCGCTCGGCATCAGGGAAATCCAAATCACAACCTCAATGAGATACCACCTCACACCAGTCAGAATGGCTAAAATTAACAAGTCAGGAAACAACAGATGTTGGCAAGGATGTGGAGAAAGGGGAACCCTCCTACACTGTTGATGGGAATGCAAGCTGGTGCGGCCACTCTGGAAAACAGTAGGGAGGTTCCTCAAAGGTTGAAAACAGAGGTACCATATGACCCAGCAATTGCACTACTCGGTATTTACCCCAAAGATACAAATGTAGGGATCCAAAGGGGCACATGCACCCCAATGTTTATAACAGCAATGTCCACAATAGCCAAACTATGGAAAGAGCCAAGATGTCCATCAACAGATGAATGGATAAAGAAGATGTGGTCTATATATACAATGGAATATTATGCAGCCATCAAAAGGAATGAAATCTTGCCACTTGCAAAGACGTGGATGGAACTGGAAGGTATTATGCTGAGCGAAATAAGTCAATCAGAGAAAGACATGTATCATATGATCTCACTGATTTGAGGAATTCTTAATCTCAGGAAACAAACTGAGGGTTGCTGGCGTGGTGGGGGGTGGGAGGGATGGGGTGACCAGGTGATAGACATTGGGGAGGGTAGTGCTATGGTGAGCGCTGTGAATTGTGTAAGACTGTTGAATCACAGACCTGTACCTCTGAAACAAATAATACATTATATGTTAAAAAAGAAGAAGATAGTAGGAAGGGAGAAATGAAGGGGGGGAAATTGGAGGGGGAGACGAACCATGAGAGACTATGGACTCTGAGAAACTGAGGGTTCTAGAGGGGAGGGGGTGGGGGGATGGGTTAGCCTGGTGATGGGTATTAAAGAGGGCACGTTCTGCATGGAGCACTGGGTGTTATGTACAAACAATGAATCATGGAACACTACATCAAAAACTAATGATGTAATGTATGGTGATTAACATAACATAATAAAATAAACAAACAAAAAAAAAAAGCAGGGGTCTACTCTTCAATAAGACATGACATGAGGGCAATTAGGATATTTGTGCACCAAATTGTTTGTTGTTGGCACCCAAGAACTAAGGCTGAGGTACTCCCCAGCTTCTTTCTTACAGCTTCCATTTACAAACAGGCCATTCTCCCCAGGATGGCCTAATTCAGTGTCCCCCTCTCAATACCATGTGTATACTTGTAACCCTGTGCCCTCTTCCTGGGAAATACAGGACAGAAGTTCCCTAACAGGGCTAAGCACAAGGCAGGAACACCAAACTCGGTCCAGGAGCTGGGCATGCTGCATTGAGAAGGATGAATACAAGTTAAGCGACTGAAGGGAGAACGGAGGGGGCTGGGGAGAAAGGCTGCATTCTAGCACAGGCACCGAGGACATGAAACATTGCAAACTCTGTGTGAGGATTCAAAGTCCTTCTACAGAGTTGTGCACAAGATACCAGGACCAGAGCTGCAACTAGAGACATAAGCCGCACATTGCACACCGTGCCAACAATTTTAGTCTCCATCCTAAAGGCTAAGGGGTGAATTCAAAGCACAAATACAAAGCCAAAAAGAGATCATAGTTCCATTTTTTTTCCTAATTAGCTCTTTGAATCTCCTAAAGCTTACTCTTAATATACACACTTTCCTCGGGGCGCCTGGGTGGCTCAGTTGGTTAAGCGACTGCCTTCGGCTCAGGTCATGATCCTGGAGTCCCGGGATCGAGTCCCGCATCGGGCTCCCTGCTCTGCAGGGAGTCTGCTTCTCCCTCTGCCCCTCCCCCCTCTCATGTGCTCTCTCTCATTCTCTCTCTCTCAAATAAATAAAATCTTAAAAAAAAAAAATACACTTTCCTCTATAAAATACCATGTAATATTAAGCCAAGAGACCTGCTTTAGTTAGATTCACTCCAAAATTATTTCATTTTTTATATATATAGCACCTGGGGAAAAAAAATCAACCCATCAAATGCCTGAGCAAAGCAGTAAAGAGAAGTACGTGTGATTTGTGCAAGGTAGTAAAAAGAATCAAGTCAGGAAAGAGGCACGCACCCCTGGATTAGAGCTCCCGTTCTGCCTCAGTACATGTGTAACTTTGGGCAAGTTATTTAACCTTGTTAGGACTCATCTGTTTATCTGTAAAATGTAGTTAGGATACCAACAGCTGTAAGAGTGTTAGGGTGAGGAAATCAACCTTACATAAAGCACTTGGTACACACGAGTTACACTCTGATGCTATCCTTTTCTTTCCAAGAAACTTTTCCCCAACAATGCCCTAAGTTACAACCTGTCCACTACACCCTGATCCATCACTGGAAACCAAAAAGCCAAGAGTAAGGAGATTTGGGTTCCTACATCTGCCATTTTTTTTAACTGTGTGAGTGAAAGCTCAACTACTTGGGAACTCCATTTCCCTATGCATAAAATGGGGAATGTAGGGGCACCTGGCTGGCTTAGTCGGTAGAGCAGGTGCCTCTTGATCTCACGGTTGTGAGTTTAAGTCCAACGCTGGGTGTAGAGCTTACCTTAAAAAAAAAAAAAAATGAATATAATTGCTGCCCATTCCAAGACATGTAAGGATTAAATGAGATTCGTGGAAACTTCAGAATACCAGATATGTAAAATATCGCAAAGTATTTGCATACTTATAAGTGACCTTCTCAAAGTTATTTCTGACACCACCTTTGAATTTCCAGTTCAACCACTTTCCTCATGTCACTCATGAACCTACAAAGACTCTTTATTGCTTATTACGCCTCTAATTCTGTTTGGCTTCCGACTTTCCTTAACATAGCCCCATCCTACCTACCTATCTAGTGCTATTTCCTTCTGCTCCCCCAGATTATCACAGTATCTCTCTCATGATCCACAGTGATACCCATTCCTGCGGTTTTGTTCATATGGGTTCTCCTGCCTCAAGCACCCACCTCTTATGCCCTCCATCTACCCAAGTGGGTGATTTTCTGAAGCCCATCTTGTCTTGCTGCTCCATTACACCTGATTACTCCACAGGTAAGAATTCGTTCCTAGCTCTGAACTCCTAAACAGAAATCTTCAACTTATTTTTTTTTTTACTACATTCTGTAATTTCTCTTTCTGCTTGTGCTATCTCTTCTTCTTGAGGGAAAAGATGTGTTTTATACTCACCCCTAATTCCCTAAAAATTTGGAATAGTTGATTGAACACAGAGGAAAACATGGACTGGAGGTTCTCAAACCTCTTTGCGCAACAAAACTTCTATCCTCAGCTAATTTCCAGAAACCCTTAACAAGCACCTACTTTTTGGTCAAAAGAACCAAGGTGAGTAGAGCAAGCCCCTCCATCTTACAGGCTCCAAAGACAAATAGGTTGACACCAGACTTGAGTACAGTGGAGCATGGGAAGCCAGGACAAGCCATGGTTGTAGCACATGATTCTATCCCAGAATTCACACCATAGCTGTAACACAGAATCGCCTCTTCCCTTCTAAGAACTGAACCATAATAAATAGACAAAGACACACTTCACACATTATAAGATGAGTAATATATGGAAAATAACCTAAAGGTCCCACTTCAAGAAAAGAATAGTAATAGAGAATTTTATGCAGCCAATGAAAATAATTTTGGAAGAATAATGAATAACAAAAGCATTACCAACATAAAAAGTGAAAAACAAAGGATGTTACAAGTACATACTATGTGATTTCAATTGAGATATCATGAAACAGGGGCGCCTGGGTGGCTCAGTTGGTTGAGTGTCTGCCTTCAGCTTGGGTCCTGATCCCAGAGTCCTGGGATCAAGTCCCGCGTCGGCCTCTGCTCAACGGGAATCTGCTTCTCCCTCTCCCTGCCACTTCCCCTGCACGTACTCTCTCCCCCTCTGTCAAATAAATAAATCAAACCTTTTAAAAGACAAATAAGTAATAAAAAATAAAAAACTATCATGAAACAAGTTGTTACTGACTGCACACACTAACTATACACCACACCCTAACTGCTAACATTTTCACATAGTGATAGAGACAAGGGCAGCCTGGTTGAGACCTGTAACATCCCCCCATCATCTCTACCTGCTTCCTCCAAATGCTACAACTTCAGTAAAACAATGTGTTCTGTTTCAAGACAAAGCTCTCCCCTTCCAGTAGAACTGCTTTCCCTCCATTCCTACTAAAGAGAAGAGTTTGAGTTGTCTGTTTACATGTGTTACTTATTTATTCTGCACACTAATGTAGAGAGTATCATGTTCATTTTGTGGGAGACAAACAGACTGAGGTCCTTAAGGCACCGGCTAAAAAATAATAACCCAAAAGAGCCTTTCACCTCACATATTGACCTGTGGGTATTGTCCTAAGCATATTTACCTGTTTTTCCTCATGAAAATCAAAGTTCCTACTTAACATTCGAAGAACATACTCCCTCCAGCTACAATCCTAATTGTAGGATTATATAATTCTCCTTCCTCCCCTCCTAGTCAGGGAGTCATGGAGCTGCCACATTCCAACCCAAGTGAGAAACAGGGCCCATGTGAGGGCCACAGCAGGTTGTGGGTAGAGGGATTTGGAGAGTCCACCCTCAGTTGTCCATCTCCCCATCTCCCAACTGCACAGGGCCCTGGAAGACACACCAACAGTCTCCTTCCCTACCACCACCTACTGTGTTAGCTCATCTTTCACTTTTATTCCCTGGGCAGCTGAAGAACCAGTTTCTCTGGCAGTTTCTCCATTATCCTGCTACTATTCCTCAAGCAAGTATACCTTCCCTTCCCTTATTTCCCAGGGACAGTTTATTACTGGTAACAAATAGAAAAACCTAAAATGGAAACAAACAGGGGTTGGTTACAAACTAATGAAAAGCAGCACTAAAACAATGTAGCTCAATAAAATCAACTTAGAATCATCAGAACAAATTCAAGTATGCAATCCTCATTTATTTTACTAAGAGCACATGCCCCAGAAAATAATTTCATGTCTGAGAGCTCCAATTCCCTGATTAATAAGAGGGCTGAACTACCTTATGGCTCCATCATTTTAAGTTTTTATTTTAATTCCAGTTAGTTAACATACAGTTTCCCATTAGTTCCAGGTGTACACTTTAGTGATTCAGCACTTCCATACAAAGCCCAGTGCTCATCCCAACAAGTGCCCTCCTTCATCCCCATCACCTATTTCACCCATTCCACCACCCACTTCCCCTCTGGTAACCATCAGTTCTCTATAGTTAAGAGTCTGTTCCTTGGGGGCGCCTGGGTGGCTCATTCATTGAGCATATGCCTCTGGCTCGGGTCATGATCTCAGGGTCCTGGGATCAAGCCCCGCATCAGGCTCCCTGCTCCGCAGGAAGCCTGCTTCTCCCTCTCCCACTCCCCCCTGCTTGTGTTCCCTCTCTCGCTGTGTCTCTGTCAGATAAATAAAAAGCTTAAAAAAAAAAAAAAGACTCCAGAGGCACCTGCATGGCTCAGATGGTTAAGCGTCTGCCTTCAGCTCAGGTCATGATCCCAGGGTCCTGGGATTGAGCCTGCATGGGGCTCCCTGCTCCACGGGAAGCCTGCTTCTCCCTCTCCTTCTGCCTCTCCCCCTACTCATGCTCTCCCTCTCTCTTTCTGTATCTGTGTCTCAAATGAATAAAATCTTTAAAAAAAAAAAAGAGTGTTTCTTGGTTTGCCTCTTTTTTTTAACCCTCTGCTCATTTGTTTCTTAAATTTCACATATGAATAAAATCATATGGCATCTGTCTTTTTCTGGCTGACTTCACTTGGCAAAACAGTCTCTAGCTCCATCTATGTCCTTGCAAATGGTAATATTTCATTCTTTTTATGGCTGAGTAATATTTCATTATATATTATATATACGTATATATATGTATATATATATAAATCTCACATCTTTATTTAAATTCAATTTATATTATTAGTTTCAGGGGTAGAATCCAGTGATTCATCAGTTGCATATAACACCCAGTGCTCATTATATCAAGTGCCCTCCTTAATGCCCATCACCCAATTACTCCATCTACCCACCCACCTTCCCTCCAGCAACCCTCAGTTTGTTTCCTAGTGTTAAGATTCTCTTATGGTATGCCTCCCTCTGTTTTCATCTTAGTTTATCTTCCTTTACCCATGTTCATTTCTTTTGATTCTTAAATTCCAGATATGAGTGAAATCATATGGTATTTGTTTCTCTGATTTATTTCACTTAGCATAATAACCTCCAGTTCCATCCACATCATTGCAACTGGCAAGATTTCATTCTTTCTGATGGCTGAGTAGTATTCCATTGTGTATATATATACACCACATCTTCTTTATCCATTCATCTGTCAATGGACATATGGGCTCTTTTCATACTTCGGCTGTTGTGGACATTGCTATCAACATTGGGTTGCATGTGCCCCTTTGGATCATTATGTTTGTATCCTTGGATAAATACCTAGTAGTGCAATTGTTGAGTTGTAAAGTAGTTCTTTTTTTAACTTCTTGAGGAACCAACATACTGTTTTCCAGGAATACCACATCTTCTTTATCCAGGCATCAATTGATGGACACTTGGGCTGTTTCCATAATTAGGCTATTGTAGACAATGCTGCTACAAATATCGGAGAGCATGTTTGAATTAGTATTTTGGTATTCCTTGGGTAAATTCCCAGTAGTATGATTGCTGGATTGTAGTATAGATCTATTCTTAACTTTCTGAGGAAACTCCATACTGTTTTCCTGAGGGGCTGTACCAGTTTGCATTCCCACCAACAGTGCAAGAGGGTTCCCCTTTCTCCACATCCTTGTCAACTCTTGTTGTTTCTTGTGTTGTTGATTTTAGCCATTCTGATGGTCATGAGGTGGTATCTCATTGTAGTTTTGATTTCCATTTCCCTGATAAATGATGTTGATGATCTTTTCATGTGTCATATCTGAGTATCTTCTTTGGAGAAATGTCTGTTCATGTCTCCTGCTCATTTTTTAATTGGATCATTTGTTTTTTGGGTGTTGAGTTTTACAAGTTCTTTATATATTTTGGATACGTACACTTTACCAGATAGGTCATTTACAAATATCTTCCCCATTCCATAGGTTGCCTTTTAATTTTTTTGATTGTTTCCTTTGCTGTACAGAAGCCTTTTATTTTTATGTAGTCCCCATTGTTTATTTCTTCTATTGTTTCCCTTGCCTAAGGAGACATATTCAGAAAGAAGTCAGTATAGTTGATGTCAAAGAGGTTACTGCCTGTGCTCTCTTCTAGGATCTTTATGGTTTCTGGTTACACATTTAGGTATTTAACCCATTTTGATTTTATTTTATGTACATTATAAGAAAGTGGTCCAGTTTCCCAACATCATTTATTGAAGATACAGTCTTTTTCCCATCAGATATTCTTTCCTTTGTCAAAGATTAATTGACCCTACAGATGTAGGTTCATTTCTGGGTTTTCTATTCTATTCTATTGACCTATGTGTCTATTTTTGTGCCAGTACCATACCATTTTGATTACTACAGCTTTGTATATAACTCGAAATCCAGAATTGTGATGCTTCCAGCTTTCTCTTTTTCAGTGTTGTTTTGGCTATTTTGGGTCTTTTGTGGTTCCATACAAATTTTAGAATTGTTTTTTCTAGCTCTGTGAAAAATGCTGTTGGTATTTTGATAGGGACTGCATTCTATCTATAGATTACTTTGGGTAGTGTGAACATTTTAATATTCGTTCTTCAAATCCCTGAGCATGGAATGTCTTCCCATTTTTTTTGTGTCTGCTTCAATTTCTTTCATCAATGTTTATAGTTTCAGAGTACAGATCTTTAGTTAGGTTTATTCCTAAGTATCTTATGGTTTTGGGTGCAATTGTAAATGGGATCGATTCCTTGATTTCTCTTTCTGCTGCTTCATTATTGGTGTATAGAAATGCAACAGATTTCTGTACATTGATTTTGTAACCTGCATCTTTATTGGATTCATTTATCAGTTCTAGTAGTTTTTTGGTGGAGTCTTTCAGGTTTCCTACACAGAACATCATATCATCTCTAAATAATCAAAGTTTCACTTCTTCCTTGCTGATTTGGATGCCATTTATTTCTTTTTCTTGTCTGACTGCTATGGTTAGGATTTCCAGTACTTGTGAATGAAAGTGGTAAGAGTGTGCATCCCAGTCTTGTTCCTGACCATAGAGGAAAAGCTCTGTTTTTCCCCATTATGATAATATTAGCTGTGGGATTTTCATTTATGGCTTTTATTATGTTGAGGTATGTTCCCTCTAAACCTACTTTGCTGAGGGTATATCACGAATGGATGTTGTGCTTTGATGAAGGCTTCTTCTGCATCTATTGAAATGGTCACATGGTTTTTATCCTTTCTCTTGTTGATGTGATGTATCATGTTGACTGATTTGTGGATACTGAACCACGCTTGCAACCCAGAAATAAATCACACTTGACCGCGGTAAATGATTTTTTTAATGTATTGTACAACTCCATTTTAAAGAGGGTCACAATGAAAGTCCTCCCAGTACACAGAATCTGAGTCTGATATTTCTGACTCCTCCTTGCTCTACCAGCAGTAAGTGATCCTTGTTGTGTAAAGCCTCATCCAAACCCTCTTCAATTATCTTTCTTCTAGATCAGATATCCCTGGATCCCTCTCCCACCCTATTCCTCTGCCCATCCTCACCATGACCAAAAATATATGTATCAAATAGGGTGTAAAAGTCATAGAAGTTATATTTAGAAGGCAGGACCATATAATGGTTAAAAACCTAAGATTTAGGGCGCCTGGGTGGCTCAGTCGGTTAAGCGACTGCCTTCGGCTCAGGTCATGATCCTGGAGTCCCGGGATCGAGTCCCGCATCGGGCTCCCTGCTCGGCGGGGAGTCTGCTTCTCCCTCTGACCCTCCCCCCTCTCATGCTTGCTCTCTTTTTCTCAAATAAATAAAATCTTTAAAAAACAAAAACAAAAACCTAAGGTTTAGATTCAGACATGGGTATAAATCTAGTTTAGCAACTCATTAGCTTGTGACTCCAGCCAAGTTGCTTAGCCTAAGCCTCGGTTTCTTCACCTAAAAAATGGGCATCAGAATAATGCCTATGTCATAAGATCATTCTAAGAAAAAAAGAGTAACAAACATGAAGCCCTTAGCATGTGCCTGGCATGCACATGCACTATAACACCATGATCATAGTAGTGGTGGCTATTATTACTGCTATAAATATTACCCTGAATCAAACCACAGCCTGATGGAAATGAGATACTCTGGCAAAAGATGACTAACCTAGGAAATCCATCCCAAGAGCCACTCCTACAATGGGGAGGAAAGGCTTCTGTCTTGGGGGTGGGAGGAGGTGTGGAATGATGACAGAGCAAGGGTCAAAGAGAGAGAGGTATTGATTAAAAGTGAGAGGAGACACAGCCCTGTGCATTTACCCTTCCTGCCACTTCCCCCCATTCTCCGGGGAGAAGGGCCACAGATCTCAAGGGCCAGTCCAAAAAAGGCATTTCCGCAGTAACCTATGAGGGATGCAAGACTGGTTTGTGCAAGATAGGAACAGCCTGTAACATCTACAATTTAACTTGTTTAGGGAACATTCAGGTCTGTACTACATTTAATGAGAAGCTACATTCATGTTCCACTTAATTCTAACAATCATTGATAAGCTGTGCTGAACTGTTGACTTCTGGGAATACTGTGCTTCACGTGTAGCAGCAACAGATCTGTAATATTGCCTGGAAATGGCCTATCTCCCCAAGGACTGAACAGGAATTCTCAATGCACGACGTTCCATGCAAGCATCTCCATTCTGTTCTTCACCAGTACAGAGGCACCCTCAACAGAAGATTCACTATTTCATAGAAAATATGAGTTCTCTGCATGTTGCACCTATTTTCTAAGATGTTATTTGTGGAACCAGAGAACCTGCCATTATATCAGAATGTGGATGTCCACGCAAAGCACCTCTGACTTTGATTTCACAGGAAATGTATCAAATAAAATCAAAATATATTCATCCCCCTGAGGACAATCTAACTTTTCACATACAAGGAAGTGTTACCCTGTCAATGAATATATTTATAAGCATCTGCCTAAGAATAATGAAAACAGTTGAGCAATTAAATGAAATCCCCACTCAATCACTTTATTCACTTAACATTTATTGGATAATCAATATGTGCCTGGGCGCCTGGGTGGCTCAGTCGGTTAAGCATCTGACTTCAGCTCAGGTCATGATCCTGCGGTCCTGGGATCAAGCCCTGCTTCAGGTCCCCACTGAGCAAGGACTCTGCTTCTCCTTCTCTCTCCCCACCCCCTGCCCCTCTCCCTCTTCCCCTCCCCCTGATCATCCTGTCTCTGTCTCTCTCTCTTTCTCAATGAATAAAATCTTAAAAAAAGAAAATATGCCAAAGACACCATCACCTCTTAAAAATACTCAATGGGAGGGGTGCCTGGGTGGCTCAGTCATTAAGCATCTGCCTTCAGCTCAGGTCATGATCCCGGGGTCCTGGGATCGAGCCCCGCATCGGGCTCCCTGCTCCGCGGGAAGCCTGCTTCTCCCTCTCCCACTCCCTCTGCTTGTGTTCCCTCTCTTGCTGTGTCTCTGTCAAATAAATAAATAAAATCTTCAAAAAAAAATACTCAATGGGAATGACAGAATAAAACATATAAGTATATACACAATGTGTCACAGACAATTCCTTGTAGTAATATCAAATTGGGATGGCAGCCAGACAATGATTAACAAGAAATAGGACCAATTACCAGATGACCCCAGATACCATTCTCCCCTTAACTTTCATGGTAAGGGCCTTCACCTTTAGCTGCACACATAGCCAGCAAAAGCTGCACTTCCTGATTCTGTAGCCACTATGACGTGGAGCTATTGAGCATTTGAAATGTGGTCAATCCTACACCCTGAAATGCTATTTTAGACACACTGTGATAAATACGTTGGATTAATTTCATCTGTTTCTTTTCATTTTTTAATAAGGTTATGACAAAACTTTATATTACATATGTGGCTCACATTTTAGAAGAAACTGCTAAGCTAAGAACTATTACCCAGCCTTCCCTGAAGTTAGGTGTGGGCATTCCATGAAGTTCAGGCTAAAGAGATGTGAGGAGTTAGGTATACAGTGTCAGACTCCTCAAAGGAATAAGTGTGGCCTCCATAACTTCTTTCCCTGTTCTTGGTGGTTGGCAACAGATGACTGGTAGCGAGCCTGCTACAGTCATGCCAGTGAAAATAATGCCCTACGGATGGTGGAACAGCACGATAGAAGGAACACAGTTCCTGAATAACCTCGGAGTGAACCACCCATCTCTCCAGCTTAGACTTTTACAGAAAAGAACTTCTCCTCTTATTTAAGCCTCTGTTTAAGTCTCTTTAAAGTTAACTTAACTATATTCTAGCTAAAATAGGAAGGTCTAAGAGGCTTCCTAAAGGGATTGATACCCGTAAGGACACCTTCCAGAGCAGGAGTTCACCAGGTAAAGGACAATAATATACTGGTCAGGAGGGCCAGGAGCAAGAAAGGTGTTTAGGGCTGAAAAGGCAACAGAGTCAAGGTAGAGGTGCAAGGTGCAAGCAGGCTGTGCCTGGTGAGCTCTCAAACAGAAGCACCACCTTGGAGAGAGGTGACAGCATGATGGAGAGGTAGCACTGAAGGGTGAAGCAGGAAAGACTGGTCAAATACTGGAAAGCCTTGAATGGTGGAGTGTGAACCAGAACTTTTTTCACATAGGAATGGGGAGCTACTGAAGATCCTACCTAAGGAGAGAACATTCAATTCTGCTTTCAGATGGATCATCTTGGTGCCAGTGCAGAAAGCACATTTTTGGGAGACCACATCTAAGGCAGGTAATGTAGTAGCAATTCAGATAAAAATAAGATCTAAACTGCAGCAATAGCAGTGAGGAGAGGATGTGACAGCATTAAGGCTATTTAAAAAGTCAAGTCGCCCTAGGGAATAAAGAAGAGTGAACACTAAGCGCAGACTCCCGGGCTTCTGGGTTAGAGGAAGGGGCCATTTGGGGTGCAGTAGCAAAGAGACAGGCTCAGTCTCAGACACACCAAATCTGAGAGGTCGGCGTTTATGCCAATTCACATCTTCAACGGATGCCCCTTGCCTAGTTCTCAAAGATGGTACCAGAATTAAGGATGTAGTTGATGTAGACACCCAGTGTCCACAGGGGATAAGTGCCAGCAGGAAAGGGGGGTGCCAATCATAAATCACAGGAATGAAAGACACTACTCAAACTCTCCAAACTCTTTTCAGAAAAATAAGGAAACCAAAGTACACAAGATATTTATGGGGAAATGGAAAATAAAGAAGAATTGAAGATTTTATAAGAATTTAAAGCATAACTTTTATTCAAAATGTCTCTTAATCTCTATATTATTTGTGAGTCATAACACATCCCAAATGACTTCGAATATATTTTTTCTAATCCATTATTATGTTTTTTGAAGAGGACATATATTACAATTCTAAGTTTTGTTCAAAATTAAGTCAAAATGAGATTGGAATTCTTAATAATTCCCTTCTCTTGGGGTGCCTGGGTGGCTCAGTCGTTAAGTGTCTGCCTTCGGCTCAGGTCATGATCCCAGGGTCCTGGGATCGAGCCCCCCATTGGGCTCCCTGCTCCGCAGGAAGCCTGCTTCTCCCTCTCCCACTCCCTCTGCTTGTGTTCCCGCTCTCGCTGTGTCTCTCTGTCAAATAAAAAAAATCTTTAAAAAAAAAAATGGATCCGAAAGGGTACGTGCACCCCGATCTTTATAGCAGCAATGTCCACAATAGCCAAACTGTGGAAAGAGCCAAGATGTCCATCAACAGATGAATGGATAAAGAAGATGTGGTATATATACACAATGGAATATTATGCAGCCATGAAAAGGAATGAGATCTTGCCATTTGCAACGACATGGATGGAACTGGAGGGTATTATGCTGAGCGAAATAAGTCAAAAAGAGAAAGACATGTATCATATGACCTCACTGATATGAGGAATTCTTAATCGCAGGAAACAAACTGAGGGTTGCTGGAGTGGGGGGTGGGGTGGGAGGGATGGGGTGACTGAGTGACAGACACTGGGGAGGGTATGTGCTCTGGTAAGCGCTGTGAATTGTGCAAGACTGTTGAATCTCAGATCTCTACCTCTGAAACAAATAATGCAATATATGTTAAGAAAAAAAAAGAAGAAGAAGAAGGTAGCAGGAGGGGAAGAATGAAGCAGGGGAAATCGGAGGGGTAGACGAACCATGAGAGACGATGGACTCTGAAAAACAAACTGAGGGTTCTAGAGGGGAGGGGGGTGGGAGGATGGGTTAGCCTGGTGGTGGGTATTGAGGAGGGCACATTCTGCATGGAGCACTGGGTGTTATGCACAAACAATGAATCATGGAACACTACATCTAAAACTAATGATGTAATGTATGGGGATTAACATAAGAATAAAAAAAATAAAATAAAAAATAAAAAATAATTCCCTTCTCTACTGTAAACCATAGGAGTAGGTTTTCTGCAGAACTTGCATATTCTTTTTCTCTACTTTTTTAGCAAACAACAAGAGAAGAAATTCTGTCATTTCCTAGTTTTGACAAATGCTGGTTACTGGGAGTCGTAGCAACTTAGTTAACTAAATACCTTTAGGAAACATGACCCGGATCAAGTCTCACCCTCAAAATACAAAACTCTGACCCACCTTTCTACTTTCCAGAAGTGAGAATTAACTGAGATGTTAATAGGAGCCCTCTATAAACTGTGAAAGCATATACAAATTCTATTTTCTTATACAGAATAAACTGCAAAATTACTAAAATCTCTTTCTTAGAGCAGCAAGCTAATGGACAGAGAGAAACTTTCAGGCATTAACCATGATTTTCATCAAAAGCTTTCCAGGAAAAAAGATCTATACCTCTTGAGTTGGATACAGATTCCCAAGTCCCACCTGCCAGAGATTCTAACTCAAGGGGTCTAAGTACACAGGAAATGAGTTCAAAAACTCCCTAAATGTTTTTTTTTTTATGAACATATAATGTATTATTTGTTTCAGGGGTACAGGTCTGTGATTCATCAGTCTTACACAATTCACAGCACTCACCATAGCACATACCCTCCCCAATGTCCATCACCCAGCCACCCCACCTTCACACCCTCCCCCCCACCCCAGCAACCCTCAGTTTGTTTCCTGAGATTAAGAGGCTCTTATGGTTTGTCTCCCTCTCTGGTTTCATCTTGTTTCATTTTTCCCTACCTTCCCCTATGATCCTCTGCCTTGTTTCTCAAATTCCTCATATCAGTGAGATCATATGATACTTCTTCCAGTGATTGACTTATTTCGCTTAGCCTAATACCCTCTAGTACCATCCACATCGTTGCTCTCCAGATGGTTCTAATGATCAGACAGATCTGTGATTCTACATAAACAAGAAAGCACTGCCCCAGATCACAAAGCCTTTCCCAGACACAGACACTGCAATTCAGATGGCTAGAATCTGTGGTTGTCAGTTCATCCCTTCATGCAGTATTAAGAACACCCAGTTTGCAGCAGACAATGAGCTGGGTGCTGGGAGCCCACGGTCTAGTGGGAGACACAGAAGACAACACGTGCCAGTGTTGACAACATCAAGCGCTCTGGTGGACGAGATGCAGCGACCTCTTGAGCACAAGGGAAGGGGGCAGTGGACCCAGACACTAGGACTCATTAAGAACAGAAGTTATGGGACACGCGCCTGGCTCAGTTGGTAGAGCATGCAACTCTTGATCTTGGGGTTGTAAGGCTAAGCCACACGTTGGGTGTAGAGATTACTTAAAAATAAATTATTAAAAAAAAGAAAAAAGAACAGAAGATAGCCAAGTTTTTGCAGGGAGTAGGGGAGTGAAGCGGAAAGGGAATGGTTCACAGAGGGAAAAGGGATATACAAAGGCAGAGAAGCAAGCATCAAGGTGTGTTCAAGGAGCTCTCAGGAGAGCTCACAGAACGAAAGGCCAAAGAGGAAAACAAGAGCCAGACCAAGAAGGGTCATGTAGACTGACCATCAGGAGGAGCAAGTGACAGATTCTAAGCAGAGAACAGACATGCTCAATTTATATTTCAGAAAATGTGCCCTGGGAACAGAGTGGAGGGATGGTAGCAATGGCAGGAGAGAGGATGCAGATAGAGGAAGCTGTTAGAGTAATCCAGGGAAATGGTGAAGCCTGAACCATCACAGGAAACACACAATCGGCCATAGGAAGAAGTCCATGTCAACTAACTCAGGGTCCGCTAGGTTCCACGCTCATCTACAACCTAGAGTCTCACTAACTTTACAATAATGCGTGATGGGAAGATATAAGAGCAGCATTTTGAGTGACCCTAGCCAGATCACAGCCCATGACCTAAAGCAGGCCATGTAAGAGCCCCTCTTCTATAAGACAGTTGTTTTCAGTGATAATCTTTTCTGAAAATGCATAAAGTCAAGAAACAGCAGGAAAATCTTTATTATTGAACTACAAATACATAATCATGCCAGTAAAAATAAAGCAAATGTAAACAAAACTTTTAAATGCCTTCCAAGGATCCAATGAAGTCAACTACTAAATTGTGCTAATGCTAACATTTTTCCTACATTCATTTTTCAGTTTCAAAACAATCTAAAAAATGGAATTTCAATTTGAAAATTATTCAAGTTCAATAGTTCAAGTATAACATGTTCAGTTTTTTTTATTATGTTATGTTAATCACCATACATTACATCATTAGTTTTTGATGTAGTGTTCCATGATTCATTGTTTGCGTATAACACCCAGTGCTCCATGCAGAACATGCCCTCTTTAATACCCATCACCAGGCTAACCCATCCTCCCACCCCCTCCCCTCTAGAACCCTTAGTTTGTTTTTCAGAGTCCAACAGGATTAAATTCCTTCACTGCTTTACATTTTACATATTCAGACCTTTTAATTCCAGTATAATTAATGCAGTGTTATATTAGTTTCAGGCATGCAATATAGTGATTCAACAATTCTATACATTACTCAGTGCTCATCACGATAAGTGTACTCTTTATCCCCATCACCTATTTCACCCATTCTCCCACACCCCTCTCCCTTCTGGTAACCATCATTTTGTTCTCTATACTTAAGTCTCCTTTTTGTTTGACTTTTTTCTTTGTTCATTTGTTTTGTTTCTTAAATTCCACATATGCATGCAATCATATGGTATTTGCTGTTCTCCAACTGACTTATTTAACATTTTACCCTCTGGGTCCATCCATGTTGTTGCATATAGCAAGATTTCATTCTTTTTTATGGCTGAGTAATATTCCTGTGTGTGTGTGTACGCGCGCATGCATGCGCGCACACATTTTTTTTTATCCACCCATCTATTGATTGACACTAGGGCTATTATAAGTAATATTGCAGTAAACATTGGGGTTTGTGTATCTTTTCAAATTAGTGTTTTCATACACTTTGGGTAAATACCTAGTAGTGGAATTACTGGATAATATGGTAATTCTATTTCTCCTTTTTTTGAGAAACCTCAAAAAAAAAAAACCATCACTGTGCTATCATTGCTTATTTCAAGCCCACTGTTTATATACACTATTATGTAATACTACAGATATTGGACACACAAACTGAAACTGAAGCGAGTTTGATTGTTGCCATATCTTTTCTAACCTACTCTCACAATTTGTAAAGCTTGTGTTAGGGACCAGTTGAATAAATGGGAGTTGTCATAATTAACTGACATTGTTTTCAATATGAATATTAAAGGGTAAGTCATTAAAATGTGCTAATTTGAAGTTTATATAGATATCAAAATCCAACAGTAACTGTAGCAATTATTTAGAACTTGGACCAATTTATCATATGACCTCACTGATATGAGGAATTCTTAATCTCAGGAAACAAACTGAAGGTTGCTGGAGTGGTGGCGGGTGGGAGGGATGGGGTGGCTGGGTGATAGACATTGGGGAGGGTACGTGCTATGGTGAGCGCTGTGAATTGTGTAAGACTGTTGAATCACAGACCTGTACCTCTGAAACAAATAATACATTATATGTTTAAAAAAAAAAAAGGAAGAAGATAGCAGGGGGGGAAGAAGGAGGGGGGGGGGGGACATCGGAGGGCGAGACGAACCATGAGAGACGATGGACTCTGAGAAACAAACTAAGGGTTTTAGAGGGGAGGAGAGTGGGGAGAGGGGTTAGCCCAGTGATGGGTATTAAGAAGGGCACGTATTGAATGGAGCACTGGGTGTTATATGCAAACAATGAATCATGGAACACTATATCAAAAACTAACGGATGTAATGTATGGTGATTAACATAACATAAAAATAAAAAATAAATAAAAAAATTTTAAAAAAAGAACTTAGACCAACAGAAGAATTTTGGTGGCAAGTAACATTAACAGCTATTGTTCAGAACTGCTGGTACATGGTAATAGCAAAAACCAGACTGACTAAAGCCTTTTCTGACAGTGTTTCCCTGCAGAAAACATGCCCCATTATTATCTGCACCCTGGCAGGTTGGGGAAAGGGGGTGACCACAGCCCACGCTTGGGAAGCCAATGGAAACTGAAGTGGCCCAAGGGGATAGAATCAAGGTCAATGAAGACCAAGTGCAGAGTGATCAAGAATAGAAAGTAGAGAAATCCTGGGGAGTGCCTAAATGAGCAGTCACCAAGTTCAAAATTCTTTAAAATGTAAACAGCCTCCCGGAATGCATAAAAAATGCTGGGAACAGTATAGGTACTGACGTCAAAATTCTGTGCCTAGTCTGGAGCATTTCCTCTAAAAAACAGCCATGAACTTCAAGAGGTCATAACTGACCAACCATGGACTTATTACACTCTTCATCCCGGAAATATTTAAGATGTGAAGCTATATAAATCAAATCAAACACAGCCAGGTGTCTTACACAGGTGGTAGTAAGTGTAAAAGATGAGGCATTTCATGTCACTATCAAGACAAATGTGAAGATACACAGGCAGTGAGAACTTTCGATCAGTTGATTAGAGCATAACCTATTATTACATGTGAACAAGCTGGATTTCCCCCTCCTCACCTTCTTAGACACCATGGCAAAGTTAAGAGAGAAAGGAGTGCCACAGACCAGAGATCAATAAGCTACTGGACCTAGAAAGCATTGCTTAAGTTTTCCTTAGTTTCCTCATCTGTAAAACCAATAGTGAGGTTGTTCAAGGAATTAAAACATTCACGAAGCTTTAAGCACAGTGCCAAAGAAAGGGAAAGCAATTAATAATTACCATCTTTGCTCTTAATAGCAACTCCAGAATTCCAAACTGGATTACACACCTGACACTCCCTGTAATAGGGCCCTCAAATGCTACAGGAACTGCTCAGATGGTTGGATAAACCTCATAAGCCTCGTTTTTCCCAACCGCACAAACACATTTACACAGGGGCTCTATTTCCTATGGCCTATGGCAATCATGGGCTAATTAGGAGCAGTCCCCATCTTCTGCAGTAGAAACACTATGTGCACCAAACCCAAGACCTAGAAGTGAGATTTTTTTAAAATATGTTCAAGGAGTCTGCTTCTCCCTCTATCCCTCACCCTGCTCATGATCTCTCTCTCTCAAATAAATAAAATCTTTAAAAATAAATAAATAAATAATATGTTCAAGATCCAAATCCTTCCCAGGGAGGCACCACAACTCAAAATTTCAGGATATTCAGCATATACTTATCCCAAAATCTTCCACGATAGAGTGTCAACTGATAAAATAACTGTTACCACGGATCATGACTCCCAAATCCAGACAAGATGAGAAAAAAGTTCTTTACCCAGTCTTCACCTTTCCATTTGACCACCAATGCAAAAGAAAAAACTCTTGTCAACTGATTTTGAAGGGACTACCAAATACTAACGCTTGGGGCTCATGAAACTTTATTTAGGGGCACCCGGGTGGCTCAGTTGGTTTAAGCTTCTGCCTTTGGCTCAGGTCATGATCCCAGGATCCTGGGATCAAACCCCACATGGGGCTCCCTGCCAGTGTGGAGCCTGCTTCTCCCTCTCCCTCTCCCATTGCTCATGCTTGCTCTCTCTCTCAAATTTTTTTAAAAAAGAAAACTTATTTAATAAAAGTGGCAGCCATTTACAAACGACTTAAATGTATATATTCCCACCAACAAATGAATTACTAATGAAACCTCTTTTGGTGGTAATTTGTTTTTCCTGAAGAGAAGGGAAATGTGCTGTAACAAAATGTTTCACTAATGTTCTTTTTCAAATGGCTTTATACTCTAGCTCAACAATGGAAGAAAAAAAAAATTGGGGTTTGAAGTGGTTTATTTTTTATTGTTTTTTTCCAACCTCAAGTACAGAACAAGGGATTCCTGCCAGAACATGGCCACTCATCAGCCCCTTTCTTATATAATTGGCCTCTTTGATATTTTTCTCCCTAATTTGATTTGGCTCCACATTTTTCTTTCATGTTATTAAATGCACAAGTATTAAATTATCATAAAGACAGAGGAGCTGGCATGATACCAAATGATCAGTCACTGTTTTTTCACATATTTATAGCACGTATAAGCAACAGTAAATCTAGACCATAAATAGCTCTATCTGCAAAATTATCATCATTTAGGGTTGCGAAATTTTAAATTACTCAAAAATATAAAACCAAAGTATTTCCATTTATAACTTCATTTGACTGGCAAACTATCCAGTTTTAACCAGAGCACTGGCATTATCCCCATTTCATAAATGAGGAAACTAGAAGTACAAAAACACCCATCAAGTTCAGCTAGCTTTACACCCCAATACTCATTTAATTTTAGGATTTTAAGTGGGAACTGCATATTAAGCTAAAGTCACCTATTTAGAATTCAGTTTCTCTAAGTTAGTCAGCTAAGGATTTATTCTTCTTTCCTGTAACTGTTCGGCAGTTTTCTCAACCATAATACTGAAGTTCAGTTAAACTGAATGCTGGACCATGAGACCTCTGTTGGCAGAAATTCTCTTTGTCACTAGAGAGATCAAAGCTCTGCCTAACTAGGGCGCCTGGGTGGCTCAGTCATTAAGCGTCTCCCTTCGGCTCAGGTCATGGTCCCAGGGTCCTGGGATCGAGCCCCGCATCAGGCTCTCTGCTCCGCAGGAAGCGTGCTTCTCCCTCTCCCACTCCCCCTGCTTGTGTTCCCTCTCTCGCTGTGTCACTCTCTGCCAAATAAATAAAATCTTTAAAAAAAAAAATTAAAAAAAAAAAGCTCTGCCTAACTGATAGTTAAATGGCATTCTAACACAAGGTACATAAAATAAAAAGGCTGCTTAACTTCCATATGGGCTTTTCACATCCTACATGCATCTATTATAGATTGCTCACAGAATCACAAAAGGGGATGGCTGAGGCAAATGAGGACTGAGGTCTGAGTACTGCCGTGGGCTTGTGACTAAGTACCTACCTGATCTGTGCAGATGGGTGCAGAGAAGAACCCAAGGGAGAGAGCTGGGATGAGGGGCAGGAGCCCAGGTTAGAGTGCCCACTCAGCCCCAGCTCACAGCCCCTCTGTCACTCTGCACACTATAGTGCTGGTGTCCTCGACTTGCCATTTTCAAGAACATTAAATTTTTACTATATAAGCAACTCACTTTACTATAGTTTTCACATTTTACCCCATTAAGGATACAAGAATAGGACAATGGTTTGCAAATCCATTGTATTCTTTTCCTACACAATTTTTTTTTTATAATTTTGTCTGGTCCCAGGAATTCAGCTAGATAGGGATCAAACCATTCTGAACACCTACAAACTCAACAGGAGATCGAAGAAAAGAAGAGCAGCAGCTCTCTGAACAGAAAAGCGACCACTTTCTAGAAGGTAGGACCTGCGGAGAAGTGAATCCGAGGCAATATTCGGGAAGACAGACAGCAGGGGAGGGGGCCTCCCTCCGCCGCTACCAGCAAGTGATAAAGCCACGGAAAAAAAAATCAGAACTTTCAGAAGTCGGCTCTGCTGAGGGACATCGCTCCAGTGGCTAAGGGGGGGGGGGGCAAGGGGGTGGAACCCTCACCGGACAGTGTGGTCTCGGGATCCTCGGGGTCACAGAAAGACCGGGGGTGCCTGAGTGCGGCAGAGCTCCCAGGTATTGGAGCGGGGAAGCCGGCCGCAGAGACTGAGCTGAGGCGCAGGCTCTCAGCTCGGGGTTGCCATAAACCGTGATCCACGGCACAGTCGAGCCACTGCTCCTCCAGGAGGAACCCAACAAGCGGCAGATCTGGGGAGACTCCCCTTCCTCCCCCGGGGAGGAGCCGCGCGGGAGTGCACCACAGGGATCTGCTGGGTTTGGAGACTCCACAGGGAGTCGGGTGCCAGAGATAGAAACAAGCGGTCACAGGCCAGGTGAGCACCGAGTGCAGCCGGAGACCGGGGGGACGGGAGTGATTGACTAATTTTCTCTGGGGGTGCACTGAGAAGTGGGGTCCCGAGTTCTCGGCTCCTCCAGGCAGAGATTGGGAGGCCACCATTTTGACTCTCGTCCTCCAGCTGCATGGAAAGTTTGCAGGGAACAAAAGCTCCCGAGAGCAAACCGGAGCAGATTACTTAGCCCGGACAGGCAAGGGTGGGGCAATTCCGCCTCCGGCAAAGACATTTGGGAACCATGGCAACAGACCCCTCCCCCAGAAGATCAGCGAGAACAGCCAGCCAAGACCAAGTTTACCGATCAATGAGAACAGCAGAACTCCAGTGCTAGGGGAATACTGCTCATAGAATTCATGGCTTTTTTCCCATAATTCTTTAGTCTTTCAAAGTTATATTTATTTTTTTAACTTTTTTTTTTTTAATTTTTCTTTTTCCCTTTTTCAACCAACATCTTATCAATCCCTTTTTTAAAAATTTTTATTTTTCATTTTTAGAGTCATATTCTATCCCTTCATAGTAGTTACCCTTATTTTTGGTATATATGTATATATATAAGTAGTTCTCTTTAAAATTTTGGAAAAGAGTTTCTCCTAACAGAACAAAATATACCCTAAATCTCTAGTGTATGGCTTTGTTCTAGTCTCCTGCATGATCACATTCTCTCCCTTTTTTTTTTTTAATCCTCTTCTTTTTTCAACCAACTTCTTGTCAATTCCTTTTATAAAATCTTTTATAATTTTCATCTTTACAGTCATACTACAACTCTGCATCATACTTACCCTTATTTTTGTACATATATAAGTTTTTCTTTCTTTAAAATTTTGGGACGCACTTTCTTCTAACAGACCAAAATACACCCAAAATCTAGTGTGTGGCACTGATCTATGCACCAGCTTGATCATATTTGATCATATTCTGTTTTTTGTTTGTTTTTATCTTTCTTTTTCTTTCTTTTTTTTTTTTCTTTCTTCTTTCTTTCCCTTTCTTTTCCCACAGTTTCAGGTCTCTTCAGATTTGTTTAGTGTATATTTTGCTGGGGTTGTTGTACCCTGTTAGAATTTTGTTCTCTCATTCATCTATTCTCCTCTGGACAAAATGACAAGATGGAAAAAATCACTCAAAAAAAAGAACAAGAGGCAGTACCAACTGCCAGGGATCTAATCAATATGGACATTAGTAAGATGTCAGAACTAGAGTTCAGAATGACGATTTTAAAGTACTAGCTGGGCTTGAAAAAAGCATGGAAGATATTAGAGAAACCCTTTCTGGAGAAAGAAAAGAACTAAAATCTAACCAAGTTGAAATCAAAAAGGCTATTAATGAGGTGCAATCAAAAAAGGAGGCTCTGCTAGAGTAAATGAGGCAGAAGAGGGAGTCAGTGATATAGAAGACCAAATGATGGAAAATAAAGAAGCTGAGAAAAAGAGAGATAAACAACTACTGGATCACGAGGGCAGAATTCGAGAGATAAGCAATACCATAAGACAAAACAATATTAGATTAATTGGGATCCCAGAAGAAGAAAGAGAGAGAGAAGCAGAAGGTATATTGGAGCAAATTATAGCAGAGACCTTCCCTAATTTGGGGAAGGAAACAGGCAGCAAAATCCATGAGGCACAGAGAACCCCCCTCAAAATCAATAAAAATAGGTCAACACCCTGACATCTAATAGTAAAACTTACCAGTCTCAGAGACAAAGAGAAAATCCTGAAAGCAGCTCGGGAGAAGAGATATGTAACCTACAATTGTAGAAACATTAGATTGGCAACAGACCTATCCAGAGAGACCTGGCAGGCCAGAAAGGACTGGCACGATATATTCAGAGCACCAAATGAGAAAAATATGCAGCCAAGAATACTATATCCAGCTAGGCTGTCATTGAAAATAGAAGGAGAGATAAAAAGCCTCCAGGACAAACAAAAACTAAAGAAATTTGCAAACACGAAACCAGTCCTACAAGAAATATTGAAAGGGGTCCTCTAAGCAAAGAGAGAGCCTAAAAGCAACATAGACCAGAAAGGAACACAGACAATATACAGTAACAGTCACCTTACAGACAATACAATGGCACTAAAATTCCTGTCTTTCAATAGTTACCCTGAATGTAAATGGGCTAAATGCCCCAAACAAAAGACACAGGCTATCAGATTGGATAAAAAAACAAAACCCACCGATATGCTGTCTGCAAGAGACTCATTTTAGACCCCAAGACACCCCCAGATTGAAAGTGAAGGGGTGGAAAACCATTTACCATGCTAATGGACACCAAAAGAAAGCTGGGGTGGCAATCCTTAAATCAGACAAATTAGATTTTAAACCAAAGACTATAATAAGAGATGAGGAAGGACACTATATCCTATTTAAAGGGTCTATCCAACAAGAAGATCTAACAATTGTAAATATCTATGCCCCTAACATGGGAGCAGCCAATTATATAAGCCAATTAATAACAAAAGCAAAGAAACACATTGACAACAATACAATAATAGTGGGGGACTTAACACCCCCCCTCATTGAAATGGACAGATCATCTAAGCAAAAGATAAACAAGGAAATAAAGATTTTTTTTTTTAAAGATTTTATTTATTTGACAGAGAGAGACAGCCGAGAGCAGGAACACAAGCAGGGGGAGTGGGAGAGGGAGAAGCAGGCTTCCCGCCGAGAAGGGAGCCCGATGTGGGACTCGATCCCAGGACCAGGGGATCATGACCTGAGCTGAAGGCAGACGCTTAATGACTGAGCCACCCAGGTGCCCGGAAATAAAGATTTTAAATGACACACTGGACCAAAGGGACTTCACAGACATATTCAGAACATTCCATCCCAAAGCAACAGAATACATTCATCTCTAGTGCCCATGGAACATTCTCCAGAATAGATCACATCCTAGGTCACAAATCCGGTCTCAACCGGTACCAAAAGATTGGGATCATTCCCTGCATATTTTCAGACCACAATGCTTTGAAACTAGAACTCAATCACAAGAGGAAAGTCAGAAAGAACTCAAAAACATGGACGCTAAAGAGCATCCTACTAAAGAATGAATGGGTCAAACAGGAAATTAAAGAAGAATTTAAAAAATTCATGGAAACAAATGAAAATGAAAACACAACTGTACAAAATCTTTGGGATGCAGCAAAGGCAGTCCTAAGAGGACAGTACACAGCAATACAAGCCTTTCTCAAGAAACAAGAAAGGTCTCAAATACACAACCTAACCCTACAACTAAAGGAGCTGGAGAAAGACAGCAAATAAAGCCTAAATCCAGCAGGAGAAGAGAAATAATAAAGATCAGAGCAGAAATCAATGAAATAGAAACCAAAAGAACAGTAGAACAAATCAATGAATCTAGGAGCTGGTTCTTTGAAAGAATTAACAAGATTGATAAACCCCTCATCAGACTTATCAAAAAGAAAAGAGAAATGACCCAAATAAGTAAAATCATGAATGAAAGAGGAAAGATCACAACCAACACCAAAGAAATACAAACAATTATAAGAACATATTATGAGCAACTATATGCCAGCAAATTAGACAATCTGGAAGAAATGGATGCATTGCTAGAGATGTATAAACTACCAAAACTGAACCTGGAAGAAATAGAAAACCTGAACAGACCTATAACCACTAAGGAAATTGAAGCAGTAATCAAAAATCTCCCAAAAAACAAAAGCCCAGGGCCAGATGGCTTCCCGGGGGAATTCTGCCAAACATTTAAAGAAGAATTAATACCTATTCCTCTGAAACTGTTCCAAAAAATAAAAATGGAAGGAAACCTTCCAAACTCGTTGTATGAGGCCACCATTACCTTGATCCCCAAACCAGACAAAGACCCCATCAAAAAGGAGAATTACAGACCAATATCCTTGATGAACATGGATGCAAAAATTCTCACCAAAATACTAGCCAAAAGGATACAACAGGACATTAAAAGGATTATTCACCATGACCAGTGGGATTTATCCCTGGGCTGCAAGGTTGGTTCAACATCTGCAAATCAATCAACGTGATACAATACATTAATACAAGAAAGAACGAGAACCATATGATCCTCTCACTAGATGCAGAAAAAGCATTTGACAAAGTACAGCATCCTTTCTTGATCAAAACTCTTCAGAGTATAGGGATAGAGGGTACATATCTCATTATCATAAAACCCATCTATGAAAAACCCACAGCGAATATCATTCTCAATGGGGAAAAACTGAGAGCTCTCCCCCTAAGGTCAGGAACACGGAGGGATGTCCACTATCACTACTGCTATTCAAAATAGTATTAGAAGTCCTAGCCACAGCAATCAGACAACAAAAAGAAATAAAAGGCATCCAAATTGGCAAAGAAGAAGTCAAACTCTCACTCTTTGCAGATGATATGATACTTTATATGGAAAACGCAAAAGACTCCACCCCCAAACTGCTAGAACTCATACAGGAATTCAGTCAAGTGGCAGGATATAAAATCAATGCACAGAAATCAGTGGCATTCCTATACAACAACAACAAGACAGAAGAAAGAGAAATTAAGGAGTCGATCCCATTTACAATTGCACCCAAAACCATAAGATACCTAGGAATAAATCTAACCAAAGAGGCAAAGGATCTGTACTCAGAAAACTATAAAATACTCATGAAAGAAATTGAGGAATACACAAAGAGATGGAAAAACATTCCAGGCTCATGGATTGGAAGAACAAATATTGTGAAGATGTCAATGCTACCTAGAGCAATCTACACATTCAATGCAATCCCTATCAAAATACCACCCACTTTTTTCAAAGAAATGGAACAAATCATCCTAAAATTTGTATGGAACTAGAAAGACCTAAATGTGAGACAGGAGTCCATCAAAATCCTAAAGGAGAATACAGGCAGTAACCTCTTCGACCTCAACCGCAGCAACTTCTTCCTAGGAACATCGCCAAAGGCAAGGGAAGCAATGGCAAAAATGAACTATTGGGACTTGACCAAGATAAAAAGCTTTTGCACAGCATAAGAAACAGTCAACAAAAACAAAAGACAACCAAAGAATGGGAGAAGATATTTGCAAATGACTATCAGATAAAGGGCTAGTATTCAAAATCTATAAAGAACTTACTAAACTCAACACCCAAAGAACAAATGATCCAATCAAGAAATGGGCAGAAGACATGAACAGACATTTTTCCAAAGAAGACATCCAAATGGCCAACAGACACATGAAAAAGTGCTCAATATCGCTCGGCATCAGGGAAACCCAAATCAAAACCTCAATGAGATACCACCTCACACCCATCAGAATGGCTAAAATTAACAAGTCAGGAAACAACAGATGTTGGCAGGCATGCGGAGAAAGGGGAACCCTCCTACACCGTTGGTGGGAATGCAAGCTGGGGCAGCCACTCTGGAAAACAGTATGGAGGGTCCTCAAAAAGTTGAAAATAGAGCTACCATACGACCCAACAATTGCACTACTGGATATTTACCCCAAAGATACAAATGTAGGGATCCGAAGGGGCACGTGCACCCCAATGTTTATAGCAGCAATGTCCACAATAGCCAACCTATGGCAAGAGCCTAGATGTCCATCAATAGATGAATGGATAAAGAAGATGTGGTATATATACGATGGAATATTATGCAGCCATCAAAAAAATGAAATCTTGCCATTTGCAACAATGTGGATGGAACTAGAGGGTATTATGCTAAGCGAAATAAGTCAATCACTGGAAGAAGTATCATATGATCTCACTGATATGAGGAATTTGAGAAACAAGACAGAGGATCATAGGGGAAGAGAGGGAAAAATGAAACAAGATGAAACCAGAGAGGGAGACAAACCATAAGAGCCTCTTAATCTCAGGAAACAAACTGAGGGTTGCTGGAGTGGAGGGGAGTGGGAGGGATGGGGTGGCTGGGTGATGGACACCGGGGAGGTTAAGTGCTGTGGTGAGCACTGTGAATTGTGTAAGATTGATGAATCACAGACCTGTATCCCTGAAACAAATAATACATTATATGTTCATAAAAAAAGAGAGAGAATCCCAAGCAGGCTCCACAAGTGTGGAGCCTGACGTGGGGCTTGATCGCAAGACCCTGAGACTATGACCTGAGCCGAAACCAAGAGTCGACCACCTAACTGACTGAGCCACCCAGGCACCCTGAAACCACTGTCATTTTCATTTAAAAGAAGGGAGCGTACTATAAACTGTACTTACAGTGCAATAATTCTATATTCAATAAAGATAAGAGATATATTTATCCTACCAAAGAAGGGAAGAGTTGGGAAACCACTGAATTGAAATCATACAAAAAATATAGGCAGATTATAAAACAAAAGGCTGTGGGTTATAATTCACTGATAAAAATTTTACGTTTTTATTATAGTAATCAAATGTACATAAACCTCATTATGATATACCAACAGATACACTCTCACTCCATATCCAAAGGCAAACACATCCATGTTCTCAATACAAAATGCACAAGTTACTAAATTAAAACTTCTTTGCACCCATTCATGTAATTTCTTAATTTAAGGAACACATATTTCTGCACCTGTTTCTACCAGAAGGCCAAGAAAGCCTGCTTCATACAATGGCTATTCCTCCCTGCCAGAGTCCCCAGCTCTAAACATATGAGAACACCCATACCACACCTCTCTCAGCAGTCACTACACAAGCTGCCCTGTGAGGGGGAACCTGTATGTCCTCAGTCAGGGGGCTCTGCATGCCCACATCTCTCATATTGCCTTGAACAGTGTCTGGCTTAAAGCAGATACCTCCTTATGGGTGCTTGGGTGGTGCAATCAGTTAGGCATCCAACTCTTGGTTTCAGCTCAGGTCTAAATCTCAGGGTAGTGAGATCGAGCCCCACGTCGGGCTCCGTGCTCAGTACAGAGTCTGCTTAAGGGCACCTGGGTGGCTCAGTTGGTTAGGCGACTGCCTTCGGCTCAGGTCATGATCCTGGAGTCCCGGGATCGAGTCCCGCATTGGGCTCCCTGCTCAGGGGGGGGTCTGCTTCTCCCTCTGACCCTCTTCCCTCTCATGCTGTCTCTCACTCTCTCTCTAAAATAAATAAATAAAAACTTAAAAAAAAAAAAGACTTTCTCTCCCACTCCCTCTGCCCCTCCCCCCTGCTCTCTTTCTCTAATACAAAAATCTTTTTAAAAAATACATAAATACCTCATTATTTTTTTCATTTGTTTTATTTCAAGGGAGCTCATGCTCATTATAAAAGAACATCATGCTTAATTACATACGCATACAAAACAGAAAATGATAAAAGGCATCCAAATTGGTAAGGAACAGATAAAACTATCACCATTTGCAGAGGACATGAAAATATGTATAGAAAACCGTAAAGAGGGCGCCTGGGTGGCTCAGATGGTTAAGCGTCTGCCTTCGGCTCAGGTCATGATCTCAGGGTCCTGGGATCGAGTCCCGCATCGGGTTCCCTGCTCAGTGCAGAGCCTGCTTCTCCCTCTCCCTCTGCCACTCCCTCTGCTTGTGCTCTTCTATCTCTCTGTCAAATAAATAAATAAAATCTTTAAAAAAAAAAAAAGAAAAGAAAACCGTAAAGATTCCACAAAAAAAACTACTAGAACTGATAAATGAATTCAGTAGAATACTAAATCAATGTACAGAAATCCATTGCATTTCTACACACCAAAATGAAGCAACAGAAATAAATTAAGAAAGCAATCCCATTTACAACTGCACCAAAATTAACAGAAAACCTACGATACAGACTTAACCAAGGAGGTCTAAGACCTGTACTCTGGAAACTATAAAACAATGATGAAAGAAATTAAAGATGACACAAATGAAAATATTCCATGCTCATGGATTGGAAGAATATTGTTAAAATATCCATCTTATCGCCCCCCCCCCCAAAAAATGTCCATACTACCCAAAGCAATCTACAGATTTAATGCAATCTCTACCAAAATACCAACAGCTTTTCTCACAGAACTAGAACCAACAATCCTAAAATTTATATAGAACCACAAGACCCCAAATAGCCAAGGAAATCTTGAAAAAGAAAAACAAAGCTGGCAGTATCACAATTCTGGACTTCAAGCTCTATTACAAAGCTGTCATCATCAAGACAGTATGGTACTAGCACAAAAACAGACACACAGTTCAATGGAACAGAAGAGAAAAACCAGAAATGGACCCACAACTATGCTGTCAACTAATCTTCGACAAAGCAGGAAAGAATATCCAATGGAAAAAAGACAGTCTCTTCAACAAATAGTGCCAGAAAAACAGGAGAGCTACATGCAAAAAGAATGGAACTGGACCATTATCTTACACCATAGAAAAAATAAACTCAAAATGGATGAAAGACCTAAATGTGAGACCTGAAACCATAAACATCCTAGAAGAGAGTATAGGTAAGTAATTTGTCTGACAATGGTCATAGCAACATTTTTCTAGATAGGTCTCCTGAGGCAAGGGAAATAAAATTAAAAATCTATTAGGGGCACCAGGATGGCTCAGTTGTTAAGCGTCTGCCTTCAGCTCAGGTCATGATCCCAGGGTCCTGGGATCGAGCCCCGCATCAGGCTCCCTGCTCCACGGGAAGCCTGCTTCTCCCTCTCCCACTCCCCTTGCTTGTATTCCTGCTCTCGCTATCTCTCTCTCTGTCAAAGAAACAAAAAACTAAAATCGTTAAAAAAAAAAATCTATTAGGACTACATCAAAATAAGAAGCTACTGAACAGCAAAAGAAACAAACAACAAAACCAAAAGACAATCTGTGGAAAGGGAGAAGGTATTTGCAAATGACATATCAGATAAAGGGTTAGTATCCAAAATCTATAAAGACCTCATCAAACTCAACACCCAGAAAAGAAATAATTCAAAAATGGACAGAGGTGCCTGGGTGGCTGAGTCAGTTAAACGTCTGCCTTCAGCTCGGGTCATAATCCCAGGGTCCTGGATCGAGCCCTACATCGGGCTCCCTGCTCTGCTGGGAGCGTGCTTCTCCCTCTCCCTCTGCTGCTCCCCCTGCTTGTGTGCTCTCCCTCTCTCTGTGCCTGTCAAATAAATAAATAAAACCTCTAAAAAATTTTGTAAAAAAAAACGGGCAGAAGATATCAACAGACTTTTTTCCAAAAAAGACATCCAGATGACCAACAGACACATGAAAAGATGCTCAACATCACTCATCATCCGGGAAATGCAAATCAAAAGTACAATGAGATACCACCTCATACCAGTCAGAATGGCTAAAATCAACAAAACGAGAAACAGAAGTTGGTGAGGATGCAGAGAAGGGGGAACCCTCTGGCACTATTGATGGTAAGGCAAACGGGTGCAGTCACTCTGGAAAACAGTATGGAGGTTCCTCAAAAATTTAAAAACAGAACTACCCTACAATCCAGTAATTGCATTACTGGGTATTTACCCAAGTAACACTAAAATGCTAATTAAAATTAAAAAAAGATATATGCACCCCCTACGTTTATTGCAGCATTACTTACAATAGTCAAATTATGGTAGCAGCCAATGTGTCCATGGATAAATGAATGGATATAAAAGATGTACACACACACACAGGAATATTATTCAGCCATAAAAAAGAATGAAATCTTGCTATTTGCAACAACATGGATGATCTAAAGAGTATAATACTAAGAAAATAAGCCAGTAAGAGAAAGATAAATAACTATATGATTTCACTCATCTGGAAGTGAAGAAACAAAACAAATTAACAACAGAGAAAAAAAAAGAGAGAGAGAGAGAGACAAACCAAGAAACAGACTCTTAACTATTGAGAATAAACTAATAGTTACTAGAAGGGAAGTGGGTGATGGGGATTAAGAGTATACTTATCATGACAAGCACTGTATAGAATCATTGAATCACTATATTATACACCTGAAACTAATAAAACACTATATATTAATGATACTGAAATTAAAATAAAAAACGCAAGAAATAGAAAATGAAAATCTACCCTAATCTCTCCATAGATGGGTAAATACTTCATGTATATCTGGCATTAGACTGGGTCTGCCAATACTTACCTTTTAACACTTTTAAAAAGATCTCCTCACCAGATAAAACCATCCTGGCTGAACATGTCCAAAACAGCTACTCCTTCTCACTTCCCTGTAGTAGGCCTTAAATTCATTACCAACAAAAGTGCACTTGGTATTCCCAACAAGGAAGAACGGTCAAAATGCATCAGTGGGAAAAATCAACCACATATTTGAAATTCTGTGGAAATAGGTTTACAAGAAGAAAACAGGCACCTGGCAGGAAAAATTTTTAAGGAAATTATTGAGACATGATACACTTCCTGTCAAAACAACACATGAGGTGGTGATTCATTCCATCAGTATCTTCTAAATGCTGTGCAACTTTAAATGCTCCATAACTTTAGTGACACTTAGTTGTGGCACAGAAGGATTTTCAGTTTTGATTACTAAGCTGTTCAAATGATCCTGTGCCCAAAAGCAAAGAAAAACCAGCATGTGCTCACCACAGTCACAAGAGTACTGTTCAATGTCACTAAGGCAAGGTAAGGCAGTACCGCTTACCTCCCCTAGTTTAATTTTGGCTAACGCTGTGCCCATTGATCTAATTCAAAGTTGTGCAATGCTTAGTCCTAGACTGGAAAATTGTTCCCTAATAGAAACTTTAGAATCAGTTTGATCTTGATACATGAAGCACAACACAAAGACCTTCATCAAAATTTTCAGAATTCTTTAAAATTGCTTCAGTTTTCAAGTGTCTGTAATTGAATGTATACAAAGCTAGGTTTTACTATGTAAATTCAACATGTAAACTTATTACAAGCATATTGCCAAAACACAGTGGAAGTGTTTTCTGACTAACCAACTTTCTAACTTATTTAACCATGGAGGGATAAGTATTTACAATATAAGCCCAAATTGGAAAGGGTGTTTTTTAAAGTAGCACAATATTTGTTTAATACATAATTTTTACAGTTCAAGAGTTTGTGACTGAATTTGCCATCTGATAGTTCACAAATAAAATTGGAGTCCCTAAGTATAGATTTTCATTAAAATGTTTATTTCTTCAGTTTGCTTATTTTCATTATCACTGAAACAAATACATATTCACAATATAGATTTAGAACAATGGAACAGCAGGAAAAACTGGACAATACTTTGGTCCCCATCATACTAGGTATGGGTCCCAGAAAAATGCCTTCACTTAGGCTGCTGAGAATGCCCTGCCGACACCATCTCACACCACAGCGTATTTATTTGCATTAATGGCTGCTGATTGGGCTGCACCTCGAGTTCCCCAAACACTACTTCCAAGCCTCTTAACCTAAGCTTCCAGCACCCAGTATGTGCCTGCCTTACAGTAATTAACAGTTACTCAATACTAAACTCAGCTCAGTGAAGGCTCAAAACTCAAGCGTAACTCTCCAACACTCCAGAGTGCCAACGCTTTGAAAGGAATTCCTGAAGAGGATTTAGAGCCCCTATATTCACCAAGTAAGATCCCCAACAGAATAATGTCCAATTTCCAAAACACCAACAAGTTATCTTCATCATGAGGTTCACTGAAAATTAGAAGGAATGTCATGCCTTAAAAACATCACCATTTCTGGATGCCTGGATGGCTCAGTTGGTTAAGAGACGGCCTTCAGCTCAGGTCTTGACCCCAGAGTCCTGGGATGGAGCCCCACATCAAGCTCCTTGCTCAGCGAGGAGCCTGCTTCTCCCTCTCCCTCTTATCCTCCTTCCCATTTATGCCCTCTCTCTCTCTGTGTGTCTCAAATAAATAAATAAATAAATCTTTTTTTTTAAATGGCATCATCAAAAAAGTCGTGCATTTCAGGACATGTTCTACACCCAGTCTAGACGAACTGATATATAGGGACGTTAAGTTCCATCTAATGTCAAATTAATATCCATTTTCAGTCATCTTGGAATTCAACTAAAAATAATTGCTAGATTATTACTGGCTAATTAAATACTTCCTGAGCAGTGAGGTATAAACAACAACATGGGAAATCTCAGGGTATGAGCAAGCATTTCTCCCTGTAATAGAACACACGAGCAGCATCATCAAACCCAACTTCCTGAACAATTTAGATGTTGCCAACCAAGTGCTATGAAGTGCTCTGGGACCAAGCATTATGCCAGTATTTGAAGGGATGTTTAAGACACCATCTTTAATTCCACAGAAATGAAGTCTAGGAATGGGATACACCATGGAGAAGGACTTGACTCAAACCCTTGAGTTACAAATGAAGTCCCCAGCACCCAAAAAGGCCACATGACCCACCTGTATGTCAGTGGCAGTGCTAAGATTTCAACCAAATCCTGGTCTGCCCTGTGTTATGTTCAGATTAAGTCCTTGTAAAAACTTTCTTCTTGTGGCACCCGGGTGGCTCAGTCATTAAGCGTCTGCCTTCAGCTCAGGTCATGATCCTGGGGTCCTGGGATCGAGCCCTGCATCGGGCTCCCTGCTCAGCGGAAGCCTGCTTGTCCCTCTCCCACTCCACATGCTTGTGTTCCTGCTCTCGCTATCTCTGTCAAATAAATAAATAAAATCTTTAAAAAAAAAAAAAAAAAAAGACTTTCTTCTTCCCCAGAGTCTACTACCAGGGTTGAAATGAATGGCACAACTCTGGAAATCAGTATGGAGGTTCTTCAAAAAGTTGAAAATAGAGCTACCATATGATCCAGCAATTGCACTACTATTTACCCCAAAGATACAAACGTAGGGATCCGAAGGGGTACATGCACCCCGATGTTTATAGCAGCAATGTCCACAATAGCCAAACTGTGGAAAGAGCCAAGATGTCCATTGACAGATGAATGGATAAAGAAGATGTGGTCTAGGGGCGCCTGGGTGGCTCAGTCGGTTAAGCGACTGCCTTCGGCTCAGGTCATGATCCTGGAGTCCCTGGATCGAGTCCCGCATCGGGCTCCCTGCTCGGCAGGGAGTCTGCTTCTCCCTCTGACCCTCCCCCCTCTCATGTGCTCTCTCATTCTCTGTCAAATAAATAAATAAAATCTAAAAAAAAAAAAAAAGAAGATGTGGTCTATATATACAATGGAATATATGCAGCCATCAAAAAGAATGAAATCTTGGGGCACCTGGGTGGCTCAGTCGTTAAGCATCTGCCTTCGCCTCAGGTCATGATCCCAGGGCCCTGGGATCGAGCCCCACATCGGGCTCCCTGCTCGGCGGGAAGTCTGCTTCTCCCTCTCCCACTCCCCCTGCTTGTGTTCCCTCTCTCACTGTCTCTCTCTCTGTCAAATAAATAAATAAAATCTTAAAAAAAAAAATGAAATCTTGCCATTTGCAACAATGTGGATGGAACTGGAGGGTATTATGCTGAGCGAAATAAGTCAAAGAGAGAAAGACATGTATCATATGACCTCACTGATATGAGGAATTCTTAATCTCAGGAAACACACTGAGAGTTGCTGGAGTGGTGGGGGGTGGGAGGGAAGGGGTGGCTGGGTGATGGACATTGGGGAGGGTATGTGCTATGGTGAGCGCTGTGAAGTGTGCAAGACTGTTGAATCAAAGATCTGTACCTCTGGAGCAAATAATACATTATATGTTAAAAAAAAGAAGATAGCAGGAGGGGAAGAATGAAAGTGGGGGAAATCGGAGGGGGAGACGAACCATGAGAGACTATGGACTCTGAAAAAACAAACTGAGGGTTCTAGAGGGGAGGGGGGTGGGAGGCTGGGTTAGCCTGGTGATGGGTATTGAGGAGGGCACATTCTGCATGGAGCACTGGGTGTTATATGCAAACAATGAATCATGAATCATGGAACACTATATCAAAAACTAATGGTGTATGGTGATTAACATAACATAATAAAAAAAAATGAATGGCACAAACCACCAGCAGTCATGTTCAACTCCCACTAAAAAAAAATGTTCAATTCATTTAAATCTCAACATTTTCTCTACTTCTAATTTCTGCTGCTATCAACAAAGATAGAACAGTCTGTGGAAGATAAATTTTCCTACTATCAATGTGAAAAGGCAAAATGCTTATTCATTATTTTAATACAAAATGACACACCCTGATTTCCTAATCATAATCCATCAGGAACTAGAGAATGATAGAGGAATTCAAATATACAAGACAGGCACAGGTCATTCCCTTTTTCAAAATGGTATATTCTGCAACATCTAAATTATGCTTGGGATTCTTCAAGATGTGATTTTTCTTCAACTGTTCATGGTAAAGTTGGGTTTTCCCTACTAAAAGTTCCTGTTTTTATAAGACAAGCCAAGTAAAAAGCTATTTTGAGACTTTCTGTAGATAAGAAAGCATGGATTATTCATTTTTATTGCAGAACAACCTAATTTATGTGTGAAATAGATTATCTGCATCTTCTTATGTAAAATTTTAAAAATTTTATAAAGCTAAAATAAAAAAGGACATGAGACATTCATCTCGTAATAAACTATTTCAGTCCAAATTGGAAGCTAGCTAACCCTGAAGGAATAATTAGAATTCCCATGGCTAAGATTTTAAAGATTCTTAATACTTTGATATTCAATGAGGACACTATCAATAGTTCTGGCAATCAAATGAAAGAAACAAAACAAGTTTTGCTGAACAACTTAGTGTGACAAAAAACATACGATTACTTCTATTCCCCCTTAATAATCCATCAGTTAAAAACCTATTAAAACACTGGGAACAGGGCGCCTGGGTGGCTCAGTCGTTAAGCATCTGCCTTCGGCTCAGGTCATGATCCCAGGGTCCTGGGATCGAGTCCCACATCGGGCTCCCTACTCGGCAGGAAGCCTGCTTCTCCCTCTCCCACTCCCCCTGCTTGTGTTCCTGCTCTCGCTATCTCTCTCTCTGTCAAATAAATAAATAAAATCTTTAAAAAAAAAAAAAAACACTGGGAACAGGTTGTGTGTGTTGTCTCTTGCCTCCAAAGATGGGGAGTGGTCAGCAGGTAACCTGCTAAGTTGCTAGGGGCTGTGGTAACCAGTATAAAAAGCACTTTGAGAAATCCATCCCTGAGAACTTCTGCAAACCTGGCAACTACATGAAAGCCTACACTGAAAAGTTAGATGAGCTGATCCTTACAAAAGTGGCCTTTTCTGAATTAAAGGGAGATAGATTACACTTTCTATACAATGATTCATCTGGGCCTAATTTCCCTCACCATTTCATCCCATTCCAAACTCTACCTCCACCCACCTTTATTACCAGTCAATAAAATCACTGCCTAAAGAAATCACAATTCATAGACATAATCAACTGGAAAAGATTCATTCCATCCCATTTGGAAAAGATATGCACTCTACGGATATATGTACAGATTTTCACATTCTAGGAGTTCAAGACTAAAGGAAGGCCTCCTGATTTCTAGGTTTCTGTGGTTTTCCACACATACAAAGCTAAGAATGGCTTTTTTACCTGCTCTCCTGCCTCGTTTCCTCAAAGAATTAGAGTGTCATGCTCTCAAGAGTTATGTCAGACAAACTAAAGCCCCAAATAACCTGAGGTTGGGGGAAAAAAAAAAAACTAAGATTTTTATTTCAATTTTTTTTTTTGCAAACACTTCTATCTTAATGGAAGATGTTAAAGGTTTATACACAGTGTAGTTTCAAAAAGTTAAGCATGCAGCTCTTTCCATAGGCTTCTACACATAATTATACTGACACAGCTATCTTAAAGTTGGCAAAGTTGATATAGCAGTGTCAATTTATGTTTAAACAAGAACATCAAAGAAGAGATGAATAGGTCTGCTTAGGACTGGTGTGAAATGAATGATAAAAAGAACTCTTCTCTATTTAAAATTCATCTCCTCTTTGAGGGAAATGACTTTCCAGTTGAAAAGGAGAGAAAGAATATCTCTAAGTGGAAAGTCCATCATAAGAAAGCATCAAGCTGCTCTAAGTTCCAGGCTTCTAGACGTGCGAAGAAGAATCCTATGCAATTTCCTAATCATAATCCATCAGGAACTGTGGAAAAGGAGAGGTTTCACACAGCAGACAGGCACAAGTCATTCCAATTTTCAAAAAGGCAGATGCTACAAGGTATGGATTCAAGGAGTTTCATGTTGACCCTAAACAAGGTCCTAGATCAGACCATTAGAGCGGACTATTAGGAGGCTAAATGGCTGAGCACCCCAAAGAGGAGACAGTGGCTACGTGGAGCCAGCATGGATTTCTTAAGAGGAAGTCGCTGGGGAATAACCTCATTCCACCATATAATTACTAAACTGCTAACTTCATATACTAGAGATACAGGTTTGTTAGACATTGCATAGATCCAAATTAAAAGTCTGATGCTAGTACAAGAGCAATTAGTTGAACTCTACCTGAAATCGGCAAACATCAAGCAGAAATTTGTGTAGATACACCAAATTACCCTGTCTTCAGGACTAGGACATTAGCCTACAGAAGAGCGTTATTTTTTCATTAAAGCATTAAAGAAACCCCTATCAAACCTGTGCAAAACTTGGAACTATAAGGAGTAGTGACTAAGTTTAACAATCTAAAATACTTGGAAAAGTTAGAGCAAAAGTCTAAACGCAGGAAAATAAATTTGAGAAATTCAGTTCTATTCCTAGGACTAAGAAACCAGTTGTAAAAAAGTCTTTAAGAGGAGATAGGGCTCAGCAGCAACCTATGTTTAAAAAAAAAAAAAAAATCAGACTTGGTAATTTTTGAGATGACTGACCATCAAGGGTCACTAACATTATTTAGAAGTACCATAGTTCCAGTGCCTTCATTTGAGCAATTATTCTATCCCTGGTGTGTGCTAAGCACTTTCCACAGACTATCTTTTGGAATCCTTCTAACAGTGCTACAAGAAAAAGAGCTAAAATGGTGGGCTAAAGGTTAGGTGTTTATCCAAGACAAGGTAGGAAGTAGCAGAACCATGAGTCTCCTCAAGTCTGATTTGCAGCTGGTCATGCTAACCCTGAGGCTTCACTGCTTCCCTAGAAGGCTGGTAGCCCACCGGTGGAGGGTGCGGGGGAGGGTATTAAGCAGGAGTACAAATGGTTCTATGGCGCTCTGTGCTGTCCAATAGCATCTGAAAGTATTACACTTTAAGAATACAGCAAATTGGAATATGTTCAGTATCCAGGGTGGTGAGAGGATTCCAAATCCTGTCACTTAACAAAAGATGAAAAGGTTTTTCTTTTCCAAATTAGAAGACTTGAAGGCAGGATATGCAATGTTTTTTAAATCTAAGGGGCTGTCATGAAAGTAAATTGTTCAGAATGGCCCCTCATCAGCAAACTATGATAAAAACAATTCTCCCCCGCCCCGGGCGCCTGGGTGGCTCAGTCGTTAAGCGTCTGCCTTCGGCTCAGGTCATGATCCCAGGGTCCTGGGATCGAGTCCCACATCGGGCTGCCCGCTTGGCGGGAAGCCTGATTCTCCCTCTCCCACTCCCCCTGCTGTGTTCCTGCTCTCGCTGTCTCTCTCTGTGTCAAATAAATAAAATCTTTAAAAAATAAAAAAAAAACAAAAAAAAAAAAACAATTCTCCCCCTTATTAAATGTAACAGCTTAACCTTTCCAAAGATATACCTGGAGGGGGGGTGATGTCAGCACAATAGAGAACTAGGAGGTAGGTCCTGACATTCATCCCCCCTAACAATGAAACAACACCTACAAACCAATAAAAATAGCTCTAGCAAAGTTCTGCACTACAATGAAAAGCAACAGAAATACTATGGAGCTAGGGGCACCTGGTGGCTCAGTCGGTTAAGCGTCTGCCTTCGGCTCAGGTCATGATCCCGGGGTCCTGGGATCGAGCCCCACATCGGGCTCCCTGCTCCTTGGGAGCCTGCTTCTCCCTCTGCCTCTGCTCCTCCCCCCAGCTTGTGCTCTCTCTATCTCTCTCTCAAATAAATAAAATCTTTTAAAAATACATACATACATACTATGGAGCTAAAAAAAAATAGAGGATGGTCACATAGCAAGAGCATAGGAAGCATCTTACCTGCGTCATTCCACTCTGCCAGTCCAGAGTATCTTGGTGCCAAAAACAATCCCCCAAAGGGATTTAACCATGCAGGGAAAAGGATAGTAGGAGAACCCCAGAAAGTTTCATTAATTCACCAAGAGGGACAACATGAGAGCAAGGGGAAAAAGGGATCTGTGAAATAATCACAAAGCAATTAAGTAAATAAGTTTTTACCTAGAAATAAGTACTCTACATTACGCTAAATAAAAATGGTTTTAATTAATAGACAAAGAGGGCGCCTGGGTGGCTCAGACGGTTAAGCGTCTGCCTTCGGCTCAGGTCATGATCCCAGGGTCCTGGGATCGAGTCCCGCATCGGGCTCCCTGGGAGCCTGCTTCTCCCTCTGCTTCTCTCTCTCTCTCTGTCTCTCATGAATAAATAAATAAAATCTTAAAAAAAAAAAATTAATAGACAAAGAGCAGCTGAATGGACCCAAAAAAAAAAACAAGACCTAACTATAGCTGCCTGTAAGATTCATTCTTGAAGAACACTCATAGGCTAAGAGGGCAAAGATAGAAAAATATTCCATGCAAATGGAAATTAGAAGAAAGCACGGATCACTATACTTACGACACAAAGTTTAAGTCAAAAGTTATAATGAGAGGCAAATAAGGTCATTATGCAATGAGAAAGGTCAATTCATCAAGAAGATTTAACAATTATATGTGTATCTACTATTAGAAAACCTAAATGTTAAATTAACAGATCTGAAAGCAGAAACAGCAAAGCAGTAATACCAGGGGACTTCAACAGCCCATTTCCAACAATGGATAGATCATCTAGACAGAAAAATCAATAAGGAAATAGTAGACTTGAAGTGCACTCCAAGCCAATGGACCTATGTATACATTCCATTCAACAGCAGAATAGAACATTTAAAAAAGAAAATATGTCCTAACAAATATAAGACAATTGAAATATCAAGTATCATTTCCAAACAGAGGTACAAAACTAGATATCAGTAACAGGAAGCAAGTTGGAGATGGGGAGAGAAAATCACAATATATATAAATTATAACACACTTCTGAACAACCGGTAGGTCAGAGAAATTAAAAGGGAAATAAAATATTTTGAGAAGCATTGTTAATAGAACATATCAAAAGTTACAGAATGCAGCAAAACCATTTTTTTTAAAGATTTATTTATTTATTTATTTATTTGAGAGAACATGGGGGGGTGGAGAAGAGGGAGAGGGAGAAGCAGACTCCCCACTGAGCAGGGAGCCTGATGTGGGGCCCGATCCCAGGACCCCAGGACCCCAGGACCATGACCTGAGCTGAAGGCAGATGCTTAATGGACTGAGCTACCCAGGTGCCCCAGCAAACCATTTCTAAGAATTTCTAAGAAAAGCACTATTTCTATAAATAGTAATAAACACATTAAAAACATCAATAAATGTGATACAATACATTAATAGAAAAAGATTCAAAGAAAGCATTTGACAAAATTCAGCAAACTTTCATAAAAACTCTCAACAATTTGCATACAGAAGGAACATACACCTCAACATAATAAAAGCCTATGTAACAAACCCACAACTAACACCATACTCAACAGTCAAAGGTTGAAAACTTTTCCCTTCAAAATCAAGAACAAGACAAGGATGCCCATGCTTTTCAGTCCTGTCTGACATAAGTACTGAAAATCCTATCTACAGCAGTTAGGAAAGAGAAAAAAAGGCATTCAAATAGGAAACAAAGAAGTAAAATAGTAAATGTCACAATCTTGTTATAGAAAATCCTAAAGGACTATACCAAAAAAACCCACAAAAAAATAAAAAACAAAAACAAAAAAAACCTTTAAATTCAGTAAAGTTGCAGAGTACAAAATACAGTCTGTTCCATTTCTATACGCTAACAATTAACTACCTGAAGAAAAAAATCCCATTCACAATAGCACCAAAAAAGATATATAGGAATAATTTACATGAGAAAGTGAAATATCTATATGCCAAATATTTTAAGACATTGACAAAAAAAAAATGAAAACACAAATATGAGATATCCATGTTCACAGACCTGAAAAATTAATATTGTCAATATATTGGTAATGTCCACACTACCCAAAGCCATCTATGGATTCGGCATAATCCCCCTAAAAATTCCAAAAGCATTTCTTAAAAAACAAAAAAAAGAAAGAAAAAGAAAAAACTATCTTGAAGTTTGTATGAAACCACAAAGACTTTGAAGCCAAAGCAATTTTAAGAACCAGAACACTGGACAGATCATGCTCTTGACTGCATACTACATTACAAAACTATAGTCATTCGGGGCGCCTGGCTGGCTCAGTCGGTAGAGCATGTGACTCTTAATCTTGGGTTTGTAAATTCAAGCCAGAGATTATTTTTAAATAAAATCTTTAAATTAAAAAAAAGCTAGAGTCATTCAAATAGTATAGTATTGGCACAAAAAGACATATAGATCAATCGCACAGGGATCCCAGAAATAAACCCAACCGGGCGCCTGGGTGGCTCAGTTGGTTAAGCGACTGCCTTCGGCTCAGGTCATGATCCTGGAGTCCCTGGATCGAGTCCCGCATCGGGCTCCCTGCTCGGCAGGGAGCCTGCTTCTCCCTCGGACCCTCCCCCCTCTCATGTGCTCTCTGTCTCTCTCATTCTCTCTGTCTCAAATAAATAAATAAAATCTTCAAAAAAAAAAATTTTTTTAATAAAAAAAAAAGAAATAAACCCAACCTTCTATGGTCAATTTGTTTACAACAAAGGACTCAAGAACATACAATGTGGAAAGGACAGTCTCTTCAATAAATGATGTTGGGAAAATTGGACAACTACATACAAAAGAAAACTTGGACCACAATCTTAAACCACACACAAAAATTAACACAAAATGAATTTAGAGATTTGAACATCATAACTGAAGCCATAAAGCTCCTACAAGAAAATATACAGGGGAAAGCTCCTTAACTCCTTGATGTAGTTTTGAATGTTTTTTGGTGAGGTTTAGTGGGGTCCAGAGCTGATGACCACGAAAGAATTCTTGAGACGTTTTGGTGCAAAATGGTACTTTTATTAAAGCACAGGGACAGGACCCGTGGACAGACAGAGCTGCTGCCAGGGGCGCCTGGGTGGCTCAGGTGGTTAAGCGTCTGCCTTTAGCTCCGGGCATGATGCCAGGGTCCTGGGATCGAGCCCCATGTCGGGCTCTGGGGAGCCTGCTTCTCCCTCTCCCCGCCCCTGCTCTCTTCTCTGTCTTTCAAATAAATAAAAGCAGAGGAAGGAAAAGAAAAAGAATGAAAAGAAAGAAAGAGCTGGGGCCTGCTGCCCCAGGATTAAGAGGGGCAACTAATTATATACTATGGGATTGGGGGAAGTAAAGATAAGGGAAGTTCCAAAAGGATTTTCATATGTTAAAGAGGACTCACAGGATGTGGGAGGCCTTGCTATTGTCAAACTAAGGTTGCTTTTCTACCAAGGCATTAACATTAAGACAGTTGGGAGCTTCCTGGAGGAAAGTTACACTCTGCCTGCCTCAAGGATCTGTCAATGCACAGCAGGTTATACGGACATTTAATTTTATCTATGTTTCCTTATGCCTTTGTTTCCCACATCAACATCAGTCTTGGTGAGGATTTTTGGATAAGGCACCAAAAACAAGAGCAGCAAAAGCAAACAAATGGAAATTTGTCAAACCCAAAAGTTTTTGCACAGCAAAAAGACAACCTACAGAATGAGAGAACATCTCAGGGTGCCTGGGTGGCTCAGTCAGTTAAGCATCTGCCTTCAGCACACATCCTGATCCTGGGGTCCTGGGATCTAGCCCCGCATCAGGCCCCCTGCCCAGCGGGGAGCCTGCTTCTCCGTCTCCCACTCCCTCCGCTTGTGCGAGCTCTCCCTCAATAAAATCTTTTTTTTTTAAGATTTTATTTATTTATTTGTCAGAGAGAGAGACAGAGGCAGGCAGAGGGAGAAGCAGGCTCCCTGCCGACCAAGGAGCCCAAAGTGGGACTCCATCCCAGGACCCTGGGATCATGACCTGAGCTGAAGGCAGACGCTTAACCAACTGAGCCACCCAGGTGTCCCTCAAATAAATAAAATCATATTTTAAAAATGTGCACAGGATCTGAATAGACATTTTCCAAAGATATACAAATGGCCAACAAGTACATGAAATGGTGCTCAACATCACTTCTCAGGGAAAGGCAAGTCAAAACTAAATGAAGGGTGCCTGGTGGCTTAGTCGGTTAATCATCTGCCCTTAGCTTAGGTCATGATCTCGGGGTTCTGGGATCGAGACCCACATCAGGCTCTGTGTTCAGCAGGGAGTCTGCTTCTCCCTCTCCTTTGCTCCTCCCCCTGCTCACACACTCTCTTTCTCTAACAAATAAAATCTTAAAAAACACACACACACAGGGGCGCCTGGGTGGCTCAGTCATTAAGCGTCTGCCTTCGGCTTGGGTCATGATCTCATGGTCCTGGAATCAAGCCCTGCATCGAGCCCCTCATCGGGCTCCCTGCTCAGCGGAAAGCGTGCTTCTCCCTCTCCCACTCCCCTTGCTTGTGTTCCCTCTCTCGCTGTCTCTGTCAAATAAATAAATAAAATCTTAAAAAAAAAAACTTAATTTCCTAGTAACAGAGTGAAATGGTGGTTGCCAGGGGCTGGAGGAAATGAGGAAATGTAAAGATGGAACTCAAATTTTATACCTTTTGACCTATAACAGTAAGTTCTGAGGATCTAATATCCCACATGGTAACTATAGTTAATACGGTATTGTAGTTAATACAGTATTGCATACTTTAAAGTTACTGAGAGTAGATCTTAAACATTCTCATCATATACACAAAGAACTTAACTGTATGAGATAATGATTTATTATCTTGATCATGGTAATCATTCCCCAACATATGTATCAAATCATCACATCGGACACTCTAAATACATATTCTTATATTTATCAGTCAAGTTGAGAGGCAAAAAAGATAGGTTGGGGTGTCTTTATGGTATTAGCTCCACATCACTCCAAGTATTCAAGAGTAGTATTCAAGTAGTCAAATATTCATAAGTATGATACACAGGGGGATTGTGCATCTACTAGAAACTAAAGGAAAACTTCCAGCTTTCTCTCAATCCTAAGGCTCTGACTCAAGTCAAGAATTGCATTCATTTCCCAGACTGAACATACAATTTCTATCGGGGCCTGTGGAACTGCCCATTTACATCTGAGAAGGACTAGTCATCTAACCTCCTGGGCAATCTTTACTTTTCTTCCCCTGCAAATCAGTATTTTCCAATGCAACCCACACCTGCTACACAGGAAACACTGTCATTAGCCTTTGAGGAACGCTGTGAATTAAAAGGCCTTGTTGACATGACCACAAAATTACCAACCAACATACGCATATTCTGATCTGATCACCCTACACAGTAGCCTACATCAGGTTCCTGCTTTCAATGAGCTTACAATTAAGTTGGAAAGTCAAGACTAACACATAGGAGGGGCGCCTGGGTGGCTCAGTTGGTTAAGCGACTGCCTTCGGCTCAGGTCATGATCCTGGAGTCCCGGGATCGAGTCCCGCATCGGGCTCCCTGCTCGGCAGGGAGTCTGCTTCTCCCTCTGACCCTCCTCCCTCTCATGCTCTCTGTCTCTCATTCTCTCTCTCTCAAATAAATAAATAAAAAATCTTTAAAAAAAAAAAAAAGACTAACACATAGGAGCCCATAATGAAAGCAGGGGCAGGTGATCAATGATAAATCAGAGGGGCCAGCAATATATTAAGAGTTCAGAAGGGAAAATTGGTCAAAGGTTTCAGAAGTATGCTTGATCTTGCTTTGAAGACTGCAATAGATTTTCGGTAGAAAGGAAAAGAGACCAAACATGAGGTCACAGAGGTTAGCAAGTATACAGCCCAGTCCATAGGCAGTTATGATCTGTAGTGAAGCAGAGGGTCCACAAGCAGCAGCTTGAGACAAGTGACATGCCCATAGGGAAAAGGTAGTCCATGAGAAAAACCAAGTGTTACTCTTTCCACAAAACTTTCAAATGTAGAATGCCAGAAACATCTCAAGATTCCAGAAGTAGTTAGCAAGCCCGGTTGTATCAGCTTTTTTAAAAAGGCCAGGCCCACCTGAGATTCCAAATCCAGGTGATACCACCAAACCACCAAGCTTGGAATCCCGGGTTGGGTCTCAAAGTAAGGAGCCCATAATTTCAATCACTGAGCACCTCTTACCATTTCAAACCAACACCTGGTCATACAGCACCAGGAGGCTGGAGGAAGTGGAGGGAAACAGACAAAAAACCAGGAGACAATGCAAACAAATAGTGGGAGGGGACCGCATAAGAGAAATTTGCCTGGTGGAAACCTCTTGATCTTCACCAATACTTTTAAGTTCTTATGACCTCCTTTGCTCCAAGTCCTTCTAGTTTACAGTATCTCTGTTAAGGCTAATGGTGAGGTGTGGAAACAAGTGTAGAATGTTTATAGTGAAATTCAGAAAACACCAGCTAGCTTGTCTCTTGGCTTCCTAGGACTATACCACTCCTTTTAAACATGGGAAGCTCCTCAGAATAAAGGAGCAGGGTGGCCTGTGACCTGCATGCATGGGATCTAGACTTTCATGTATGAAATCTCTCTGGACTAAGTCCAGAAAGATAACTCAGTCATTTCAACCTGATGACTATCTGGTGAGCAAGGTGAGGTAAGTTAATGGTCTTAATAGTCCATAATCCCATCAAAATGCTCATTGACCACTGCAAGTACCAACCCTGTGGACGGTAACTTCCTGGCAGTGTCGCCCAAGATAGGAAGGCCAAGTTGACAAATGCCCACCTTCCAAATTTCATTGGCTTACAATATGAGGATTGGCGGGCCTTAGAGACCATCCAGCCTACTCTGCTTTACCAGAGGAGGAAATGGAGACCCCGAGAGGGGTCATACTTGCCCAGGGTCACACAGCTGGGAGATCACAGGCTAACTCCGTCCCTGACTCCTGGTCTAGGGCACTTTCCTACTGACCTCTCATTGCCTTCTGAAACCAGGAAAACCTGCTAAAGCTAAAACTCTAATTGCCTATTTTCCATTTGTTATAAATATTTTCTAGCACTTACTCTCTGCCAGGCACTTCTAGAAGGGCTCTCTGTGAATTAACTCACTGAATCTTCAAAACAACCCAACGGGGCAGGTTCTAATGATTATCCCTATTTTACCAAAGGAAAACCTCAGGTAGAGAGGCCACACAGCCAGCACAGAGCCAGGGCTGTCTAAAGTGGACAGTCTGGCTCCAGAGTCCCCACTGTGATTCACTTTGTTAGAGTTTTAAAGAATTTCTTTAAGTTATAAAGCGATGGAAGAAAAGGAGCAAGTCTTAAGCCACAAATGGCATGGTAACTTGTGCCAATGACAGCTAGACCATGAATTCATCAACAGGCAATTTATCTCTTGATTAACATATTAAGGGAAGGTCTGTATATTTCAACAGTTAACATTTTAAGTATGTTTTAAGGGTAAAATGGTCATGCACACACCTCTCAAAATCTGCCACTTGAAATAGGCTGGTTTAGCGGGTCTCTCCTAGACATGATACCAAGGAAAGCAAACATGTCATTGCCCATCTCCACCTATGCTGGCCGTCACTCATACATTCAAGGTTTCCTTTTCGAGAAACTTTCACAGTAACTTCCTACACAAGTGAAACCTCAAATTGAGGAAAAAATTAAGGAGAAATCACCTCTGAAGATTAAAAATCCATTTGATAAAAGGGTTCAAAACAAAGATCACTGGAACAAACGCCCAATATTCAATTACATGACGTTTTTGCTTTCCCTCATTTAAAAAATCATGTCAAATTTCATTATCTTGGTTATCCAGGAGAAGGAGTCCAGGAGCAGTAATGGTAGAAATAAGCAAATTACTACTGTGCCAAGATCAAATTAAGGAAAAAATTATAGTTGATTAAGATGCACTATCATATAAAGGTACCTGGCGGTTTACCAGTCACATGTCTTAGTGTCAAGTATGCAAAAGCCCAGGCAAAATGCAACAGATCCTGGGGCGCCTGAGTGGCTCAGTCGGTTAAGCCTCCAACTCTTGATTTCGGCTCAGGTCATGATCTCAGGGTCCTGGGATAAGCCCTGCAAGGGCTCTGCCCTCAGTGGGGAATCTGCTTGGGATTCTCTCTCCCTCTCTCCTTCTGCCCCATCCCACCCCAGTGTGCTCATGTGCATGCTCTCTCTTAAAGAAAAAAAAAAAAAAAATGCAGGGGCGCTTGGGTGGCTCAGATGGTTAAGCGTCTGCCTTCGGCTCACGTCATGATCCCAGGGTCCTGGGATCGAGCCCCGCATCGGGCTCCCTGCTCGGCGGGGAGTCTGCTTATCCCCATCCCTCTGCTTCTCCCCCTGCTCATATTCTATCTCTGTCTCGAATGAATAAAAAAACTTAAAAAAAAAAAATGCAACAGATCCTAAAAACTCTAAAACCAGAAAAGTAATGCCTTAGACCTGAAATCAACAGAAATTTAGAACCAAAAATAGCAATTACCCAACCTGACCCATCTCTTTGTACCAAAGTCACATGAAAGAATTATCCTGTTCGACTAAAGCAATCTAAGTACAAATGTAACTAGACAAAACCTATAGCAACTAGATCTATCCTAGCTTATCAGTAAATTAAAGCATAATAAAATTACAGTCAGCCTAGGAGTTTGAGAGTAATTTGGGCTCTACCATCCTCTACCAGAGTTATTTGGCAGTACGATCTTAGCCAACCCCCAATCATAAAGGGTTTTCCAATATTTATAGCATCCATTTTTCTGTGGAGTCTCCTTGGTCATAAACTCTGGCCAGACTTTAAGTTAGAGCTTAAGTACTAACAGAGTACTTACTTTTGAACATGATGCCTAATATAAGGATTGTATTCCAGAGTTTTAAGATTTTATTTATTGGGGTGCCTGGGTGGCTCAGTCAGTTAAGCATTTGCCTTCGGCTCAGGTCATGATCCCGGGGTCCAGGGATCAAGCCCCACATCGTGCTCTCTGCTCAGTGGGGAGCCTGCTTCTCCCTCTTCCTCTGCCTCCTGCTCTGCCTACTTGTGCTCTCTCTCGCTCTCAATTAAATAAGACATTTTAAAAATATTTTATTTATTCATTTGGCAGAGAGCACTGAGCTGGGAGGAGAGAGAGAAGCAAGCTCTCCACGAGCAGGGAGCTCGATCCTAGGACCCCAGGATCCCCAGGATCATGACCTGAGCCGAAGGCAGACACTCAACTGACTGAACCACCCAGGCGCCCCGTATTCCAGTTTTAATACCTAGAATACTTTTCCCTTTCCTATATAGCATATACTAAAAGTCATGTATCAGAACTCACCTGCAATTTCTGCCTAATTTGTCTTAGTCACCACAGAACTTTCTTAGAAAAGTATGGGAAAATATTCTAAACTCTTCTGAAGTACTCACATGATTTAAAAAAAAAAAAAAGGTGTGAACCCCAAATGGGGGCCCTGATAAAATTTCATTGAGCCTTAGTTACCATTTTCCTCTTTGCATCTGAACTTCTTAAAGGGCAGCACAGGTGCTTGGAAGGAAAGTCTAATGACACCTGTTACATAACCTGTTCTTGGTTGGCCAGGTTATATGGTTGTGATAAGGAAGAAAACAGTCCAAAGCAGAACAAACACTAATTCTCTGTTCTCCATTCTACTATTAGCCAGGACATTCGAGTCACATACTCAGTAGCTACCTGTGTGCCTCAGTTTCCCTAACCACTAAACTTGAGGTCTGAAGTGATCCAAATTCCTATTTAATCAAAGTTAAACGGGCACAATACTGCCACAGAAAGTTCACTGCAGAGTTCACAGTATTGAAATACTATGTTGTAGAAAGAAATTCCAAAGGTTTTTGCAGTACTCATTTCTTGTCCTCCAAATACTCCAAAGGACTTAGCTCGGTCATTAATCAAGAGGAGGCAAATACAAAGATGTTTTAAGAACATATATGTAGGGGCGCCTGGGTGGCTCAGCATTAAGCGTCTGCCTTCGGCTCAGGTCATGATCCCAGAGTCCTGGGATCGAGCCCCGCACCAGGCTCCCCGCTCCGCGGGAAGCCTGCTTCTCCCTCTCCCACTCCCCCTGCCTGTGTTCCCGCTCTCGCTTCGTCTTTCTCTGTCAAATAAATAAAATCTTTAAGAAAAAAAAAAGAACATATATGTAAAACCCAGGATATATATAGAAACCTTCCCTGTTATCACTGTGCTTGGACTGTCATGTGCAAAGGACAACCCACAAAACCTAATAAGGACAGGTCTCTGTTTCTGCTGTGAAAACAGGATTTTGCTTTCCCTGAAAGCTTCAGGGCCTAAGAACACAGGATGACAAAGGTTCAGAAAACTAGAGACCCGACGGGACCATAAATGATGAGGGGTTTTGGTGGTTGTCGTTTTTGTTTGTTTTTTTTTTTTAAGGTTTGGTTTTTTGTTTTTTCTTTTCTTACCCAATTGGCGTGGGTCTGGTGGTAAATCTCCGTAATTCCGGGTCTGCAGAGATTTGTCCAGACCCAGGCAGGGGTCAAAGAGAGGAAGCTGCGCACACACAGATGTTGCTGCCTTTCCTCGACCCACCCAGCTGTAACCAATAGCGGGACGCTGTGGGTTCCTAGGGAGGCAGATGGATTCTCTCCTAGAAATCTAATTGGCGTCTGGGAAACCAGAGCTAGGTTTCCAAGGCGGCTTCAGCGCCCAGCTTCCACACAGCCTCGACAGAAAAGGATGTCTCCTTGACCGAGCACAAGCCCATCATTACGACCCCTAAGGAAACTTTTAGCACGAGAAGGTTAGGGTACCGTTCACCCACATCCCAGGTATTCAAGGGGCAAATGAATCCGTAAGAATAAGATCCGACGGAATGCCGACCGCCCCCTCCTAATCAAATAACTACAGATTCCTTTGAAATACAGCAAATATCTCCACATGAAAGAAGTGATAGCGTTGGTACCACGAGCTTGGTCTGCTCTCTGGGGGCCCAGCCCCCCCAAGAACCCTCACGCTGGAGGCGAGACACCGCCGGGAAACCAGCTTTCGAAACACCCCCTTCTCCACTGCAAGGGTGCATTTCCCTGGGGGAAATTTCCCTCCAGCCGCCCATCCCCGGACCCTGTAGCGGGGTTGGCGGGACGGGAACGAGGGGGGCCGCCGCCTTCTCTGTGCGCTCCCGGCTGCGCGGCGCAAGCGACCCCACGCTCCGCAGCTGCCGCCGCCGCGCTGGACTGTGCAACCCTTTGCACTTGTTGCTGTCCCCGAGGGACCCGGTGGCGGCGGCCATCCCTCGCGCCACTGAACCCACAGCAGCACCCACCTTTCCACCTCTGCTGTCCCTCTCGTCCCCCAGTACCCTGGAGAGAGTATTTCTGGGATCAAGAACTCGGGCGGAGGGAACAAACTTTTCTGCCCTGAGCTACAAGAAGACGCGAGAAATGGAACCCCAAAGAGCACTTACCTGGAGCTAGGGCCCCCACAATCTCCGGAACCCCGGCGAGGCGCTGCACCCCGCGCCCTGCCCGAGGGCGTCTGGAACGCGCCCCGGCCCCCCGCCGCCGCCGTCGCCGCCGCCCGGAGCCGGGAAGGCTCTCCCCTAAGCTGCCAACGCCCGGCGGCCGCGAGGCTGGGGCCAACGCGGAGGGGGCGGAGCCGCGGGCGCGCTCCCGGAGCCGGCTGGCTGCGCCCGCAGCTCGAGCCGCCCCCGCTCCCGCCGCGCCTGCCGGCTGCCACTGGATCCCCGCCTGCCCACCTCCCGGCCCCGGCATCACATGGCCGGGCCCGCCCGCCGCCGCGCCCGCCACCGGCTCCAGGACGAAACCTGAAGCTGCCCGACCGCGCTGTCTCCGCCAGCCCCCCTCCCGGCGCGCCTCGGCTGCCCTCCCCGGTCCCAGGGCGCAGAGACGGGTGGAGGCTGGCGCGGCCCTGCGGGGCCGGAGGAGGGCGAGGTCGCGTCCCGGTTGCGGCGCCCGAGCTCCCCGGGCCCCCACGGGCCTCGCCTTGGCGCCGTCTGAGGAAGGAGATGGCCTGCCCCTTTCTGAGAGGAGGTGGCCATGCCCGAGGGAGGCTCACGCTGTTCGCAGTTAAAAGCCACCACACCGGTGACAGAACATGGCCCAAGTGTGACTTAAAAATAACACGCTCTCTTTATGCTTGAGGTTCCCGTCCCTCTGTCCCAGAGTTGTGCGAGCTTCCATTCTTTTCGGGCTCATGCATGCAAGTAGCTCCACGGCTAGTCCTCATAACTGAAAAATTTTCATGAAAACCCTAAACTGTTTTTACGAGGAAAAGCAGCGTAGGAGGGACTCCTTTACCATCCAGTGCGCTTTTGCGGTCAGACTGATCATAACCCCAAGCAGAGGAGCTTCTCCATCAGCCAGACCTCCAAAACACGGACTTCAGACCACCTTTAAAGGCGAAATTACCAAATTGACTTTTCTCGAGAGTACCCCGAACCTCTTTGTTTTTCCTGCGAAGACTCGCCACCCACAGAACCAGGACAGGGGTGTAGCCCCAGGAAGCTGGCCACCAAGACCACCAGCCAGAAAGGAGCACACCTACCCAGCTCTCTGCAACACCTCTCCTGCGCCTTGACCGTTTGTGCCTCTCCTCAGCCTCGCCTTGTCTTACCCACTTCGCTGATAGAGCCCCTGAAGAAGATAGCACAACACCGTCCCTCCTCTGAAGTGCTTAGCCCTGTTCCAAGGCAAAGGTCTGGCATTCTGCTTTCATAATTGGGCGCCCCAAATTGGACCGCACTCCTAACCCCAAGCTGCAGTCCTTGTTGCTTCTATTTCACATTGGGGATGAACCCAGGGCCTGGCCTCCGGCACCAGGCACTGCCTTTAATTTAAAAAAAAAAAGTTCCTGCCCATGCCAAGACTTCAAGGTACTCAAGATAAAAACAATATTTTTCTTTTCAAAAACAAAAAAGAATTTCCAACCATAAAATGTCTACTGGAGACTAATTGAATCAACATACCAGACAAAAATGGTTCCCAAATTCCGGTAAGCAAAAACATCGTGGTGGTAGTGGCCTTTGTTTTAGTAGTCTTTGTACATTACGAGTGTGGAATAACTGTGTACTTCTTTCTCCTTCCTCCCTTTTTTTCATTAATTAGGTCAGATATGTAGCAAGAAAAAAGTAAGAAAATGTGGGAGGAACAACAAGTATTATAAGAAGTTACCTAAAACTCCTTCCCCCCTAAAAAGAAACAAGTAAAACTAGTAACCGTAGAACCTTTACCAGCTAAGGACCTATAATCATGCTATCTGCAGTTTTCTTCTCTCCAGCACTGAGCTTGATCAATATTTAAATAAGTGCTTGGCTTTCAACTTCTCTAGGTTCAAATATTAAGCAAAGTGTACTCTAGCAACCTTAAAAGAAGCCCGTGAATATATGAGGCAGGAAGGTATCAGGTGTGTAAATAACCCTATGCATTTGATTGATTTTGCTACTTCAGATACAGGTAACTCTGGACACTCAGCACTAAACTTGGCAAGGACCGCATTTGTTTAGAATTCAAAGACAACATACTGTCCATCCCCAGACAGGGGACATTCACCGAACAAGAAACCAGGTTGGTAATTCAGTTGGGAAAATTCTCACTTCCTGGTGAGTATGATGCCAATGTCCCTCCCAGCTCAGTTCTGTCTTTTCTATATTCAGTCTCCATTCGTCCTTACAGACCTCCTCCACAAACTCCAAAAAATTGTCCTGGTTTCTGCCAGCCTCTGAACTTGGACGAAGTTTAATGACCTTACCACAGTTGAGCACGTGATTATAGTCACTGTCATATGTCAGACTGTTACAGGTTCTTATCCTCTCTTGTCATCTCAAGGACAAAGACTGTTTCTTAGCCTAGTCATCTCCAGTACCAATACAGGGCCCCTATGGAATATTTAATATTTGTATGGAGACTCTAGCTCTGGAAATTTTTTTTAAGATTTTATTTATTTGGGGGCGCCTGGGTGGCTCAGTTGGTTAAGCGACTGCCTTCGGCTCAGGTCATGATCCCAGGGTCCTGGGATCGAGTCCCGCATCGGGCTCCCCCTGCTCTGCGGGTAGCCTGCTTCTCCCTCTGCCTGCCACTCACCCTGCTTGTGCTCTCTCTCTCTGTCAAATAAATAAATAAAATCTTTAAAAAAAAAAAAGATTTTATTTATTTGACAGAGAGAGAGAGCACACAAGCAGGGGGAGCAGCAGAGGGAGAGGGAAAAGCAGTCTCCCCTAGGAGCAGGGAACCTAATTTGGGGCTGGATCCCAGGACCCTGGAATCATGACCAGAGCTGAAGGCAGACGCCTAACCAACTGAGCCACCCAGGCACCCCAGCTCTGGAGTATTTAATGTTTGTGTTTTTTTTGTGTGTGTGTTTTTTTTTAAAGATTTTATTTATTTATTCATGAGAGACAGAGAGAGAGAGGCAGAGGGAGAAGCAGGCTCCCAAGGAGCAGGGAGCCCGATGTGGGACTCGATCTCAGGACCCTGGGATCATGACCCGAGCCGAAGGCAGACGCTTAACCATCTGAGCCACCCAGGTGCCCAGTGTTTGTTTTTTTTAAGTGAACTCTCTCATCAGTTATGTAGGAAGGAAATTTTATATCACAATTTTCAAACTTCTCTTAAATGGTTTAGAACCGCTCTAAATTCTATTATCTACTTAATTCTTTCCTGCTCTTCATTCTTTTGGCCAATAATTCTCAAAGATTGAATCATTGTAAATCTGATGTTTGGCCACATATGTTAGGAATTTAACCAGTGTTTTCTAAATAAAAGCATGATACTAGCAGACCATGGATATAAGGGTGGAGGAGGGGGTGCAGATTTTAGCATGAGAAATACGACGGTCTCAGAAGATCCAACCCTTCTAGCCTCCATTTCCTCATCTGTAAATGGGCATAAAAATACTATTTACTGGGCGCCTGGGTGGCTCAGTCGGTTAAGCATCTGCCTTTGGCTCAGGTCATGATCCCAGGGTCCTGGGATCGAGCCCCACATCGGGCTCCCTGCTCAGTGGAGAGCCTGCTTCTCCCTCTCCCTCTGCCTTCCTCTCTGCCACTTGTGCTCTCTCTCTGTCAAATAAATAAATTTTTTAAAAAATACTATTTACTAACATTGTGAAGATTAAATGACTGAAGGTGACGATGGGACACATCATAAGCATGCAGGAAATGATGGCAAGTAATATTTCAGAATATGGATATGTTAGAACACTTCAGAGCTTTGAGATAATTAATAGAGCATGTCAGACTCTGAGGTAAGAAACTAGTTGTGGACTATCCCCTTGGTTGCTTAGGTTGAGAAGGTCAGGGAACACAGAAGAAGCCAGCTTGATCAAAACCAGGGGACAAATCTTGTGGGAAAGTTCTTACAATTTTCATTCTGGCTACACATCAGCATCACCCAGGAAGTGCTAAAAACAAAAACAAAAACAAAACAGCTTAGGTTCCCACAATCCCACCCCAGACCAATTATTTCAGACTCTGTAGGGTCGGAGGGGCACATTGGTATTTTTTAAGGATCCCAGGTGATCACAATGATTGGGAACAGCTGGACTAACATAACTGAATTTTTGTCACTGGAGAAGGGTGAGAGCCAGCCCTCAATTATATGAGCTTAGGGAATCAGCTCTTCCCTTTCTCCTAATGGTGAGCTACCCTGTGTAAATCACTAGCTGATGGTGCTCCAGTGTAAGGTGCATGTGAATCACCTGTGGATTTTTTCCAAACTGCAAATCCTGACTCAAATCCTGCAATCCTGGCTGATACTGTGCCTTTGTGACAAGCTCCACAGGATGCCAGTGGTGCTGGTCTGAATAGCAAAATAATAGATCCAAAATGGACCTTAGAAACAAAAGTAGAGAAGTATTCACGTTGTTACAAGAGAAGTCCTTACGTCTCTGAATATGTTTAATCAATTAGTATTTATTGTGCACCAACTATGCACAAAATATAATTTGCGGTCTTTTACGAAAGAATAGGCCATTGCCAGCCAGTTTTAAATGTGAGGTCGTCCATAAAGAGAAAGCACAGCCTCTCAAACAGGCCTAACTGCTCCACTAGGTACAGCATCCTCATTGCCCAGAGCCCACGCTACTTTTAGGGGCCAAAGAAAATGTTGTAATTTCTTTTAAAATCAGAAGAAAAAAGACGAACTTTTAGGTCAAATAAAAATTCTTAATATATAATATTAATATATTTATCTTTATAACAATGAAATAATTGTTCTATTTATTTTTTATAGAGGAAGGGACTCATGAAGGCAAGAGTCTGTAAGGGCCCACAAAAGTCATGATGTGGCTGTGTGTTTTAGTCTCAGGTATTTTAAGGAAAGCACACAAAGTTGCTACGACAACACAGATATTAGAACATTTCCATCATCACAGAAAGTTCTTTTGGACAGTGCTATTTTGGGTAGGTTTTGGTTAAAGAAGAGTCCATTCTTCCAGGAACCTGTGAAATGCAAGGCCGATTTGGGAAGTATGTAGACTCCAGCACAGAACCATTTTTTGTTTGTTTGCTTTCTACAGCTTCACAGATAGTCAGTTACTCTATTCTTTTCTAAACCTCCCAAACCAAACTTAGTAGGAAACCAACTGTTTGTTGGTATTCCGCTGCCCTTCAGGTAAGCCAGGACTTTTGGACTTGTGAAGGGCCAGTAAATCCTACCCTTGATCCACCTGAGGAACTGTAGAGGCTTTCCCCAGGATCTAGAACAGTCTTCATGTCAGAAAGTGATTATTTGCATCACTGGTTTGTTTAGGTGTTTTCCTTGCCAAAATGACTCCAGCTCTCCCCGATTTGTACCTAACTTCTTAAATTGTAAACCAACTCAAAGGCCCCTTTGTGATCTCCAGGGCGCAATTGTCCAAAGCAGGCCAGCTAGGTAACACCTCGAATGCATGTGTCTATAAATCTTCCATCGGTCAGCAAGTTTGTTTCCAAGAACCTTAGTGGAATGCTCCGGTATGGGACGTGGAGTCAAGTAACTCAACAGCTAGCTTTTCTCCAGTCCCCTAACACCCACTGAACACTCACATGAGCATATTAAATCCCAGCCTGGAGCAAGTTTTCACAGTTCTAAGATAAAAGTTCTTAAAAAACAGAGTTGATCATTGAGATAATAACACCTTTTTAATTAGGGAGGTACAACTCAGCACTGATAATCCATGTGGGAACTAATGTGTCTGCAGGTGTCACAGGGGCTATAAGTATGTTGAAGACTTCTGGTGACATGCCAGGGGCAGAGAATGAAGCGTCACAGTGTTCTGCACATGACATCACCTGGAAGCCTCAAAACGCACGTATAGCTTTGGGCAGCTATTACTCATTAAAGAGGACCGAGATCCTGTTTTTCCATTTACAAAGGGCAGGCAGAGGAAGGGAGAAGACAGGAAAATCTATAAATAAAATTGGTATGAATCAGTTAACCTCCCCCAACAACAACAACAAAACCTATATAAAAATATTTTACCTCAGCTTTTTTTTTAAAGATTTTATTTATTTGACACAGAGACTGAGAGAGAGAGAGCACAAGCAGGAGGAGCGGCAGGGAGAGGGAGAAGCAGCCTCCCCGCTGAGCAAGGAGCCTAATGTGGGGCTCGATCCCAGGACCCCGGGATCATGACCAGAGCCGAAAGCAGATACCAACTGAGCCACCCGGGTGCCCCTTACCTCAGCTTTTTAAAGTTCATTCAGGGGCGCCTCGGTGGCTCAGTTGGTTAAGTGACTGCTCAGGTCATGACCCTGGAGTCCTGGGATCAAGCCCCACATTGGGCTCCCTGCTCAGCAGGGAATCTGCTTCTCCCTCTGACCCTTCCCCCTCTCATGCTCTCTCTCTCTCTCTCTCTCATTCTCTCTCTCAAATAAAGAAATAAAAATCTTTAAAAAGTAATAAAATAAAGCTCATTCAGACCCATTTGATTGCTTGTAACATGTAACCCAAAAGCAAAGTTTGGAATCTTGGAAAATCCAAGAATTTCTTTTCAATAGCTGAGTAAACTATCCTGCAATTTCTGAATCCAACTCATAAGAGCGAGATAGTTGATGCTAAGTGCAGTGTGCGGGAACTGTGTTGTTGTCTGTTTTCAGTTCTGAAAAGATCTCAATCCCAGTCCCCTGAAGTTGGACACTTTGGCAGAGCTCCTTCTCACTCTGAGGAGGTACAGAGGGCAGGTAAGCTCACAGAGGCTCTGATACTCCAACTCAGACATAGAGGCTTAAGAATCATCCATGGGGCACCTGGGTGGCTCAGTCAGTTAGGCGGCTGCCTTGGGCTCAGGTCATGATCCCAGAGTCCTGGGATTGAGCCCCATGTGTCAGGCTCCCCGCTCAGCCGGGAGTCTGCTTCTCCCTCTCCCTCTGCGCTCCCCCCACTCATGCACGCTCTCTCTCTCTCTCATATAAATAAATAAAATCTTTAAAAAAAAAAAAATCAGCCATGATGTACAGTGGAAAACTAAAAGACTTGGGAAAAATGAAGAGTCTAAAAATAACATCTTTAATTCTTCTTTTTAAAAACTAAAGTGTCCTACCCAGAATCTGCCATAAAAGGCAGTTAATTCTCTTCTATTAAAGAAAATGTCTTTATTTTTTTTTTTAAAGATTTTATTTATTTATTTGACAGAGAGATAGACAGAAGAGCACAAGCAGAGGGAGTGGCAGAGGGAGAGGGAGAAGCAGGCCCTGCACTGAGCAGGGAACCCGAAGCGGGACTCGATCCCAGGACCCTGAGATCATGACCTGAGCTGAAGGCAGACGCTTAACCATCTGAGCCACCCAGGCGCCCTAAAGAAAATGTCTTTAAATTATCACACTCTGATATTATTTCAAAATGCAAATAATTAATTGTTTTTCATTTTGAAAAAAATAATTTCAGCCGTACACAGGAGTTGAGCATGGGAAGGAGCCACGACAGAAGCAGAGGACAAGCTCAGAGAGCTTAAAAGACAGCCTCGGCCTTCTCCCTCTAGAACAGGAGGCAGCAGACTTTCTGTGAAGGGCCAGATAGCACATTTTTAAGTCTTGGTGGGCTGTATGATCTCTCTCACAACCCCTTAACTCTGCTGCTATAGCACAAAAGCAGTGACTGACAATGGGTAGACAACTAAGCATTGTCTGTGTTCCAGAAATTTCATTTACAAAAACAGATAGTGGGCTGGATTTTCCCCACAAGCTATAGTTTGCCTACCCACGGCTCTAGACTACTGGGATAATGTGGGGAGCTTTTAAAACCACTAATGCCCAGATATGACCTCAAATATGGACAGCTAGTCATGTGGAAGGCCACAACGTGACAAAAACTGTCCAAATTAAGTTTAGCTTTAAACTATAGAAATTAAGAATCAAGCTATAGAAAATAAAACAGTGCAGGAAAAAAAGAACTTTTCATAAATTCTCATGTATATTACAGAGATAGATATTTTTTTTAAAGTATCAAACAAGAACAAGATGCTATGAGGGCGCCTGGGTAGCGCATTTGGTTAGGCGACTGCCTTCAGCTCGGGGCATGATCCCGGGGTCCTGGGATCAGGTCCCACATCAGGCTCCCTGCTCAGAGGGGAGCCTGCTTCTCCCTCTGCCTGCCGCTCCCCCTGCTTGTGCTCTCTCTCCCTCTCTCTCTCTCAAATAAATAAAATCTTAAAAAAAAAAAAAACAAGATATTATGAAAACGGAATAATCAGACAAGAAACTATACAAGAAAATTGAGGGGCACCTGGGTGGCTCAGTCAGTTAGGTGTCTGCCTTCGGCTCAGGTCATGGTCCCCGGGTCCTGGGATCGAGCCCCACATCGGGCTCCCTGCTCGGCAGGAAGCCTGCTTCTCCCTCTCCCACTCCCCCTGCTTGTGTTCCCTCTCTCACTGTGTCTCTCTCTGTCAAATAAAATCTTAAAAAAAAAAAAAATGCACAGAAAATATAAAATCAAAAATAAAAGTGTTTTAAGATAAATCTCTCATATTCAACATCCCACTAAAAAGAGTTCCAGGAAAAGAGAGGAAGGAAAAAGAAATTATCAAAGATACAATTCTTTCATTTAACTCGGTAGCAAAAAAATCTGATCTTAAGGGGCGCCTGGGTGGCTCAGTCGTTGAGCGTCTGCCTTCGGCTCAGGTCATGATCCCAGGATTCTGGGATCGAGCCCCGCATTGGGCTCCCTGCTCGGCGGGAAGCCTGCTTCTCCCTCTCCCACTCCCCCTGCTTGTGTTCCCTCTCTCGCTGTGTCTCTCTCTGTCAAATAAATAAAATCTTTAAAAAAAAAAACAAAAAACTGATCTTAAAAGGGCAGAACTGAATAGACATTTTCCCAAGGAAGTCATCCAGATAGTCAAAGTTACCTGAAAACACACTCAACATCATCAGTCATCACAGAGATAAAAGACAAGATAAAGAGACAAAAGATAAATGTTGGTGAGGATGTGGACATTGGGGAACCCTTATACAGTTGGTGGGAGTATAAATTGTCTCAGCCACTATGGAGGTTCCTCAGAAAAATTAAAAATAGAACTTTAAAATGATTTAGCAATTCCATTCTTGGGTATTTATCCAAAGGAAATGAAAACAAGATTTTTGAAAAGATACCTATACTCCCATGTTCATTGCAGTATTATTCACAATAGCCAAGATATGGAAATGATCTGAGTGTCCATCAATGGACGAATGGATAAAGAAGGTGTGAAATATAGAAATAGAGACATACACACATATGTGCACATGTGCATACATGTGCATAAGAGAATATTACTCAGCCATAAGAAAGAAGAAAATCCTGCCACAACAACATGAATGGACCTTGAAGGCATTATGCTAAGTGAGATAAGTCAGAGGAAGACAAATACTGGTATCATTTATATGTTGAACCTAAAAAGAACTGAACTTATATATAGAACACAGAGTAGAATGTTGATTACCAGGGACTGGAAGGTGAAGAAATTGGAAGAAGATGGCCAAAGGGTACAAAGTTGCAATTAGAAAATGAGTAAGTTCTGAGGATCTAATGCACAGTGTAGTGATTACAGTCAACAATACTGTATTAAATACTTCAAATTGCTTAAAGACTAGATCTTAAATGTTCTCAAAACAAAAAAGAAATTATGTGTTGTGATAGTGTTAGCACACCCTAGGGTAGTAATCATATTGCAATATATAAATGTATCAAATGGACGGGGTGTATACCTTAAACATATGCAATGTTCTTTGTCAATATATTTTTGTGGGGAGGGGAGGAGCAGGAGAGGGAGGGAGAGAATCCCAAGCAGGCTCCAAGCCCAGCACGCAGCCCCACACGGGGCTTGACCTCATGACCCTGAGATCATGCCCTGAGCCAAAATCAAGTTGGACGCTTAACCAACTGAGCCACCCAGGTGCCCCAATCATATCTCATTTTTAAAAATAAAAAAAAAGGTACAGTTTTTTTTCACATTTTTATTGAAATTCCAGTTGGTTAACGTACAATGTAATATTAGTTTCAGGTACAGAACTTAGTGATTCCTCACGTACGTATAACACCCAGTGCTCATCACATCAAGTGTCCTCCTTAACCCATAACCCATTTAACCCATCCTCCCATCCAGAAAGGTACAATATTTTTAAACTCAAGAATTCAGGGACACGTAAGTGTTGTGGAACACCTGCACCATGTAGTTGTTTAAAAAAATAATAATGTGGCTCTGGATATACTAACACTGAAAGATGTCCAGGGATATACTACTAAGAAAAGCAAATTGCAGAACGGTATGTTTACTAGAAGCCCATTTTTATTTAAAAAAATAAATAATAAAGTGTCTATAGTTCAATATATGTTTGCAAATGCATTGTAGCCAGCCAGGAAGACTACCCAAAAAGCTGTTCGTAGTGATTATCTCTTGGGAGAGGAGTGGGACTGGGGGGTTGTGAACAGCCCTTTCACTTTACATTTACGTATATCTTATTGTTGCATCATTTTTTACAGTGTGCATGTGTTTCTTCTGTAATTTTTAAAAATCAAAAGCAATAAGTAAATTATTTATAATATTATAGAGAGGGGGGGAAAAGTTTGCCCTTTGCAGCATCTCTGGGAAGAAAAAGCAGAAGATTATCAGGGGTCGAGATGAAAAGAAAATGAGGGGCACCTGGTGGTTCAGTCGTTAAGCGTCTGTCGTCGGCTCAGGTCATGGTCCCAGGGTCCTGGGATCAAGCCCCACATCAGGCTCCCTGCTCTGCGGGAGGCCTGCTTCTCCCTCTCCCACTCCCCCTGCTTGTGTTCCCTCTCTCACTGTGTCTCTCTCTGTCAAATAAATAAATAAAAATCTTAAAAGAAAATGAAATCCCTGATTAGACAAGGATCACGCACCCAGATAAGGAACACAAGGAAAAGACAGTGCCTGGCCCTTCAGGAGCTTACATCAGAGTTGGGAAGACAGGCCCACATGGATGGCTAGTAGTGATCAAGGCTCCGGTACAGTCTCCTGCCGAATTGTGCAGTATGTCAAAGCCTGGGAACTCAGGGGACAGAGACCAGTGAAGGCCAGAGTAGCCCAAGTTGCTTCACAGAGGAAGGGAGTCTTGAAGGATGGCAAAAGGCAGAAGGGAGAACCTGAGCCAAACAACCAGTAAGAGTGAAGACATGGATTCTTATAAGCATGCAGCATTCATGCAAAAGTAAGTAAGTAGCCCATCCAGATTACAGAGATCATGCTAGTTAGTATTAAGTTTGGCTGCATATAACAGCAAACTCAGACCACAGTGGCTTAAACAAGATAGAAATTTGGGGCGCCTGGGTGGCTCAGTCGTTAGGCGTCTGCCTTCGGCTCAGGTCATGATCCCAGGGTCCTGGGATCGAGCCCCGCATCGGGCTCCCTGCTCCGCGGGAAGCCTGCTTCTCCCTCTCCCACTCCCCGTGCTTGTGTTCCCTCTCTCGCTGTGTCTCTCTCTGTCAAAATAAATAAATAAAATCTTAAAAAAAAAAAAAAAACAAGATAGAAATTTAATTTTCTTTCATGTCGAAGGAGTCCAGAATTATACAGTCCAAGGCTGTTTCAATAGCTTCATCCTCCTAGGGGCCTCAGACTCCTCCCTTCTTGCTTCACCATCTTTAGCATTGGCTTCCATCCTCAGAGTGGCCTCATAATTGCAAGATGGTTGCTATAGTACCAGCCATCGTATCCATCCTCCACACAGCAGGAAGGAGTTAGGATCAAGGGGAAAGAGGCAAACCTCCCAGTCCAGTCAGCCTCTTTTAAAGATTTTCCTTGGAATCCCCACCCACAACTTCTACCTATGTCTTATTGAGGACCTCTGTCAGTCATAGGAGGTTGGAAGCATGTAGGTTTTCTAAGCAGGGCACGTTGCTGTTCTTATTAATACGAGCTTTCAGGAGTAAAGAAGAAGGACATAACCATTTCTATCAAATAATTAGGTTAGACTGTGAAGTTATCTGAAAACAAAGCACACAAAAAAATCTGAAAGGGGGAGAAAGAAATTAGCAAATTACCTACCAGTAATAAAGACATAGGTAGAGAGAGAAATAAATTTAAATAGAGTTTGAAAAAAGCATAGAAAGGAATAAAAAACATAAATGAGAAAAACACTAATATCTAGTTACTTCTAAAAGTAGTTCATTGGTTGCTCAACAAAATGAATATACTTAATACTACTGAATTGTACATTTAAAAATGGTTCAGGTAGTAAATTTTATTATGTATTTTTTAACCACAATTTTTTTAAAAACTCTAGTTAATAATTTTTGTAGTTAAATATTTAAACTTAAAAAACATGGGGCTCATCTCCATTCGGAAACTTTGCACCTTCTATAGTTTTCTAGAGAGACTGAGCGCCGTTCAGCTGTGTGCCCCCAATATGACCAATACAGGCTAGTCTTCCGTTCTGCTTATGCACTAAAGGTCAGCCTTTGTCCTTCTCATCCACTGGCCCTCGGTGCTTTGAAGATACCACTATAATAATAGTGACCACATTGTGCTATTTCGTTGGTTTATCGTTTTGCTGGTTAAGATGCAGTGTGGTTGAGCAGAAAGAGAAGCATGGACTTTGTCACCACACACACCTGACTCGCCACTTGCTAACTGTGTCCCTCCAATCTGTTACTTTATCTCCTGAAGACACGCTTTCATCACCCTTAAAGTGAAGATCAGGGGCGCCTGGGTGGCTCAGTCGTTAAGCGGCTGCCTTCGGCTCAGGTCATGATCCCAGGGTCCTGGGATCGAGCCCCGCATCGGGCTCCCTGCTCGGCGGGGAGCCTGCTTCTCCCTCTGCCACTCCCCCTGCTTGGGTTCCTTCTCTCGCTGTGACTCTCTCTGTCAAATAAATAAATAAAATCTTAAAAAAAAAAAAAAAGTGAAGATCATTACATGAATCTTACAGGCACTTTTAAGATTTGGTGAGGACTGGAGCCTAAGACTCAGCCAGAACTTGGTAAATGATGGCCTTCAATATTATTTGTGTCTTTTCTGCTGGGCTCTGAGGTCTTTAAGGGCTCTTAATATCTTACTTATCTTCCTGTGCACCCCCAGTATCGACACAGTACTGGATGCCCTGACCAGAGTTGTTCCAGCACATAGAAGGCCAGCCCGTGGTGGTGCAGTGCATGTCACTACCACTTCGGAGCCGGGAGGGAAGCTCTAGGAACGAAATCTCCCCGAAGAAGACGGTAAGTGACATTGTAGAATTCTCCTTGAGGGACATTTGAAATTCTGAGATTCTAGACACCTAACAAGCGTTCCTTCTTTCCCTCTTTTATGTTTCATGGTTTAATAAATATGTTGCACATTCACAAACCTTCGTTTACATGCACTGTGGCCCGTGTGCTTGATCTAGAGTCTACACAGACCCACCCTTTTCAGTACGGGATGTGGGGAGGTATTCAGGCCTGGCCAGTCCCACCTGCCTCCCCCCCTCCAGGGAGTTCACCTACATAAATAGCTGCGCTGGGTGCTTGGGATGCCAGAAGCACAAAGGCTCTGCAAAAGCTCCTCAGAGCACCTCTTGGTTTACCCTAAGTCCCATTCCTAAAGCACAGGGTGCTTTGCCCTGACCCCTTTGGTTGCAAAGCTCTTCTCTTGCTCTGTCCTTTAATCATTTGCCTCTCCCTGTCTCTTGACATTTGCACATCCAGTGTCAGGGTGGAAAGGAAGGCCATTTGATTTCTTCTGGGTATTCAAGGAAACTACCCGGTGCCGCATCGTGCCCGGCATGCAGCTCCACTGAATACATTCCTTTGTCACGTTGTTATCCCGAGGTGAGGCAGAGCCCGCTGTGCGCTTCAGGCCAGAGGCCTGAATGGACCTCTCACCTGGAAGCCCTTTGCCGGGATTCATGCCTGGGCCTCACCCCTGCACATGATGATTCAGCAGCTCCAGGGTGCATCCTCAACATAGGTATTTTGGGGGTTTTTTGGTTTTTGGTTTTGGGTTTTTTTTTTAAGATTTTATTATTTATTTATTTGCCAGAGAGAGCACAAGCAGGGGAGCAGCAGGCAGAGGGAGAAGCAGGCTTCCCGCTGAGCAGGGAGCCCGATGCGGGACTCGATTCCAGGACCCTGGGATCATGACCCGAGCCAAAGGCAGATGCTTAACGACTGAGCCACCCAGGTGCCCCGAACACGTGTATTTTCAAAATGCTACCTAGGTATTTCTGTTAAGTAACCTGCACTCCCTTCTTTGGAGCTACGCTTGGCAATGGTTTCTAGAAAGCCACTTTCTCATTGTACATTGGTCTCAGCCACCAGCCCTGCAAGGAGCTGCACTATGGGTCACCGCCTCAGACTCAGGGTAATGGCAGCTAACACTATGCTTAACATAAACCAAGCACTGTTCTAAGACCGTCACTTCTGTGAGCTCATTTATTCCTCACAGCACTAGAGATGCTATCGGCTCCCAGTGCTATCTCCTCTTTGCCAAGAAAGAAACCAGTAAGTGGTAAAGCCCGGGTTTAAACCCAGTCGGTACTTACAACCCCTGCCCTATACGGCCTCACACAGTGAGCTTCAGGAGACCTCAGGAGTCACATTTCTTTACGGTCAAACCAACGCCAGTCACCACGCTGACCGCTCCTGCACTGGTCCATCTGGCTCCACCACCAACCTCAGCCCTCGCCTCTTCTTGGTCTGTTCAGCCACATACGTTCTGGAAGCCAGATTGCAGATGTGTGTTTTTCTCCTGATCGCCTACACCTTCGTTCAGTCTCTCCCACCAGAAAACTCAGCAGCACCCTTCATTCCACGTTGGGTCAGATGCCTTCTTCTGCCCTTCCCAACTCTGTGCAGCTCTTGGTAACCGAACTTACTGGATGGCATTTGGATGATCTGTATCTGCTTCTGTCTCCCTCAGCAGAGAGTTCACTGAGGTCAGAAGTATGTTCTAATCATCTTTTTTTTTTTTTAATTGTATTTACTTGACAGAGAGAGAGCACATGGCAGGCAGAGGGAGAGGGAGAAGCAGACTCCCCGCCGAGCAGGGAGCCCAATGCGGGGCTCGATCCCAGGACCCTGGGACCATGACCTGAGCCAAAGGCAGACGCCTAACGACTGAGCCACCCAGGCGCCTCTAATCATCTTTTTTTTTAATGATTTTATTTATTCATTTGAGACAGAAAGAGAGAGGGACAGAGAGAGAGAGAGAATAAGCAGGGTGGAGGAGACAGAGGGAGAGGGAGAAGCAGACTCCCCGCTGAGCAGGGAGCCCGATGCAGGGCTCCATCCCAGGGTTCTGGGATCATGACCTGAGCCGAAGGCAGATGGTTAACCCACTGAGCCACCCAGGCGCCCCTGTTTTAATTATCTTTGAATCTCTGATGCCTCATATAAGATCTGGCAGAAGAAACACATAACTGTTGAATGAACAACATCGGCTTCAATGATACCTCCCTCAACCTTCCAGCAAGGATTTACTAATTCCGCTCTGGAGTCTGAGGCAAGAAGGAACATCTTGTGGGCCCCTATTTAGACTCATTATCTGTTCCTATTTTCTCCTCCAAACCCTGCCCCAATATAATTATGTTTTGTTTTCATTTGTTTTACAGCTGAGAAGCCAGGGCCCCGACTGTCTTACTTAATCTGCAATAGAAATGCTCCCATTCAAATTCCAGCTTTTCTCACAAGAGAGTACTCTTTATCTCATTCTCTCTTTTTCACCCTACTTGGGACTTAATCGTAGGGGACCTACTACAGCACGCAAAATGGGGCTTGGAGGTTCGAAATGGAGGCTCCAAAAAAAAAAAAAATAGATGTATGACATGCTGAAACACTTCATAGTCCTCTACCACATAAAGGTTGCTGATTGAAACTCTCTTGCCTTTATCTTTTAAACGTTGAGGACTTCAGAATTAGTTGCTCCTTGTGAAGTGCAAGGGGTCACAGAAAAGGAGGTGAGGAGAAACTGCCAGGGGAATCACACAATGCTCAAGGACAGAAAAGAGCCAAATGAGAAGAAACACAGAATGACACTTGTCTTTCAGTTTCTCTGTAAGGCTTCATTTGGTTTTATAGATAAAGATATTCTCCTATAGGGGGGCCTGGGTGGCTCAGTCAGTTAACCGTTTGACTCTGGATTTCAGCTCAGGTCATAATCTCAGGGTCATGAGTTCAAGCCCCGCATTGGGCTCTGCAATGAGTGCAGAGTCTGGTTGATAATCTCTCTCTCTCTCTCCGCCCCCACCGCCGCTTCTCTCTCAGCCCCTCCTCCTGCTCGCTCCCACACACATGCACTCTCTCTCTCCCCCTCTAAATAAATAAATAAATAGATAGGTAAATAAATAAATAAAATCTTGAAAAAAAAAGATATTCTCCTATAATTCCTATTCATCCCCTAGAATACTTATGATCTTTTCCAAGATTATGAAATATATGATCAACAAACCTCATTTGCCATCATTCTCACAATGGTTCCCCTGCCCCAGTTACATTTGCAGAGCTCAGTCTGTTTCGCCGGTCATTTTGGCACGGTTAAAATGTGCCATTAAAATGACTTTGGTGGCAAATACAAAATAAAATCCTTAAAATATTACTTGGTATAAAACATTGCATTCTTCCTCCACACAATATAAACTGTACTAAGAACCAGGTTAAGATAAAAGTGTTCCAGAGGAGAATGGAAATGGTATTCCTTAAAACTTCAACCTACTGCCTTTGACTTTCACCTTTGATACGGTGACTGCATGACAAATTGTATAAACCATAATAAGTAAACATCACACTGCAAGATTAAAGCCCCAAGTGGGAAGTATCATTAATCATGCCAAACACTTATTTGCTTTTCTGTTGGCATCAAAATGTAATTGTTTCTCTGTGAGTTAAACATACCTCATGGTACAATGCTGATTCAAATCTATGCAGTTGGTAACATAAAAGGGAAACTTATCATCTTTTGTCCATTGTAGGGACATGTTTTTCTCCAACCAAAATGATCAACCTGAATTAAAGTTTATTCTGTCCTCCTCTATCAACATTGCCAAACCCAGTGGTTCAAGTTTGAGTAAGGAAGAAAGAATGATCTATGTTTGTTCACTAGATTAATGAAAGCATAAGGCTTCAGGGGGAAAGGAAGTGTGGTCACAAACACATTTGAAAATCTGAAAAAAAGCTCAGATCTTCACCCCAAAATAATACACATTCACTCATATTCACCAATTTTTACACTTACTTTCTAGGGAGTTCTTGTCTACCCCAAAGTCCATTAATGGTCCACAGGTTAAGAACTCACACATTAGAACAAAAACTTCATGAAGTACAGAAGTTAAATCACTTCTATTTCTTGATAGCAATAGCGTACACAAGTTGAACAGCCACTTAATTCTCATTATTAATGGAATATTGTCTTTTTTATTTAAGTAGCATCATATTACCTAAGATTAAAAATAACATTTTGAAGTAGAAGTTAGTAATAAAAGGCTTTTTAAAAAGAAGTTTTGCAGATCCTTCTTTAACTGACCCCTTACAAAGAGCTTGTCCATCAAGTTGTGCAAACCATCTATTTGATAAGCAGTTACTATCTAAAATATATAAGAAACTCAGACAACTCAACAGCAAAAAAACAAATACTCATATTTTAAAAGAGGCAGACAACCTGAATAGACACTTTTCCAAAGAAGGCATACACGGGGCCAATGGGTACAAGAAAAGGTGCTCAACATCACTAATCGTCAGGGAAATGCAAACCAAAACCACAAGTAGTGGGTGAAATTAGTGAATGTTTAAGCTGAAACAGGATATTTGTATAATCTCAAATATTTCTCAAATACAAAGGGAAAAATAACAAAGGTGGAGAAACCTGGCTCACAATGCCTTAACTAAGGGATCAAAGTAACGTCAGCAGCATTAGGGCATATGGACATCATGTAGATTTGATGCGAAGCTCTGAGAAAAACACGGTATCGCTTCTGTGGTATTCTAGCCCAAAACATGTAGCTTAATCTCATCATGAGAAAACACCAGACAGCCCCACACTGAGACAGATGCTACAAAATAACTGACCAAAATTCATCAAAAGTTTCAAGGTCATGAAAGACAAGGAAAGACAAAGGAACCATCAAAGCCCGGAGGATATTAAAGAGACACAACAGCTGTATGTGATGTCGGATCCTGGACTGGATCCGAGAACAGAGAAAGGACATCAGGAAGAAAACTGGAGAAACCGGTATATTTTAGTTACTAGCACTGCACCAATGTTAATTTCCTTGTTTTGATACTTGTCCTGTGGTTAGCAACCCAACTTGTTAACATGAGGGGAAGCTGAGGAAAGCCACACCATTCTTGGAACTTTTCGATAAGTCTAAAACGATTTCAAAATAAAAACAAAATAAACTTTAGGGTTTTAAAGCCTTCTATCCATGAAGCTTCCATTTTTGTCGAGTTCCCCAGAGACCAAAGACTCACATCCTTGTTTAGTCCCAAGAGAGCAAGCCGCCTCCCTCTCCGGCAGCCCTGCTCACGCCCATCTCAAATCGTGACATTTGACCCCTCAGAGTTCAGCCTTCAAGCGGCAAACACTTGGCACTTCCTGTATGCCAGACTCTGTATGGAAGGCACCTACAGTCCCTGTCCTAGCTTCTGTTACGAATTCAACCTTATGTCAGCCACTGCTTAAGTGAGTCACCCCTCAAATTTTAAATATTGTTCCACTGCTGTTTTTCCAGGATGGATCCAGGAGATGCCTACCCTTACCTCCTACACGGTTAAGAAAGAAATCTAGAGATAAACTAGCTATGTTACTATCCAGACTAATGACTAACAGTTTATATTGGTTGAGCTGAATATTAAATTGGTGTTCCTCTGACTATCAGATGACCTCCATGTCCTGCTTTCTAAGAATATCGATCACTGATCACATGAGCTGCTTACAGCAATAGCAGAGACAATGTGATATTCACAGGGACAACTGCTTCTCGGGGATGCTTTACAAAAGCCTGATGCATTCATCTTTTAGTGACTTAGAAATCACCACATCCATTATTACTTAAACGAAAAAGAAAAAAACTGCAACAAACAGAGTACTTTTAGTAGAAACTCACTGACTTAGGCAACAGTTGATTTATTTTTAACAAAACAAGAAAACATTAGCAAGTCAAGCTGTACCAGGAGCATAGTGATCTGAATCCGTATCAGAGTTCCCTGTTAACGATTTCAAATCCTCCACTTGCAAAATAAGAGTAATATCCACTTCCTATGCCCTCATGGGAAGCATCGTACCATGAAATTTTATAAGGCAATGAGCCCTAGGAACTTTCATTAAATATATTCTTCATCCAGGGATGCCTGGGTGGCTCAGTCGGTTAAGTGTCTGCCTTCAGCTCAGGTCATGATCCAAGGTCCTGGGATCGAGTCCTACATCGGGCTCCTTGCTCAGCAGGGAGCCTCCTTCTCCTTCAGCCTGCTGATCCCCCTGCTTGTGCGTGCTCTCTCTCTGACAAATATATAATAATATCTAAAAAAATAAAATATATTCTTCATCTATATCTCAGCTCTAAGAAGCATTTTCCCACTTGAGGGTGTCTTGATACCATGAAGCCTTTGAAGCCTTAACTTTTTTTTCTTTTTAATGTATTTGAGAGAGAAAGAGAGTGAGTATGGAAGAGGGGAGTAGGGGCAGAGGCAGAGGGAGAAGCAGACTCCCCACTGATCAGGGAGCCCAATGAGGGACTCAATCCCAGGACCCTGGGATCATGACCTGAGCTGAAGGAAGCTGCTTAACTGACTGAGCTACCCAGGTGCCCCTTAACTCTTCTTCTTTTTATTTTAAGATTTATTTATTTTAGAGAGAGAGAGCACGGAGGGGTAGGGGGAGAGGGAGAAAGAAGCAGACTCCCTTCTGAGCACGGAACCTGAGGCAGGGCTCAAACCCATGACCCATGAGATCATGACCTGAGCCAAAATCAAGAGTTGGACACCTAAGGACTGAGCCACCCAGGCACCCCCTTAACTCTTTTTTGACACTGACACAGTAGGTTGAAGGAGGGAGGGAACAATGTCACTTACATATTTTACAAACTAATCCATGTTACCTTTTCTTTAGATGGCAACCTACATGCATAAAGTGGGAGGTCTCCAAGTCATCAGTGGGGAACAGACCTACCTGTTTAGAGGCTTACTTGGGAGTATATTATTCCTACAATGTATGCCTGAAATACTATTCTTATTAATTAAAGATTTAACATTAATGTTCATAAGTGAATTTTGCTTACAGTTTTCTTTTGTTGGGGAAGAGGAGTTTATCAATCAGGGCGGTCTAGGCTGTGCTATGATAACAAGCAATCCCCAAATCTCAGTAGCTTAGAGTATCAAAGTATCAAATTCTTACTCATTATATGTCTACTGCGTCTCATCTCCATGACACATTCCCTCTGGGATGAACTTATCTGGCACATGGCTGGTTGTCATGGCAAGAGAGAGAGACCAGGTGAGCCATGAATTGGATTTAAAAGGTTCTGCTAGGGGTGCCTGGGTGGCTCAGTCATTAAGCATCTGCCTTCAGCTCAGGTCATGATCCCAGGGTCCTGGGATTGAGCCCCGCATCGAGCCCTGCATTGGGCTCCCTGCTCAGTGGGAAGCCTGCTTCTCTCTCTGCCACTCCCCCTGCTTGTGTTCCCTCTCTCGCTGTGTCTCTCTCTGTCAAATAAATAAATTAAATTAATTAATAAATAAATAAAAGCTTCTGCTATAAGTGGCACGACGTCACTTTTGTCCTTATTTCATAGGCCAAGGCACATTACATGACCACTTCCTGATTTCCACGGTGGGGATGTATCATCCTACCACCAGGAGGAGCGTCTCAAGTCCTAGAGGTAAACCAGATGTACACTGTGTGAAGAACAATAATCTGTCTCCAAGGAAGAACAGCAAACACTTTCAACAATAGTACAACCTACAAAAAGAGAGGTTTGTCAATATTTGTGTCATGCTGGCTTCAGAGAGTTATGTGGAAAGTTTTCTTCTCTAAGTTCTAGATCAGTTTAAATACATTAGAATTTTCTGTTCCTTGGAAGTTTTAAAGAATTCACTAATAAAACATTTGAGTCCAGAGCTTCTCAGATTAAGTTCTCAATTAGTTCCCTGGTCAGTGTTCTGTTTCATTTTTTTGTCTCTTTGGAACCTATTTTGTTCATTTATATTTTCAAGTATCCATGTCTGTGGAGAAAGGGGAACCCTCCTACACTGTTGGTGGGAATGCAAGCTGGTGCAGCCACTCTGGAAAACAGCATGAAGCTTCCTCAAAAAGTTAAAAATAGAGCTACCCTATGATACAGCAATCACTCTACTAGGTATTTACCCAAAGGATAAAAAATATTACTTCAAAGGGATACATGTACCCAGATGTTTATTGCAGCATTATTTACAATAGCCAAACTATGGAGAGAGCCTAAACATCCATCAACTGATGATAAACATGTGGTATATATACATATATATGTGTATATATGTATATTCCATATATAATGGAATATTACTCAGTCATAAAAAGGATGAAATCCTGCCATTTGCAATGACATACATGGAGCTAGAGAGTATAATGCTAAACAAAATAAGTCAGAGAAATACAAATGCCATGTGATTCCACTCACATGTGGAAGAAACAAAACAAAAATAGGGGGGGAAAAAGAGACAAAAACCAAGAAAGAGACTCTTAACTGTAGTGAACAAACTGATGGTTACCAGAGTGGGGGGTGGGTTAAATAGGTGATGGGGACTGAAGAGGGCACTTGTGATGAGCGTCAGGTATTATATGGAAGTGATGAATCACTATATTGTACACCTGAAACTAATATTACACTGTATGTTAACTAACTGGAATTTAAATAAAAACTTTAAAAAAGTATCCATGTAATCCAGCTTTTGAAATATATTTATATAAAGTTTTGTTAGATACTCTTCTAAGTTGTTTAAATTTCCTCTATATTGGTGGTTACTTCTTGTTCCTTGTTTTCTTTTTTTTTTTTTTAGGTAGTTCATGCTTTCATTTTTCTTTTTTTTTAAGATTTTATTTATTTATTTGACAGGGGGAAGGAACACAAGCAGGGGGAGCGGCAGGCAGAAGGAGAAGCAGTTTCCCCACCAAGGAAGGAGCCCGATGCAGGACTCGATCCCAGGACTCTGGGATCATGACCTGACTGGAAGCCAGATGCTTAACTGACTGAGCCACCGAGGCGCCCCCATTCTTTCATTATTCTTTCCAGCTTCAGCGAAGTGTAATTGACAAATAAAAATTATATATATTAAGATATACAAAGTGATGATTTGATGTACATATGCAGTGACATGGTTACTACAACCAAACTAACATGTCCATCACCTCACACAGTTACCACCTTGTTTTTAAATGTTTAATTTTTATTAACTTTATATGGTCCAGAAATATGTATCTGCAAAAAAAGTAATTTTAATGAAGATAGTAATAGTACATTCTCCAGAGTGTGAAAGTTGTGAAGATTAAATAACCTTATGTTTATGTTTTTAAAGATTTTCATTTATTTATTTGAGAGAGAGAGCATGAGCAGGGAGGAGGGGGAGAGGGAGAAGCAGACTCCCCGCTGAGCAGGGAGCCCGATGCAGGGCTCGATCCCAGGACCCTGAGATCATGACCTGAACTGAAGGCAGACGCTGAACCGACTGAGTCACCCAGGTGCCCCTATACCCCTCATTTTATAGTTTATGTGATTAATTTATTTAGAAAACATCCTTTATAACAGTATAAAACAAAACTTCAACTCAACCCTTATCTAAGTGGTCTAAATGATGTTAATAATCAGGGGAACTAAGAAAAAGCTCCCAACTAGTGCAGGACAAGTAGACTTCCCATAATCACAAACATGTGAAAAACACAGTAAAGCAGGTAAGACATTTTTCATATATCATCACATTTATTCTTCTAACAGTCCTGCAAGGGAGGGGACATTAGTCCCATTTGACAGATATGGAAGCTGAGTCCCAGAGTAGCTGGGACTTGCCCAGGATCATACAGTTTTTGTTCTTTTCATTATTCTACATTGTTAAAAAGGTTAATCTTAATTCAAAGAAGGACTTGGTTAGATTTTATTTCTGTATTTCTGGTTAGCATCTAATAATAATTATAGATGGTTTTTGAACTCACTTTGTCAACATAGTGCTAGCCAAATATCTTAGTTGTTTTGTGAGAGAACTCAGCTTTCTACCAAGAAACACCAGCCTGATTCAGAGAAACGACTGTGGAAAAGTGAGTTTCTCTTGGTAGTCAAAATAATACTGCCACCTCGTGGACTAATGGTGAGCTAGAGGCAAAATTGAAACTGCATTAGGACAACTTAACCTATTAAGAAACTGAATTAGGACAACCTAGCCTATTAAGCTGTCCTAATGCACAATTTCAATTTCACCTGATTAAAATTCTCAATGGGCAATAAAGACAGCTTCCAGAAACATTCTGAGTTGTAGATATCAGAAAAACAATTATAAGCATTGTATCTTGTACCCATTGATTAAATTGATTGACACCTCTATCTGCACAGTGACATAGGAGGCCAGCATAAAAAGGAATGCAGCAGAACTATATGCACTAAGATAGAGCAATCTCTAATAAACGCAGAAGAGCAAGTATAGCGTGCTCCTATTTGTTCAGAAGTGAGGGTATGCATACATGTATGTTTAAACAGGTGTAGAATAGTTGGGGAAGAATACTGTATGGATTGCTTTCCTTACCTGCTGCTCCATCCTTCTAGGTTGCTTTCAGAACTACAGAGCCGCAAAGTTAAAAACCGTATTTCCCAGATTCCTTTGCAGATAGTGCTCTGGATGCAAATCTGAGTTCCACCGATTAGATATATTCACACGTGATTTGGAAGGCAGGAGTGAGGGTAAGGCCAGCGTCTTGTGTGCTATTGTTAGCAAGCTTCCTCTCCAGTTTGCCCAGGTGCTGCTCATGTTCCCACACCCCTCATACAGCAGCCCTAACAGGTGCGGTACGTGATCCTCGATGCTGATTATGGATCACTCTCCCTCACCACTCCCCAGGAAAGCCTCAGCTTTGACTTTCATGCCATCTGACTGCATACCTAATACTTCACCTTGTTGGTTTCCACTGATCACTGGCCACTCCCCATCATTTCTTGAACATTCTAGCTCCTGGCTTGCTGTAACTGTCTCCAACATTCCTCCGGTCATAATTCTTGGCTCTTTCACCAGCACCTTCCATGTGTCTCACTACCTCTATCACACAAACTGTAACTCTTCACACAAACCAACAGCCCATTGATCCAGCTATGTTTTCACTGTCCTCACTCATTATTTCCTTACCCAGCTTGGATTCATAGTCCATCATAACCATACCACATAAATCTCAACAACTACCTCGTCCCTTTCTCGATTATTTTCATTCACCAATGAAAACTCCAATGCTGGTTAAGTCCATGTCTCAAGGTATCCCACATCTACACCCTCTTAACCAAATGTGAATAGAAAATAAATACACAATCATGCTGATAGGCCTCACTTCAAATCCATGACATTAATTTCAAGTGGGCCCTTAGTGCTGCTGGTAGTCCTACTTCATTCTCTAGTTCATCCATTCTCCCCAAAATAGTAATAGCTAACAGAAATATTCTAGATACTTTTACTTCTCACAACCAAACAACGTGATGTTGTCTGATGAACAGATGAAGAAAAGTAAATACAAAATGGTAATGTAACTTGTCCAAAGACACAAGCTAGTGAGTAGCTAACCCAGGCAGATGGCTCCAAAGTCTGAGCTCTTGACCTTTCTAGGAGTGTATCATGTCTTCTGTTTTCTCACTTCCAATACCTCTAACCTCCTCCAACCTCAGTTTTAGCTGGTTATCTTTTTCCAATGAAGGTAGCCAGTAAAGAACTTCCACAAGCCCTAACCATCGCATCTACACGCCTCATTACATCTGTGCCCATATACTTTGCCTTCCCTCTTGAACCACGCCCAAACTATTCATTCTCCTATCTAAGCCAATCCTTCCATTTGGGCACTCAACCCCAAGTCCCCTCCCAAAAACATTGCCCCAGCAATTGGCCTCCCTCTCTCCGATATAACTACAATTTCAGTCTGCAGGATTATCCCCATCAGCATCTGTTCTGTAATTTTTTCCAGTTTAAATCTCAAATGAATTGCAAATCTCAAAACATTTATGCTAAGTGAAGCCAGTCCCGGGGCGCCTGTGTGGCTCAGTCATTAAGCCATCTGCCTTAGGCTCAGGTCATGATCCCAGGGTTCTGGGATCGAGCCCCACTTCGGGCTCCTTGCTCCACGGGAGGCCTGCTTCTCCCTCTCCCACTCCCCTTGCTTGTGTTCCCTCTCTTGCTGTGTCTCTGTCAAATAAAATCTTTAAAAAAAAAAAAGCCAGTACCCCCCAATCCTAAATTACGTATGATTCCATTTGTATAAAATTGTAGCAAATGCAAACCAATCTGCAAATCTATAGTGGCACCCAGAGTAGATCAGTTGTTGCCTAGGTGGGTGGGGCCTAGCTAGGGAGGGATTACAGAAGGGCAGGAGGAAATTCTTGCGTGGGACATACTCTTTATCCTGCTTACAGTGATGGTCTCATGGGTGTACATGCCAAAACATAAAACTGAACTTTTAAAATGTGCAATTTATAGCATACCAATTATCTCATTAAAGTTATTTTTTTAGAACACTGTCTTGACCCCATATCCCATCAGCCATTGCCCAGTTTTTTTGCTTCCCTTTATGGTAAAGTTCCCTCAAATAGCTGCCTAAACACACCATCTCATTTCCATCCCCCATTCCTTCTGACTTTCTTACTCTTCTTTCCCTTGCTCTGTGTCAGTTAAACCAGCCACCTCACTATTCTGAACTCACCAGGCATGCTTCTGCCCCGAGGTCTTTCCACCCCATCCCCCTAAGTATCAATAAGCATCTCTCTTAGTTTCCTTAAGACCTTTGCCCAATTGCAGCTCCAGTGAAGGCCTCCCTCACTTCTCTATTTAAAACTGCAACCCACCTACTCACCCCCAACAAACATACAGTTTATCTCCCTCCTCTGCCTGATTTTTCTCTGTATCATTTATCACTATCTGGCCCACAATATATTTTACTTGTTTACTGAACATCTACCTCTCCCAAGAATATGAGTTCCAAGAGAACAGGGATTTTGTCTATATCATTCATTGCAGTATCCCCAATTCCCTGACCTCTAATGTGTATGTCTCAATAAATATCAGGATTAGTGAACTAGTGTCTTTGGAGCTATTTGGTTGTGAATAAAGGAAACCACTCACATTCATCTAAGCAAAAAGAATTTATTAGAAGGATTCCAAAGAGTCTCCTGGACCCCAGAGGGAACCCCTAAGGTACAACCAGAAGGGAACCACAGCTGCTGCAAACTATGATGGTTTCTCTCTTCTCTAGCCTCACCTGCTGAGGCAGGATGGCCTTGTCTTGCTTATTTTTTCCCTGGACTTAGGTTTCCTTCTCCTTTCTCTCTGCAGCTTTCTCTGTTGATAATCCAGAAAGTATTCTCAGAATCCCACATTTTCCTAGACCAAGCATTTGATGATAATTCCCAATTACATCTCTCGGCTTAGACAGGGCTTGAGATAGATATGCCACCCCTACTCTAGTTCACTACAGTCAGGGGAAAGAGGCATGTAGCCTAGTCACCAATGTCTTTTCGTGTCTGAGGGGAACATTTTGTTCACAGGAAAGACAATTTATAGTTACTTGTTAAGCATTTGAAAACTTTCCTTAAGGCTTTAGGTTTAACTTATAAATATTCCAACCATAAAACCAGTACATTTTAATAATCACTTTCAAGGGGGCCTTTAATTCATGTTTGATAGAGTAGATTTAAGTTGAATACATTAAATTTTAAATTTCTTTAAACAAACCCACTTACAACTCAAATTCCTTAAACAACAGCATTTATACGCTTAAAATATTTTTCTTCTACATAGCACTTCAAATGCTTGATCCAACAAGTAAAACCTTCCCAAGTACTTAACTCTTATGCATATAATAAATTAAATGTACACTGAGCTCCTAAATTCTCTGGAACATGTCAATATTTTTGCAGGTTTAGTAACATTTTAAAATACTTTTCAACTAAAATTCAGAAGTCTTAAAATCTGTTAGCCATTTTAAATTAGAATCCAAAGACCAATGCTACATACCGTAATATGCCTAATATGCCAGTTGTGTTTAAATACTTTAAATAACAAATATTAGTTTGTCCCAATGAATACAGAAGTTATTCCTGAAATTACCATACAGTATCGATGGCTATGGAAGTTGCATAACCTTTTTGAAAACTCATCTTCATTCTTGATTTCATCCAAGAACTGCAGCACTCAATGAAGTCCTGTTCAAGGGAAGTACTAGGTTTGGCCCCAGAGGGCAGGCCAGTCCCAGTGCCAGGCTGATGAAGCTCTCAAGGTTGGGGAATTCAAGAGTGGGCTAACCACTGTAGCTAATTCAGCCTTAAATGAGAACACCAACACTGGATGGCTGTGGTAAGAATCATATATAATAATGTATGGGAAAACCCTTGTCACATGTTACACACTTGATGGCAGCTAGTTTTAGACGAAATTTTGACTTCTAACTTTTACTAATATAGAAATTACCAGCATACTTATGAAGTTAAATATTTTTAAAAGTTTTTAAATACAAAATTTATTTAAATAAATTAACACTTCGAACATGAAGACAGTTTCTGACCTTGTCTAATGTCATAATTACTCAGGGAAGCAAACTCCTGGTTCCTTATAAGCCACTGTGCTGTAGGACTGCATAAATCAATTCACGAAAGGGAAACTAGGCCCTATTTTTGAGCACTCCCCTTTCCAGACCACAGAAATATTTTTTTCTGCCTTAAAAAAAATCTGAATTCACAGAACTAAATTTTAAGAGGAGATTCTCATTACAGAATCTTCCTTTAACTAAGGGTTCTTCTAACACAAGGAATGTTTGCTTACAGATAATTAACTACTTGAGGTGGAATACGAATTGGGAGAAGGTGGGAGAGGTAGCAAGTGTGAAATCAGTGACCTAACACTAGCCAGTGATTATCCATCAGGAATTCATATATCTCAGAAAGCCAAGAAGAAAATAAGAATATCCTTATAAAAAATGTAACTTACATTGTCCTTAAAAAAAAAAACAAAAAACTATTTTCCAAAACAAGCTACTCTAGCTTCCAGTTCTAAAACACAAGATGATTGTGGAGATTAGAGAAACAAAATCTAAATATAGATTACAGAAAATGGTTTTTAGAAGGGTAGGAAGCCATAAGATAAGCTCCAAACATCTGTATACAAGGTTGAAAGGCTATTTATTATGAGAAAAATGGCAAATTTTATCACTCCTCTGATCTGAAGCAAGTTGAAAACTGGGTAGAAAAGCTGCATCTTGAGAAGGAAAAGAAACGTGGTCCAATAAGGTCTATCTGTAGACCTTGTTCTGATGAGGACAGTCAAGATTAAAGGAATGAAAAAAAAATCTGGAATGGAGAGCACAATTTTTAGGTATCAGATCTGCCTCATCACACTCTTTGAATACATGTCTAACTAGTTCAGAGTTAAACTGTTCAAAGCTGGCCACTGATTTGTCATATTTGGAGCAGATGCAGTCCCATCCATTACCAGCCGAAGCAGAACACGTGACCTAGGATAAATGATAACATCAAGAAGACGGAGGCAAGATCAGCAAGGGCCTGGAAATCCCACAGTGATCAGAGTGAAGAGAAAATTTATTTGCTGTTGCCATTTCTTTCGCTGCTGTTGTTGTTTCTCCAGGAGAAAAGTAAAAAATAAAGCCCTGTCCCTTTGGCAGCATTCCCAGTTGAAACCCTTTCCAGAGTTCTGAATGTCTAGCCAAATGTTGATACAGAACTTTGCTGTATTAAAATTAATATCACTTTGTCCAAGGTGGACAATATACTATGACCAAGACAACTGAGATCTTCTAGCCGAAGATACCATGAAATAATTCAAAATATTACATGGAAAACCATGTCTTAAAACAGGTACTTATTTTCCAATTCTAGATATTCCAGTCTCTTCCATAAAACTGCTTCTGTGAATAGTTTTTGGTTTTTAATGTATCAGAGAGATTCTCTTTCCAGTAGTTAATAGAATCAAATCTATTTCAAGTCAGTTGTTCATACAGTCTCATTAAGCAGACACTATGATTCCACCTTCTTGTTCTCTAGAAAGCCATCAGATGTATGCTGCAGCACCGAAGTGCTTTCTTTCCTTGTCATAGTAGCAAAAAGCATATCCATCATCCCCAAGGTTTCTAGGAGTTCTCTTTGGTAATCAATCTCTTTTTCTACAAGTCCTTGAAGTAACAAAAACTTTTTATCAACTACAGGTGACTGACCAATCACAGGAAGATATATATCTAGAAAGAGAGAGAAAACACATTAACTAGAAGTATCTTTCTAAACAGTAAATGAACAGCAGTAATTACAAAAAGTATAAAAATATTAACTATAAACACACTGAAAAATCTGTACTTATTTTACAACTTATGATTTACCAAAAAGAAACAATCCATCTGAATAAATGTATTTCAAAAAGAAATAATTACAGAAAGTACAGTGTGCAGTTTCTGACCTACTTTTTTTCCCCTTAAAAAATAGTCATGGTCATTGTAGATGTGTAAGCAAAAGTAATTTAATTACAATAACTCTAATCTTAGCAATTTAGAGTCAAATTACTGTAAATGTTTTACTTCCCTTAAAATCCAATGATCTATGTGGTTGTTTGTTTTCTTCATGACAATCGTTACTGGAGAATTGATAAAAACAAGGTATTGTAATCTATTTGATTTTATTATTTGACGACTCTATTGTATAAGCATGCTTGGATTTTTCAAGTTTTTTTTTTTTTTTTAAGATTTTATTTATTTATTTGACAGTGAGAGAGTACAAGAGGGGGAGCGGCAGGGAGAGGGAGAAGCAGGCTCCCGCAGAGCAGAGAGCCCGACATGGAGCTTGATCCTAGGACCCCAGGATCATGACCTGAGCCAAAGGCAGTCACTTAACCGACTGAGCCACCCAGGTGCCCCAGTTTTTTGTTGGGTTTTTTTTTAAGATTTCATTTATTTATTTGAGAGAGCAAGCAAGCAAGAGAGCACCAGTGGCGGGGAGGAGGGACAGAGAGAGAGGGAGAAGCAGACTCCCCGCTGAGCAAGGAGCTTGTCGATCCCAGGACCCCAGGACCATGACCTGGGCTGAAGGTAGACACTTAACCGACTGAGCCACCCAGGCACCCCGGATTTTTCAAGTTTTAACAACTACTTACCAATAATTATTTCAGCAGCATTGATCAAAACAGGGGCAAATCTTGGCTGAGACAGATTCCTACAAAGCAAAAATTTTACTGAAACTTGCCAACTTTAAAAAAAATCCTTAAAATAGATTTACTGAATTGTTCCATCAGTTCTCTACAAAGGTCAATCTAAAAGTAAATGTCTCTCATTTGAGATAAAGAAGGAGTTCAGATGCAAAATATATGTGTTTCATAGACATAAAACATACCGTATCAAAAAATTAAGAACACGACTGATTTCCTTTTCATCCCGACCTGCAAGGGCATTTGCAAGGACTCCTCTTCGATTTAGCTCCTTTATGATGGAAACTGTAATCTCAGGTGTCTTTATTGTACAACTGGGCTAGAAAAATTTTCAGAGTCAACATGAGCAGATAAGACAGCACAGTAAAAAAATCATAGTCTTGGAACTCACTAACAATTACCGAATTTAAATAGGTTTATTTATATCTTTACAGTTTTGAGTCACAGTAATGCACAAGGTAAGTAATAAAATGATTCTTCTAAAAATATGCCCTTGTAGGTTCATCAACTATAACAAATGTACCACTGTGGTGGGGGTGTTGATAATAGGAGAAGCTATGCATGTGGGGGGGCAGGGAGTCTATGGGAAATCTCTGTACCTTCCCCTCAATTTTGCTGTAAAACTAAAACTGCTCTAAAAAGTTAGTCTTAATTAAAACACACATACATACACACACACACACTCTCTCTCACTCACTCACAGAGAGAGCATACTGTATATATGTATATATGCTCCTCACTCACCTCAAGGACTCTGTCAAGTGCCTTAGAGACCCGGAAATTTTTCAGATCCCTGTCATATAACTCCAGATGTTTCTTTGATGGCCTGTTGATCAAAATGTCATCCTGTATGACAAAGTAAATTTATAAAGAAAAGTCAGTATCTGTATAGAGTTTCGTTCAAAACGAATTTTTTCATTGTGGATTTTTTTTTATACCTGGGTGGCCCTGAACTGTATAATGAATAATAGGCATATGCCCAGAATGCAGACTAACTGAAAATGGAATAATTTGCTACATCAATGTGTTCTTACTCTCCTATGATTTAACTTAGAACAGAAACACAATACCTCATTCTGGGAAAACATTACTCATTTCAATTCTCTTCACATGGCAGGCAGTATGACTTAGTAGAAAGAGAAAACCAAGATGGAAGAAACTGAGATTTAGTCCCAATGACTCTGGTTATCAGTAATGAGATGCTGGATCGACCAGAACTTATTTGCATCTCCATCTTCTCAAACGCCAAACGGGGACATAACTAGCTCTACTACTGTTCAGGGTGGTTTAGGAGATCAAATCAGATAGTGTGTCAAAGACATTGTTTTGAATATGGTAAAATACTGTAACATTGTTATGATTCAGGGTATTAAAGTAGTCCTTAATTCCCCATTACTTATTAATAATGTCCCCAAACTAGCAATCTGAGAGAGAATTAATGTAGAGAAAAGCAAAATAAAGTTAAATCCCATGTGAACTACACTTTCCAGTAACATGCAGGGATGGAGTTGGCTACTCTAACAAACTACACTTTCTAAAAAAAAAAATGTAAGGGGCACCTGGGTGGCTCAGTTGGTTAAGTGGCTGCCTTCGGCTCAGGTCATGATCCCAGAGTCCTGGGATTGAGTCCCACATCGGGCTCCCTGCTCAGCAGGGAGTCTGCTTCTCCCTCTGACCCTCTCCCCCTCTCATGCTCTATCTCATTCTCTCTCTCAAATAAATGAATAAAATAATTTAAAAAACTAAATTAAAAATAAATTTTAAAAAAATGTAAGAAATATGCAAATACCCGTTGCTTCGTGTAATTTTTTCCTTTAATAAAAGTTCGATATGCAGGCCTTCTTCTCCTGGGAAGAGAATCCTTCTTTGCTTCAGACTTCCGATGTTTAACACTCAGTATTCCATTGGTCATTCCTACAACTATTGTCTCATCTTCATGCTAAGAGCAATTAGAAAAATAAGTTAGTCTATTCCTAACCCATCATTTATCTTAGTTTTTCCTCAAAACACCATTTATAACGTGTTTTCTGCTTATCCACACTTTCACCAAGAGTTCCAATCAGATATAGATATTCTGCCTAACAATGATCCATGCAAAAAGTTAGATAAATCATTTTTTCCTCCAGAATACTATTATATTGATGGAACATGTTATACTTGGTGTAAATTATCACTGTATAATAATACAGTTAATGACATCTTGGGAAACTTCTAAAATAATTTTTTTTCCTGAATCCTCTTACTAGAAAAAGGATTGCGTGATAGCATGACTTTCTACAATCTTGCCAAGAAAATATTTTGTAATAAGCTTTTCCTCTTCTAATTCAGATTTCTATATGATGTATTCAAATAGCCTCTTCTTCAATGGCTCATGAAACTTGACAGTGGACATTCCCAGATCCTGCTCTTAGTGTTAACAATGCCTACAGCTGTACTTGGTTTGAACCTACATAACAGTGGGCAAGACCTAAATCTCAATTCATACTAAATTTTTGGGACAAGTCATATAATAGAAATTGTCTTAACTATCTAATACGGCAAGAAGAAAGTAAGATTTACTCAAATACAAAGATAGACCCTAAAATTCCATTTTAGTTTAACAGACAAGGTTAGTGAAATCTTTAAAAAGAACTAAAAGTACTTACTGCAAGCGCAAGACTCAAAATTGAAGCTGCATAATCAAAACTGTGGACTACTTTATAGGAAGTCGTGCTATATACTTTCACCTTCCTAATAAAAAAGAAAGCTTTGTTACAAATCATCTAGGAAATGAGTATAAAATGCAAATTTCTGATTTTTTTAGAAATTCAATGTATAAATATTAAAATTTACACAGCAATAAAGAAAAATAATGATTAATAATATTAATTATAAATAATTCATCACCGAATCTCTTTTAAAAATGAACTATTAGGGCGCCTGGGTGGCTCAGTCATTAAGCGTCTGCCTTCGGCTCAGGTCGTGATCCCAGGGTCCTGGGATCGAGTCCCACATCGGGCTCCCGGCTCAGCAGGAAGCCTGCTTCTCCCTCTCCCACTCCCCTTGCTTGTGCTCCAGCTCTCGCTCTCTCTCTGTCAAATAAATAAAATCTTTAAAAAAAAAAAAATGAACTATTAGCAGTAGCTATGTTTATATAAAGACTTGACTAGCCACCAGAAGGACAGATCGTGAACCAAAGACCATGAACCAATGACGATGAAACCCGAGAGTAAAAAGAAAGGTTGTTTCAAAGTACCTGGGAACCAAAACAGCAGGGTTTCTCAACATCAACGTGAGTTACACTATGGGCCAGATACTTCTTTGTTGTGGGGACTACTCGTGCACGGTAGGCTGGTCAGCAGCATCCTTGACCGCAACTCACTGTACACCAGCAGCACTCCACCCCCAACTTCTGACAACATCCAAAAATGTCTCCAGATGTTGCCACACATCCTCTGGGAGACAAAACCTACTCTGGGTTGACAACTACTGTGAAGAGAGCCAACTCGCACTTGATTTTTGAGAGACACATCTAAAAATGGAGCCCCAAACTGCCTAGTAACAGCACTTCAGAGACTACTACATATTTACATGATAAACTCCTTTGTGTTAAAAATACATTCTAGCTTTTAAAATAGGTATGCTTTTTTAAGATTTTATTTATTTGACAGAGAGACAGAGAGAGCACAAGCAGGGGGTGCAGGCAGAGGGAGAAGCAGACTCCCCACTGAGCAGGGAGCCTGACGTGGGACTCGATTCCAGGACCTTGGGTTCATGACCTGAGCCGAAGGCAGATGCTTAATGGACTGAGCCACCAAGGCACCCCACAAAATATGTATACATTTTTATAAACATACTGAAAAACCAAAGCTTTCCATAACAATGGAAATAGGAAATATGGAAATAAAATGACCAAAAACAAATAACTATGAGTAAATCCTGGAACTGTGCCATAGTTCTAGCCACATGCTACTGAGCACTTGAAATGTGGCCAGTGAAAATGAAGAACCACATTTTTAATTTTACCTGATTTTAATTAACCTGAATTTTAATTTAAAAACTGAGGTAGTGTAAAAAATATTTTTCTGTTAAACACAACTATATTTCACTTTAATCACTAAACGTTATTACTGCATCATAGGACATGTATTCGATGCTTAACTTGTCTCTAGTTTCTCGGTAATAATTTTTACATCAATTACATATTGAAATAATATTTTAGATACACTGAACTAAATAATATATTATTAATGAAACCTAGTTCTTTTTGCCTTTTTAATGTGGCTACTAAAACATTTAAAATTACATATGTAGCCCACATCATGCTTCTTTTTTTTTTTTTAAAGATTTTATTTATTTATTTGAGAGACAGAGAATGAGAAAGAGCAAGCACATGAGAGGGGGGAGGGTCAGAGGGAGAAGCAGACTCCCCGCCGAGCAGGGAGCCCAATGCGGGACCCGATCCGGGACTCCAGGATCATGACCTGAGCCGAAGGCAGTCGCTTAACCAACTGAGCCACCCAGGCGCCCCCACATCATGTTTCTGTTGGACAACACTGTTCTAGAACATTAACTAATAGAATACTAATACCTACTTAAAATAGTAATATTTGAATCACATAAATGTATAGAAATTTTCACATTAAGTTTTTTTTCAATGTTCCATGTGAACATATTTATTTTTTTATGTTATGTTAATCACCATACATCATTAGGTTTTTTTTTTTTTTAAAGATTTTATTTATTTATTTGAAAGAGAGAGAATGAGAGAGAGCACATGAGAGGGGGGAGGGTCAGAGGGAGAAGCAGACTCCCTGCAGAGCAGGGAGCCCGATGCGGGACTCGATCCCGGGACTCCAGGATCATGACCTGAGCCGAAGGCAGTCGCTTAACCAACTGAGCCACCCAGGCGCCCTTTACATCATTAGTTTTTGATGCAGTGTTCCATGATTCATTGTTTGCGTATAACACCCAGTGCTCCATGCAGAACGTGCCCTCCTTAATACCCATCACCAGGCTAACCCACCTCCCCCACCCCCTCCCCTCTAGAACCCTCAGTTTGTTTCTCAGAGTTCATAGTCACATGAAGTTTTAAATTTGAAAATAAGCTAGGATATATACATATACTCGTTATAAATATTTTTAAATATACCAATATACAATAAGGATTTTTAAAGAAACCACAAAATAACATAGATTATTTTAAAAGATCAATGTTCAAATGGTTCAATAAAATTCCTTAAGTATATAAGTTAAAGCACTAAGTTATGTCAAGTGAGAAAAAATTTTGCTGTATGTGAATAAAAGGTCAAAACTATTTTCAGCTGAAAAGATTTTTTTTTCCACAGAAATCATTTGACAGAACATTTACTTTAGCACAAATACTTCAGAAATAACTCATTTCCTTGAGCAGTAAATACTTGTACACTAGTAATAATAAAGAAAATTAAAATGCTAACCTATCCAGTGACCCAGAAAGTAACCTCTGTCCAGAGCTGCTCAGATATAAACATGTCACAGTTTTATGATGATTTTTCAAAGACACTAGCAATTGTCCTCCTTTCAGCATGTCCCAGATTTTAACATAACGGCCTCCTACAAAAAGAAATAATCTTTAGTTTGAAATTCTGCCTAAACATTCAATATTTTAAAGACTTGAAAAGCATTTTTCACTGGAGACTGTACAGCATGGAGGTGAAGTGAGGGGTCCCAGAGCAAAACTGCCTGGTTTCAGTGCTGGCTCTATCACTTAGTGAGTTTGTAAATGAGAATAATAATAATAGTTCCTACCTCAAAGAACTGTTTTGGGGATTAGATAATTGCATATTTGTAAAGTTCACAGAACTGCCTAGCAAAATAAAAAGTATAACCAAAACGATTAAGAAAACTGTAATAAAATCATCCTGCAAAAGAAATTTTGTGTCACTATGGAAATGAATAATATAGTTATTCATTTGAAAAACTTCCCTATAACTTCTACTTTAAGAGTTAGAAGGTCCTTAAAGGCAATTTAATCCAATAGTTTAAAAAGAATTCTTTTAATACGGCATCTTTCATTTCATTGATATATTAAGCAAAAGTCTAGAAGGTAAAATAGAAAAACGAGCTGGAGAGGGAGAAGCAAATGTCTGATCGATCCTGACTGGGAAAGTGGGGCTGGAAGCCAATTCATAGTCCCTGTCTCACCACACGTGGCAGCTCATGAGAGCACAATTTAAAATAACTGATCCTATCCAAACTCTCATTTTCAAAGTCTATAGGAGTTGAGTGAAGGGACTGCCCAAGGTCATACAATTAGCTAGTGACACAGTGGAGATTAGTATACAGGTGTCCATTCTCCCTGTTCAACTTGAACTTATTTCCATTTCTCAAACTAACAGCAAGAAAAATGGATACATCCAGCCATGTTATTAATTTATTTTGAAATTAAAGAGGTACTGAGGAAGAAGTACAAAACAGGGTAATTTTTATTTGGATTTTAAAATGAAGAAAAAAAAGCTACACACACAGCCATATATATGCTATAAATTATACATACTACCTATGTATTCTACTGTCAACACATTAATTTTGACTTGATAAGTGAAAAAAGCCAATTTACTTCTTCCACTCTAATTTTGAAAATGCTCTATGATCAACATAACAAAAAAAAATACCTCAGTTCCAACTTGATGAAAAAATGTATCAAGACCCCTTTTGACTCCATGTTATATCCTCTTCCAGAACTACTGGCTATTTCCTGGGTAAAGTCATTTCAATCGAGAGACATAAAAAAAGACAAGCCTGATTCTAGAACGGAAAGAAGTGTGTTTTCAAAAGCTGTCACGATCTCTTAGGTAGGAATGACAGGAATACAACCCGGATTTTTGGTAAATACACAATGCAGGCTCTCAAGTTTTAAGATTTCAGATCTATCACTCTATCTTGGAAAAATTAGTTTAATAACTTTTATTTATTTCCTTAGTTGCAAAATAGGGAGAAAACTAATTACCATCTAGGCTCAATAATATGTATATAATAGCATAGTATCTGGCTCACATTAAGTACTCAATAAATAATAACTGCTGGCCTGCCCTACTTATCAGTTGACCAAAACCTAGGTATGCAATTCAAGGGCACAGTGTTAAATTATAAAAAGTAACTGATAAAAAAAAACAACTGATTCAAGACCAACAGTATTGGAAAAGTAATTTTTAAAATACCTGCTGACGCCAGAAGACCTCCAGAGGGAAAAAGCAGGACACTTTCCACTGGCTGCCCATGCTCAACAGAGATCACACTCTTGTTTGTTCGTGTATCAAACATCTTCACAGTATGATCATAGGACCCTAAAATGCCAATTTTTGTATTATGTGAGTTTCATTACTCAAAACAATGAAAACTAAGTGTGTGTGTGTGTATCCAAATATAAATCTTAAGAGGAGAAAAGACTTAGATGAAATTTTAAAGACACATAGTTACGTTCATGAAGGTGCACAGTACCTCCAAACTCTCTAGTACCACTGATTGTTTCCTGAAAAAGCATTATACCATACTATACTATATTATACAGGATCTTAAACTATTCGGATCTTCAAGCTATTATCACTACTGAATCACCTGGGAACCTTTGTGAAAGCACCCACAAACACCGCACTGCATTATCTTTGTTTCTTGGCTGCTGGAGACTCTGTGAAAACCAGAGTACTAAAACCATTACAGTTCTGACACTCATGTTTTCAGGGAAGCCTAATGCTTCCAAACACATTTGGAGGACAGTAAGAACAATCACTAAAAGAAGAAAAAGGAAATCAAACAACTAGATAAATTGAAACATATCCCTTTATAAAAAAATTTTTAAACTGCTCTATCCCAAATGAGTCCCAAAGCAGTATCAATTTATATCACAATTAAATTATCAACTTCAGGAGGGAAAAACAGTTCACCAACCTGTTACAAACAGATCTGGGTTCAGTTTGCTAGCACATCCACACCTCACATAATCAGAATGTTCTCTGAATGTCAGAATTTCTTTGGAGTTTGGAATATCCCACAATTTAACTGTATAATCATCAGCCCCGGAGACCACATGGTATTTGTCTGCTGTAAAATCGACCGTATGAACTGCTCTAAAAGATCAAGAATCAATATATTAAAAAGCAAAAAAAAATTCTATGTCACATAAAATACTCCTTTTCCCCAAATAACAAAAAAAGCAGCTCAGTTTCAGGGAGTAATTGTAGGGGGAAATTATGAGAGAAAATCTTTAAAACAGGTGTTTGTCCCTAAGCCAATTTAAAATTTCAAATACCCCTACTCTAAGAAGTTAAGAATAATAGGCGTAAAATCATATTTTCTAATATGTTAACATTTCTACAAAACTGCTAAATAAATGTTCTAAATGTTGGAAAAAATGTACGTTTTTAATCTTTATTTATTTATTTTTTTAAAGATTTTATTTGACAGAGAGAGACACAGAGAGAGAGGGAACACAAGCAAGGGGAGTGGGAGAGGGAGAAGCAGGTTTCCCGCCGAGCAGGGAGCCCGATGTGGGGCTCGATCCCAGGACCCTGGGACCATGACCTGAGCCGAAGGCAGACGCTTAACGACTGAGCCACCCAGGCACCCTGTACTTTTTTTTAAAGGTTTTATTTATTTATTTGTCAGAGAGAGAGAGAGAGGGAGGAGAGAGAGCACAAGCAGGCTCTCCACTGAGCAAGGAGCCCGACACAGGACTTGATCCCAGGACCTGGGATCATGACCTGAGCTGAAGGCAGACACTTAACAGACTGAGCCACCCAGGCATCCCATAGAGCAAAGGTACTTTTAATTTAAAAAATTTCAAAATGGATAGTTCCTTACAAAATTCTAAGAAGACTTGCCATTAAGTAAGATCATGTTAAGTGAATTTCTGTTATATTTTAAATGTTTCACTGATGGGGAAAGACCATCCTGATAATATACTATAAAAAACACTTCAGATTTCAAATCAGTAGCAAACCAGATAATCTTGATACAAAGTTTTAATATAAAACTGCCCTGGCCATTTATCACATGGCAAAATATTAACTTCAAGAAGAAAAAAAATCAACCTTCCAACTTAACTTCAAAATGAGAACCTTGAAAGTAGTCCAGCCAATAGAGTTCTCATTTATAGTTGTGAGGTTGCCTTTAGAACTGTGGTTTGTAACCTCGACTGGTCACAGAACTCACTGATTGGATGAAAGCTATAGAAAATCTCCCTAGACAAATGTACATTTCTTAAATGTCACATATAATTCTAGGGAATTCATGAGCCCCACCAAACTGGACCATAGGACTAGACCAGATTAAGTACTCTGTCGCACCTGGGTGGCTCAGTCATTAAGCGGCTGCCTTCGGCTCAGGTCATGATCCCGGCGTCCTGGGATCAAGCCCTGCATCGGGCTCCCTGCTCGGCGGGAAGCCTGCTTCTCCCTCTCCCTCTGCCTGCCGCTCTGCCTACTTGTGATCCCACCCCCCCGTCAAATAAATAAATAAAATCTAAAAAAAAAAAAAAAAGATTACTCTGTCTTAGAACAACCAGGAAAGAAAGTATACACTGGTACATAATCTTCAGAGAACTGCTCTATGTTTTTATTCAAAGTCCAAAAAACAAATAAACAGAAAGCTTACAACGACAAAAAAACAACAACTCTTACTTAGTATGACCTTCAAACTGCCTGAGGGGCGCTCTCCCACTTATATCGAAAAGCTGAACTCCACCATCTTCACTGCCAGCCACAAGCAGTCTACCATCCTGACGAAAAGTAGCACAGTATGCCGTGTCTTTAAATCGGGAAAAGGTTTTTATAGGTTCTTGAGAGTACCGGCCATAAATGTGAATCTACAAAAAGATAAAAAACACAGTATTTAACCAGATGGCTCAAGATCAGTAGTAAATATCAACTACACAAAGGGAAAATAAATTTAATATTATATTTACCCTTGAAGAAGCTGTGACAGCATAATTATATGGAGGCTGTGGAGAAAAATCTACTTTTGACACTGCACCAAACTCCTTGATTTGAACAGGGGTCTTAATAAAAAACAATACAAAGGATTAACAGAGTTACAACTGGTAAGACCTTTTAAACATTACAAAATTTCTTACTGATCATTTCTCTTTGTTCTTAGTAACATTTACTAGGATGTATTTAATACAGAAGTATGAAGAAAGCAAAAAAGGTTCAAATGCCATCACCCAGACTATCCTGGTTGCCATTAAAGTACATAAATATATGGCTGGAAAACCATACCCCACTCTTTCTCTTTAGCTGTGGAGTTTTCTGCAATTATTGCTAGGGGGAAAAAAAGTTATGTCTGTACCAGAATACATTTAACCATGTATTCTGTAACTAACACAAAGATCATACCATGCAGGCTGTTCTGCACCTTGCTTTTTTTCCACTTAATAACTCATCTTAGCTTTTTATATGATCAACAGATTTGCCATCCATTATATGATACATCATAATTTACATTACCAATCCACTACCAACACAGATTTTTCAAAAATTTCTAGTATTAAAAGTAATACTTTATAATAAACACCTGTAAACGCATATTTTAGCAAATTTGGGGGAGTATAATCATTGAGGTAAGTTCCAAAGTGCAGAATTTAAATGGCTAAAAGGTATCTTTATCATGATAATGTCAAATTGCCCTCCAGAAAGTCTGCACCAATTTTCTTCTCTCAAGTAGCAATGATGATCAAAATTTTTCATTTCAGCCACTATAAGAGATGAAAAATAGCATACAAATTACTGTTTTAATTTATATTTCTTTAATTATGAATGAAGCTGCAGCTCTTTGATATATTTACTGGTCATTTAAATTTCTTGTTCCATAAACATCCCAATCTCAATCTTTTCCATTTTTCTATTTAATTGTTCATTTTTTTAAAAAAATTATTAAGTCTTTGTAGACAGTCTAGAAGAACTAATTCTGCATCACTTCTGTCTTAGTTTTATTTTTTTGTGTGTGCTTTCATGTCTTTATTTTTTCACTGAAGTATAATGGACACACCATGTGACATGAGTTTCAGGTGTACAGCAGAGTGGACAGCGCTGTGTTATGCTGTGCTCACCCCAAGTGTAGCCACCATGTGTCACCAAATAATGCTATTACAATACCACTGACTGGATTCCCTATCCTGTGCCTTTCATACCCATGACTGATCCATTCCATAACCGGAGCACTGTGTACCATTAGGAGAACCAATGGGACCATCAGGTCTTGAAGAGATGATGAAGACCTACTTCTACGGGAAGCAAGCAAGAATGGACCATAGGCTGCATGGCTGGGGTCACAGCCCTGTGAGCCTCTTTTTTTTTTTTTTATTATGTTCTGTTAATCCCCATACATTACATCATTAGTTTTTGATGTAGTGTTCCATGATTCATTGTGTGCCTGTAACACCCAGTGTTCCATTCAGTACGTGCCCTCTTTAATACCCATCACCAGGCTAACCCATCCCCCCACCCCCCTCCCCTCTAAAACCTTCAGTTTGTTTCTCAGAGTCCATAGTCTCTCATGGTTTGTCTCCCCCTCCGATTTCCCACCCTTCTGTCTTAGTTTTAGAAAGGCAAAAAAAAAATCTTGCATATAAGATTCAAATTCAAAAATTTATTTCATTCAGCATTCATTAATCATCTATTCTTTGCTAGGCACTTGTATGATTAAAATCATTAAGCAGCATGGACTTTTAATTTAAAATTTCCAAGAAAAAATACCAGATATCAAATTTTCCACCCAAACTGTAAACTGCTGACAGATTTTTCTTAGTTATTAGTTCTCTATTACAGTATCCAAAGTATAACATATGCTGGAGAAATAAGCATAAATGCAAACCCCTCATTACCATCTATACTTACCTTATAGTTGTTCCAGTACAGTGTGTCTTGGGTGATTTTTTCACCAAGTACAGGATATGTCTGAATAGCTGCAGGCTTATAACCAGCCATAATTTCATATAATTGGACTGTTATCCAAGGGTAAATAGTTTGAAATTGACGTTAGAAATAATTACAGTGACTCTGCTTTATGTCTGAAAAAGAAAATATTTTATATAAATATATTATTCTTAAACCTGTATAGTTACCATTTTCACTCTGTGTCTTTTCAAAAGCCTGTGTGCTAGCTTATAAATTAGTGACCAATAAATCATTTAATTCTAACAAAGAAGAGACAATATACAGGAAGCAGGTAGAATACAGACAGGGCTACCAAAGTGCACCATCCACTCAGCTATACAGAGGCTGTACACAAATGTTCTCACATCTAACTAACCAATTTACAACACATGGAAATAAATCTGGCTCAGCCATCCAGTAGCCAAAGCAGAAGTCCACTGGCTTAGACTGTTTATTTATTAATAACAGAAAACATTAAGGTGAAAATGCAAATACAAAAGTTTCCTGAAACTAAATTTAGGACAACATTTAATCTATATGAACATAGACTAGGGTCTTGACTTCCTGAAAGCCTTAGCAATACCAAGAAGGAAAACAAAGCTAATATTGTAACAGAGAAGCTTTAAATTTAACAGCTTAAAATAAAATTAAAAGCTAATATTCTGATGCAGAAGTTTAAATTTAAAAGCTTAAAATAAGTTAATATTCTGATGTAGAAGTTTAAATGTAAAAGCTTAATTTTAAAAAGTTTAAACAGTAAGAAAAGAAACAAGAATAAAGCAATTCTGAAATTAAATTCTCAATTTAAATAACAGAATAGGATAAAAATGAATTAAAACTTTTAATTGGGGGCACCTAGGTGGCTCAGTCAGTTAAGCATCTGCCTTCGGCTCAGGTCATGATCCCAGGGTCCTGGGATCGAGCCCCATATCGGGCTCTCTGCTCTGCAAGGAGCCTGCTTCTCCCTCTCCCTCTGCCTGCTCGTGTGCTCCTTCCCTCTCTCTCTGTCAAATAAATAAATAATCTTTTAAAAAAATAAAATAAAAATAAAACTTTGACATGGAATTAAGCCAAAATGTCTCTCCAGGACTATTCAATTGCAAAAGAGGTTCATTTTATCAGTGGTGCAACTCATCATCTATTTCAAAAAGCCTGAAAACAGTACACCAGTAACACCAAAATAAGTAGGTATGACATATTCTAAAAGTTCTTTTGATGAAACATAGCAATCAACAATTAAAAGAAGGAATCTTTTCTATTCATTCAAGTACCTACAATGTATAGGACACTGTTCTAGGCTCAGGACATACAATGTTGAGTAAAACAGTGCTCTCACACTCTCCAATAGTCTCCATTTTAGCTGGTGATCAGCAGAAGCCAGGAATATGGAATCAACCTTGACTTGTCCTTCCTCTTCACTTATAACATCCAAATAGTTAACAAGATCTGCTGATTTTACCTCCCTAAACTTCATCATGTCCACTCCACAGCTCTAACTCAGATCTCATCTACAGCAATAGTGCAGTACAAGGGCCCCTTGACTCCCTCATCCATCTTTGAAATAGCCATCAGTAAGACCTAACTACCCAGCAAATCCAGCTTTTGCTACAAAGCACAACACTGCCTGAAAACAAAGGTCCCAGCTCCTTAACACAGCTTGTGATCTGGCCCTTACTTACCTTTCCAGCTCTACCTTTTTGTTATTCCCTTTAACACACCATGCTCTTTCTTCTCTCACTGTCTCTGCTCATTTGTCCTCTTTGCCAGGAATGATCTCTACCCACTTCCTTTTTATCTTTTAAAGCTCAACTCAAGGATCATATCCTCTATCCTTCTCTCTACTCCTAACTCCACTTCATTTTGCATATTTCTGTCTGTGTGCATAGTAACACTGAATTTGTAATAATCTCTTTTTCCCACTAAACTAACATTTCGTATCTGGAAGATTTTTTTTAAGTGCTTAAAGAAAACTTGGGGAAGGAAAGAAAAGGAAGGACTGTGCTGGGTTCTATGGAAAAACACAAAATTAAAGGCACAAGTGGTGTCTATAATATGAACACTGCTACACATCAAGAGTCAACAAACTTTTTCTGTAAGGGGCCAGATGATAAATATCTTAGGCTTTGCAGGCCAACAGGCAAAAATGAACAGTATTATGTAATTACAAGGAAGCAAGCAAGAAAAAAAAAAAAATCCCAATTTTTTACTAACAAAACCGCCCAAGTAATTATGAGTACAATTTTATGTTTATGAATGAAAAGATCGAGAATTTTGAAGGGAAAAACATTTCACTTACTTCTGGTTCAAGGTGTTTCCTATCATCAGATTGCATATATTCACCTGTAAAAAACATTCTAGGCTCGCTGGCTGCCCGATGAAAACAGTCACCCGGCCAAATCAAGCGCGCAGGCCTCCGACCTTTACTGTAGTACAGTACATTACTAGAATATCAGCAAAGGAGTACATAATTCTGCCTTGAGAGAAATAGTTTAAAGCTCTAAAAGTTTACAAGTGAGGAGTGGGGACGCCTGGGTGGCTCAGGTCTTGATCCCAGTGTCGTGGAATCGAGACTGCATCGAGCTCCTTGCTAAGCGGGAAGCCTGCTTCTCCCTCTGCCTGCCACTCCCCTTGCATGTGCGCGCGCTCGCGCTCGCGCTCGCTTTCTCACAAATAAATAAATAAAATCTTAAATAAAAATGCAAGTGAGGAGTAGTAGCAGTGGTCTGCCAGATTAAAGTGAGATACAGCACTGGAGGTGGGGGAGGGGGGAACATGACACCATACAAAGGCGTGGAGGCAAGAAATGATGTGAAAATGATCAGGGAGAGGTCAAGAGCCGGAGAAACTGCGACTAGACTAATAACAGATACTACGATATAACGCAGAATATCAAATATATGCTATAAATAACGTACAGAGTACTAAGAGCTCCAAACAGCTTTTTAATTCTAACCGGGCGGCTCCCAGAAAGATTCAAAGTGTGCATTTCAACTGGGCCTTGACGTCTAATATTAAAACAGACTGACCTCTTAAGATGGGCACAAGCGCGGGGGATAGGCAGCATTCGAAATCGAGAGAACATCATAAGCAAAGACAGAGATGGAAATGTGCCCAATGCCTTGGAGGGATGCGGGTTAATAATGGTGCACAGGAGGAGAGGATGTGATCGTAGAAGAGGCAAATCTACGTCGAAGTTAAATCGCGGGGATCCTGAGAGGCTGGTTAAGGAATTTTAGCCGTTCTGTGAAGACTGGGAAGCCCCAGAGGAGCATGCCAGATACCAAGGAAGGCCCGACTTGAGCCTGAACTACCCCCACTGGGAGCCGCCTTCACCTACGTACCGCCTCACCTGCCCCGCGGGACACTCTGCGTCCAAGGAGAATTTCTTGGATTCCGTCTCCTCCCCGGACTCTTGACGCTCACTTGCGGAAGATCACGCGGACCTTCCACGGAGCCACCAGGACGCAAGACACGAACAGTCCGGCCAGTCGCACAGAAGTGACGTAATGACGTAAGTTCACGCGCCTTACGCAGCCCGAGAGTTGCAGGGGAGGGTCAGGAGGGCGGGGCGATGGGAGAGGAGGGGACGTGATCCGAGGGCTAGACGGGTGTTGCCCTAGTGACCCAGAAGGGTCTACTGAAGTGACCCAGTCTCTGTAGTACTCAGGCAATAAAGACCGAGCAGCGGTGGTCAAAAAAACCTGGAAGGCCTCTAGGCTGCAGTGACGCGGAACGTTTTTTTGGCCAGAAACCGAAAGAAGAAATCGGAAGTGACGTCGCGGTCAAAACAAGCCGGGGTTTGGGGGCCTGCAGTGAATCTGTGGCCGCAGATGGAAAGGCCCGACTCGCTGTCGGCTGTCGAAGGTAGTCGCGAGGCCCTGCGCTCCCACCCGGTCGGCCTCCGGCCCCTGTCCCCCTGACCCTCCCGCCGTGGGTGAACCAGAGTTTCCGCCCGCGGTATTTGAGCTGTGCTGGGACTTTTCCGGCAGAGCTGGCGGGTGGCGACCGAATGGACTTCCCTTCCTACAAGTGTCCCCTCCAGCGGGCTTCTGTCCTGGGACGCTGGGACACCTGTCGCCTGTGAGGCATCATTCATTTTCATAGCACCTTCCTTTCCTTGTAGGACAGTTTCAGAATTAGGAAGAACCAGGGGGCTCCTGTTACTAGGATTCACTGCGGAGTAGCACAGTTGCCCAGTGTGTCTCTGTCTTCATCCCTGGGCTCTGACCGATCGAGGTGATCCTAGCTATCCTTGGCCATACCTCTTTTTCTTACCGCCTCCTACTCTCGATCATGTTTCCCCTCTCTTCTCCTAGTCTTCAGAATCTTAGCTTAACCAGTCAACTTGGCTCATTTCTTCTAGAGTAGTGGCAAGACAGCGTTCTGTTTTCACTCCCTCCTCTCCCAGGTTCTCCCCTCAAAGACCTGTAATTCCGTCTGTAAACTCTGATTTATGACATGGAAGATGTTTAGAGCTAGAAAGAGTATTAGAGATGTCTATTTCAATCATCTACATTGTATAGATTAATAAAAATGAGTCTCAGAAAACGTATGTGATTTTTCTGTCCAGGGTTGCACAGCTAGTTAGTAGTGATGTTGAAAATGTAAAGCCAAATCTAATTAGCAAGCCTTTGTTGGGCATCTTGCAGGATCATTTCAGTATAGAAAAGAATTTAAAACAATGTTAAAGTTCAGATCAGAAAACATTTCTGGAACACCTGATAGGATCAGGTTCTGCTTTGTGTGCAAAGATAGTAAGAGTGGTCTCCATCCTAGAGAAGTTTTCAATGTCTTTGGAGTTTAAGTGGAAACTTTCAAGAGAATGATAAATACTAGAAATAGAAATAAATGCAGTGTGCTAAGAGAGCTCAGGGGATTGCATTTAGGCCAGCTCTGGATAGGAGTCAGTGGGAGATGGTTCTTCCCTCAGGAAACACAGTTCTTATCTTCCAATACATTTTTTTAAATTTTATTTTATTAAGTTATGTTAATCACCATACATTACATCATTAATTTTTGATGTAGTGTTCCATGATTCATTGTTTACCTATAACACCCAGTGCTCCATTCAATACGTGCCCTCCTTAATACCCGTCACCAGGCTAACCCATCCCCCTACGCCCCTCTCTAGAACCCTCAGTTTCTTTCTCAGAGTCCATAGTCTCATGATTCGTCTCCCCCTCCGATTTCCCACCCTCCATTTTTGCCTTCTTCCAATACATTTTTAAAGCCCTCTGCATTGAGCTTCTGTCTCCATTTGAATCACAACTCATTTTCTGTTCTGGTTTCCTTCTTTCCTTTTGCTAAAGTATATTGACTTTGTTACCTGTTACTTTCTTTTTATTATTATTATTACGATTTGTTATTTCTTCACCTCTTGTCCCTTGGAAGTTTGGATTAGTTTAGTGCTGCTTATTTTAGTGGTCAAGGTGATCTATCCAAATAGCTGGATAGGTCCTTCATAATGTATAAGCTCCCTTTTTCTTTTCGCTGCATAGGAAATAACAGGTAACTACCCTCACTACTCAAAGGATTGTTATAAGGACCAGTCTTGGAAAATGTTTTAAAACTGAAAATAATAGTTATCTGTACATGTATGGTTTTCCAGCCCCTGTTCCACTGTGATCGTAATGCATTTTTCTTTTTAAATTCCAATGTTAAAACACCCTGCATCCTCTCAAAATTTCTAAGAGGCAGTAAACCCTAACATGAAAAGATTAACTAGATGTTTTAATTTTCTTCCCCCTGTCTCAGGGATTATATGCATCGGGCATTTATAATCTTGGAGTTCTTCATTTTTTTGAAACAATTTTAGGTACAATAATGGAATTCTCTTGAAATTATATTAAGGTTCATAGGGAAGTGCCAGCAATTACTAAAAACTCAATATAAAACAATAGTAAATGATTCCATAACAGGTGTGCTTATAATCTATGCTTTGAGAGTTTGTATTTATTGAATTCATGTCTTGATTATCTATATTTGAAAAAAATCAGTTCTTATTTATATTTAATTCTTATTTCTTAATACTTACTACAAAAATTGAGATCTAGAAATTATAGTTGGATCCTGATGCCCTAGCGATGATAAGGCAGAGGAAGCCAGTCTATAATCTATAGTTTCTGTAGTAACAGTTTTCATAAAAACCTATATTAAGTTACTAACATTTGAGCCGAACAAAAACTGATAAATAAGTATATCTTCAGTTCATCATAACCAAAACTTTGTAAAGCCTTTGACTATCCAAGAATCACAGGTGTTGTAGATGCTAATAGACATGGGTACAACATGAGTCCTATCTTAAATTCAAACTGAGAGCCACTTACAAACATAGCATGTTAAAAGATGAACTACAGGTAAGAGTTTAAAGTTTTCACATGAAAGGGTTTTTTTTTAATGTTTTAGCCATTTTAATTTATGAAATGAAGTCTTGGCACTTTAACATTAGAAGGTGGTTTAAAGAATCTAGCAGTCAATGAAAGGATCACTCACTTGAACTATTAAAACAACAAATGTCAAATTTTTGAGAAAAAGATGATATTAGGAATTTTTTTACCATGTTTTGTCCCAATAGGAATTAGCTTCTTTCCATCTTGATGAAGTGCCTCCAAGTCCTCTGTGGGCTTCTGCTGTAGCAGGAATTTTGGGTAGTTCTGGAGGCTGGGAAGTCTAAGATCAAGGTGCCAGCATGGTTGTGTTCTGGTGAGGGCTCTCTTCCTGATTCACAGCTGCCATCTTCTTGGTCTATTCTAACTTGGTGAAAGAGCATGAAAGTTTATTTTCATTGTTACCTTGATCTTCTGTTCATTTGGCAATGTCCAGGAATAGGAAAGGGGAGAAAAGAGTAAAATTTGTTGAAACCTAGTGATGAAGGTGAGAATGTTACTATATTTCATTTGTTCTTTACCAAGATCCTGTGAGGTTAATGATGACACCTCCATTTTACAGGTGAGATTGAGGCTTAGAGAGGTTGAGTAATGTACAGGTTCACACAGCTAATAAGTGGCGAAGCTTGGATTCATACCCAGGTGTCTGCCTCTGAACATTGTATGCCTACTATTGTGTGTAGGTGCTTACAAGAGCACTTTTTGCTTATTTTGTGTACTTTAGCTATGTTGATACGATATTTTTAACTTTTGTCTTCCAGATTTTTCAATATCTGAATTCCAGGAGCACAGTGGATACCACTCCTATAAAACAAAGAGGAAATCATGAAGGAATGTTTTAATTATTGAAACTACAGTTGAAATCATGGCTACATCAGCAAATCTGGATATTGGAGCTCAGCTGATAGTGGAAGAGTGTCCCAACAGTTACAGTCTAACTGGCATGCCAGACATTAAAATAGAACATCAGCTGGACTCGAATGCAGAAGAAGGATCAGCTCAGGGTGTTGCCATGGGAATGAAATTCATATTACCTAACCGATTTGATATGAACGTGTGTTCTCGATTTGTGAAGTCCTTAAATGAAGAGGATAGTAAAAATATTCAAGATCAGGTTAACTCTGACCTGGAAGTGGCATCTGTCCTATTTAAAGGTTGAAAGTTATGGTATAAATATCTGCATTTGTTTTCATTTATTTCATTTTGTTTGTTTGTTTTCCTTTCTGATCATGAGATTTTGAATTTGGAAGTCATATTTTAATATGATTTGGAAGAGAGAGTTTAGAAGTCATATTTTAATATGATTTTCTAGAATCTCACCAAAACCAAAATTAAATAATTTCATGTTATTTGATATCTATAAGTATATGTTGATTTTTTAAAAAATTTTCTTGCTTGACCTTTGTTTATTTACAAATTAAAGTTTCTTATCGTACCCTTTATTTATTTATTTTAAAGACTTTGGTTATTTGACAGAGAGAGACACAGTGAGAGAGGGAACATAAGCAGGGGAAGTGGGAGAGAGAGAAGCAGGCCTCCTGCCGAGCAGGGAGCCTGACGCGGGGCTCGATCCCAGGACCCTGGGATCATTACCTGAGCCAAAGGCAGATGCTCAATGACTGAGCCACCCAGGCGCCCCTTATTGTACCCTTTAAAATGATAGGAGAAAAAAATTATTTGTGCCTTTTAAGAAATGAATTACCTTACTATTCCCTATTCCATGAATATTTGATTGATATCAGCTCCATGCTTTAATTCAGTGAAGTTTGTCATCATATTGTAGACTTACTTTCACAACAATCTGTTGAATAAAAAAACTAATCTCAGAATAAAATCACTCAAGATTAATACAGATTTTTTTCTGGAACTTTCACTGTGATAATACAGAATTTTTATAGCAAAGAATAATATCACTTGAGAAATGGTTGAAGTTATACCTCATGTATTTCTTTTTTATTGTAAACATTGACATAGAACTTTGAAATGCTTTGTCATTAAAATGTTAGTTTAATGTGTTTAAATTTATTTTACTTAGCTGAATGCAATATCCATACATCTCCTTCTCCGGGAATTCAAGTAAGACATGTCTACACTCCCTCTACAACAAAGCACTTCTCACCCATAAAACAGTCAACTACTTTGACCAACAAACACAGAGGAAATGAGGTCTCAACCACACCTCTATTAGCAAATTGTAAGTATATCCCACTGATTTATTAAAATATTCTTATTAGTAATATAATGCTTTCAAGAATTTGGCTTTGAAATGCATATTCTATTTTGGAAAACTTAAGTGATATCTTGATAGTTTTAGTAATTTAAAATTTTTTTCTCACTATTACTGCATAATCAAATATTTCATGTTTTGTTAAGAACAAATACAGATTTTTTTAAAAAGATTTTACTTGGGGCGCCTGGGTGGCTCAGTCGTTAAGCGTCTGCCTTCGGCTCAGGTCATGATCCCTGAGTCCTGGGATCAAGCCCCACATCAGGCTCCCTGCTCTGCGGGAGGCCTGCTTCTCCCTCTACCACTCCCCCTGCTTGTGTTGCCTCTCTCGCAGTGTCTCTCTCTGTCAAATAAATAAGTAAAATCTTTAAAAAAAAAAAAAAAAGATTTTACTTATTTATGAGAGAGAGAGAGAGCGCACAAGTAGGGGGAGCGGGAGAGGGAGAAGCAGACTCTCCACTGAACAGGGAGCCCAATGCGGAACTTGATCCCAGGACCCCGCCATCATGACCTGAGCTGAAGACAGATGCTTAACTGATGGAGCCACCCAGGCGCCCCAAGAACAAATACAGATTTTAATACAGACTTTATATAGATTTATACGAGTACAGGTTTATGTTTGTTTATACACATACAGATTTTATACAAGTTTTCTTTTTTTTTTTTAAGGGAGAGAGGTGGGGAGGGGAGATGCAGAGGGAGAGGGAGAGAGGGAATCTTAAGCAGGTTCCATGCCCAGCACAGAGCTGTCACAGGGCTCCATCTCAGGACCCTGAGATCATGACCTGAGCCAAAATCAAGAGTTGGACACTTAAGAGTCTGAGCCACCCAGGCGCCCCTCCAGGTTTTCATTCTTAAAACCTTTATAGTCTTACTGTAACAATTTATCATTCTGAACTTTGTGCAAACTAAGACATTGTGAGTGTTTTTCTGTTCTTGGAGTACAAGGCTTTACATTTTACTCATAAATTAGATCAGTGATCAGCAAGTGATTTATAGTAAAACCTGAGTGATTTCTATTGTAATTTTGAATATGACTATAATAATATGAATATGAAATTAACGCTCTTAAAACCTTGAATCCAGGGGCGCCTGCGTGGCTCAAATGGTTAAGCATCTGCCTTCGGCTCAGGTCGAAGCAGGGAGCCTGCTTCTCCCTCTCCCACTCCCCCTGCTTGTGTTCCCTCTCTCACTGTCTCTCTCTCTCTCTCTCTCTAGCTCTGTCTCTTAAATGAATAAATAAAATCTTAAAAAAACAAAACACCTTGAATCCATAATTTTTTAAAAATGTAGAATCATTCTAGAAGAAATAAAATATTTCTACATAAATCAGAAAACATTCTAAATACTATAGATATGTTAATGAGAGAAAACAGGTAGCAGTTTGATATTAGGAACTATATTTGAGTATATAATGTAAATGCATCTATATTCTAAAGCATGGTAAAATATATGGTTTATTTGGAAACACCATATCCATCCTGATTTTGAATCACATGCTGTAACAGTTAAGCCAGGAGGAGTCCATGACTCTTACTTCGCTATTAACCATTATTGTTCTACTTATTAAATTTGCATGTGTTTCATAATTGCTTTCCTTTCTATTAAGGCCACTCAGTCATATCGCTGAAGTCGAGGATCAAGTGATACTAATTTTTAAGATGAACCCTCACAGAACAGTGCCTGTTTAGTTTTGTCTTAAAGATACTGTCCTAAAAAATAAATAAATGAACAAATTGATGGATGAATGAATAAATGAATAAATTAAAGATGTTCTCTTAAAAATAGTCCAACCATATTATTTTTGAGCTGAAAAGAAACACCTAGAGATCATGCAGTTCATGACCCTCATGTTATAGACAAAAACGGTTAATCATTTATTCAAGGTCACATAGCTAACTAGCCACACCTAGGTCTGCATTCAAGAATTTACTCTCGAAGTCATTTTTCCATTTACTACCTCACTCCAAAAGTTAAGAAAAACCCATGGAGTCTTGAAATAATGATATTTGGGATTTCAGAGGATTTAATTAATAAAAAGACAAAAGGTGTGTCTTTATGTGTTTTAGACCCAACATCCTTTTAAGTTTGGATATTGAGTTAGCATTTTAAAAATTAAATACCTAAGGCATTTCTTTGATTGATAAGATCATTAGCAATTTGCATTGTTAATAGTTGATCATAACAGTTTGCATATTCATTGATAACAATACTTTGCAGATGTCAGAATTGCCTTAAACGTATATTAAATCTCAGATACAGAATGGCTGCTTGTAATGTTAGGATATATTTTAAGTTAAATTTTTTTAAACAATAAAATGATAGTTTTTGTTTTAGAAAAGAGAATTGCTGCACAAATATGAATGACATGATGAAAGTGTACCCTGCAGGTAGAAAAACATGAAGCTTTTTGTGGTATCGTTTCAGCTTTATCTGTTCACCAGTTGGCTGCTCAGGGAGAGATGCTCTACCTAGCTACTCGGATTGAACAAGGTAATAGCCTGTTTTTTAAACTGTACTTAAAACATATTTAATCGGATTTATTAGATTTAATACAGGAAGGTGTAAAGACAAAAAAAAAAATAGTTGCATAATCTCACCAGGCAGGTAACTCTATAGGTAATAAAGAAAATAAAGTACTACAAAGTATAAAAGTTACAGCCTCCCTTACCACCCTAACCTTTTCCCCAAAAGCAAACATTATAAATTTCTTATGTTTTCAGGAAACTCTTTTAGAAAACATTTCTGTTTATTTTTGGAGTTATGTGTGGAAATATGTATTTGCCTTTCGCTATGTAAACAAGAGGGAGCACACTGCATTGTACTTTTTTCACTAATACTATGGAGATCTTTCCCAATGAGCACATAAAGATTTATTTCTTTTTTATTTTTTTTAAAGATGTTCTTCATTTTGAGAGAGAAAGAGCACAAGCAGAGGGGAGGGTCAGAGGGAAAGGGAGAAGCAGACTTCCTGCTGAGCAGGGACCCCCCCAGCCCCAAGGCAGGACTCGATCCCAGGACCCTGGGGTCATGACCTGAGCCGAAGGCAGACGCTTAACCGACTGAGCCACCCAGGCGCCCCCTATTTCATTCTTTTTTTTTTTTTTTTAAAGATTTTATTTATTTATTTGAGGGAGAGAATGAGAGAGAGAGAGCACATGAGAGGGGGGAGGGTCAGAGGGAGAAGCAGACTCCCTGCTGAGCAGGGAGCCCGATGCGGGACTTGATCCCGGGACTCCAGGATCATGACCTGAGCCGAAGGCAGTCGCTTAACCAACTGAGCCACCCAGGCGCCCTATTTCATTCTTTTTAATAGGTCCCTAATTTTGCACTGTATTGCTGCATACATATATGCTATGTTTTTATTTTTTAACTAATCCCCTTGGTGATGGTTGATTCCAGTTTCTCAGTATTAAATAACATTCTTGTTGGCATTCTTTTTAAGAATACACATAGGATAAGTTCCTACAAGTTTATTTGCTGGGTCAAAAAGTATATGGATTTTTCGCTTTTCTATATATTGCCAGGTATTTGTCCTGTCCTCACACCAAAGTTAGAGTTTGTATTTCCCCATACCCTCAGTGACACAAGATACCAGATTTTAATCTTTGCTAATCTCATGGGTGAAAAATGGTATCTCATACTGGGTGTGTTTAGATTTTTTAAATTATGGTCTATTTAAGCTCTTTTGTATGTGAACTGCCTGACACATATTGATTTATATGTCCTCATCTAAATTAAAGAAATTTACTTTTTGTTGTTTATGTTGCATATTTTTTTTTCCAGTTTGTCATTTTTCTTTGATTCTCATGTTTTCAACAAAAGTTTAACATTTTGTAATGGTAAATTTATTTTTTTCCTTGTAACTTCTGAGTTTTATATCCTTCGAAAGGATTTTCTACTTCAAGATTATAAATAATGGAGGAGCACCTTTGCTTATTTTTTTTTCCAGATGCAACCACATCTTTATTTACAATCTTGTGTTCATTTTCCCTGTAGACACACTCCTGCAAACACCAAATTCTTCTGCTTGTTGTCCCTTTACTATCACTCTATCTTCCTCCCTAATCTTTTTATTTTATTATGTTAATCACCATACATTATATCATTAGTTTTTGATGTAGTGTTCCATGATTCATTGTGTGCGTATAACACCCAGTGCTCCATGCAGAACGTGCCCTCCTTAATACCCATCACCAGGCTAACCCATCTCCCCCACCCCCTCCCCTCTAGAACCCTCAGTTTGTTTCTCAGAGTCCATCGTCTCTCATGGTTCGTCTCCCCCACCGATTTCCCCCCTTCATTTCTCCCTTCCTACTATCTTCTTCTTTTTTTTTTTTAACATATAATGTATTATTTGTTTCAGAGGTACAGGTCTGTGATTCATCAGTCTTACACAATTCACAGCACTCACCATAGCACATACCCTCCCCAATGTCCATTACCCAGCCACCCCATTCCTCCCACCCCCCTCCACTCCAGCAACCCTCAGTTTGTTTCCTGAGATTAAGAATTCCTCATATCAGTGAGATCATATGATACATGTCTTTCTCTGATTGACTTATTTCGCTCAGCATAACACCCTCCAGTTCCATCCACGTCTTTGCAAATGGCAAGATTTCATTCCTTTGGATGGCTGCATAATATTCCGTTGTGTATATATACCACATCTTCTTTATCTATTCATCTGTCGATGGACATCTTGGCTCTTTCCATAGTTTGACTATTGTACACCTTTACTTATTAATTAATTAACTTAGCTAATTAAACACGTGGGAGAAAAAGTTAATGGTACAAACTCACATAATAGGACTTCAGCAAGTAAGTCAACAGGAAGTGAGTCTCACTGAGTGGTATAATTCACCTTTTAGAATGCCAGTATTTTCATAATGATATTAATAGATGGTTGTTAAATTAGATGACAAAAATTGTTTTTCTTTTAAATAGAAAATGTTATCAATCACACAGATGAAGAAGGATTTACTCCTCTGATGTGGGCTGCAGCACACGGGCAAATAGCTGTGGTAGAGTTTCTACTTCAGAATGTAAGGAAAATGCTTCGGAAAATGTATACGTATAGTTACTTAAGTCTTGAGTAAAGATTTTCTATCTCCAGCCAACTAGATGTAATGGTAGAGGATCCAAAAAAATTTTGCACGCTTTTCATATTCTTGGGGAACTTGGATCTAGTTGGGCAAATAAGACTAAGCATACATGAAACAGCGAGAGAGAATTTCATGCCCAGCTCCCTCAGAGTGCAATGAGAACAAAAGTACGGTCAGCGCTGTAGGAGAAGCTTCACGGGGGAAGTGTAACTTAAGAGTGAAAGGATAGTTAGCATTTGAGATAGAGGGAGGAAGGAAGGCCCTCCAGACAACCCTGATAATAAAGGCATCCATGAGTAGAAGTTTACGTTATTAACCCCAGAACATTACTTGACCTAAGTACTGAACTGTAATTCTTATTGACAGAAATAACAATATTCTTGTTTACATGAATTGAAAAGTCTGTTATCTCCACTTGCCACTGCAGGGTGCTGATCCCCAGCTTTTAGGAAAAGGTCGAGAAAGTGCACTCTCATTGGCCTGTAGTAAAGGCTACACAGATATTGTCAAAATGCTGCTTGATTGTGGAGTTGATGTAAATGAGTATGATTGGGTGAGTCTATGATACTGATTTTTAAAATACTGTAATAAATTCTAGGAATTATTTAGTTTGGAGAGACATAATAAATTTTACTAAACATCTGGAAAAATAATTAACTTAGCTAGTTAAACACACGGAAGAAAAAGTTAATGGTCCAAACTCAGTCTATTACTTCTGATTTGAATATTCTTCACAAAATATGAAAATTGCCTTAAATGACTTTTACATACCCAGTTCTTAGTAAAACGTCTCACACAAACATTATTCAACTCTTGCTCACCTTGAGAAACTAAATCACCTTTTCCTTTTGCAGAATGGAGGGACACCTTTGCTTTATGCTGTACATGGAAATCATGTTAAATGTGTAAAAATGCTCTTAGGTAAGCGAAAAAAAGTGAAAATATTTGGAAAATACCATGTGAGGACTTTATTTTAATTCCTTACAAGCTGGCCTCCCCTGGTATTACTCAGGAGAATCATTACCTATTACTAAATACCTTAATCCTGCGAAGCACCTGCTACCACAGAGTTGCCCATGTGATAAGCGGCTCCGTCCCGTAGCACACCTGTGCTTGGAACATTTGTCCCTGTTGCTTTCCTCTTGAAGATTGTGTCTGAATCCATCATTGTTTTCTCTGTCCACGGTGTCTTTGTGCATAAGTTTTGTCTATAGTTGTTTATGAGTTTCAGCTGTTATCGAGGACTCCTCTTTGAGGCATCCTCCCACTGACCCACCAAAGTGAATTCTGTGCACTTCGTGCGCTCTGTACTTTGTTAGGCCATCCTGCAAATATCCAATTTGCTGAAAATCTGTACTGCCGTTTGCACATGAGCCAGTCACAGACAAACATATCTACATTTTCATTTTATTTATGCAGATTTTTTTGTTTTGTACAGAAAATGGAGCTGACCCAACCACTGAAACAGACTCTGGGTATAATTCTATGGATTTAGCGGTAGCCTTGGGCTATAGAAGTGGTAAGTATTTTAGAACTGTCAGGTTTTATTTTAGTTGGTAAAGCTCTGTAAACAGTACAGACTAGCGGACTAAACCGTTTTCATCACTTGTAGTCATAAAATATGGCATGTTATCCTAACTAATGACAGTAACTTTTAACTGTGGGCAAAAACAACAAATTCTTACAAAGTCTGGAAATGAGTTTGTTACTATTACTTTTCACCAACCCAAATAATTTGTTGCTAGAGTGCACACCTATTTACATACAAGACTTGTTTAACATTTTTGTAGCAAATTATAAAAGTTGCCCTTTCTCTGTTCTTTAGAACACACCTTGAACGAGAACAGAATCCAGTAACTTGGACAATCACTAAGTCAGTGACAGACTAAATTTAAGTGCACTAAGTATTGCATTGCAATCTTACCATCCTCAGACAATGAATATATATTATTGGGCATATATCCTCAGAATAGGAGGAATACCTTTATTTTAAGGAGAAGTTGATGTTAAATTGAATTTGATAGTTCTGTGTAAAATTCTGTGATCAACATGCAGTGGTCTTGATAACCTGTCTGTTTCAGTTCAACAGGTCATTGAATCACATTTACTGAAGCTGCTTCAGAATATCAAGGAGTAGACATAGTCGTCAGGAAGTGTTGTCTGCCCTTCCATTTACTTTTCGGCTCTTATAAATGATAGTTTTGTTTACTTAAATATTTTTACCTCAGTTGCAAAATTTACTGGTTTTAGTAAGTTTTAATATTCCTCTGAGTAATTCACTGGTTTATAATAAAATTAATGTTGATGCTTTTTTATAAATGTGTTTTACTGCATATTTAAAATTATAAATTAATGTTTTGTGGCATGTAAATTTTTATGGTACAGATAGTTATCTGTCTTTGTATCAAGTGCTGTAATTTAACATTTTCAAAAATTGTTCTACCCTGTTCATCTTCACTCTTGTATTAACTCATTGACTTCACACAGGTTTGCTATAAATCTAAAGGAAAAAAATTTGTTATTGTTGAATTTAAAAATGCACAGTGTGATTGTTTACAAAATGATGTTATAAATAAATAAAGTACTTTTGCTGTTAGTTTGCATGGTAGTTTTTTTAAAAATTTATATGATTATTAATGGATTATTTTAGGATTTTTAGTTTAGCCTTCTGTCCTGCCAGGACACTCTGTTAGATCAAACAATATAATTGGAATAAATTGAATGTAAGTCAATCAACAAAGACTTAATTATCATTTTTAGAAGTATATTTAGAATATTTTTCTCTTGTAAATAAGTTTTTCAGTAGGAAACATTAGTCCTTCAATAAAAGTCAGATGTTCTTTAATTCCACAAAAGGAGCACTATAAACACTTGTGTTCGTATTACAAGGTAACAAAATCCAGCGATCCATTTGGGCACATCAGTGTGAGTATTGCTTACCTGTGCTCTCCACAACTGAAGAGCAACTCAATGACTTAATGCTGGAATGGAGTCTAAAATAACCACCTAACTCCTACTCTGATTCTTAGATCAACAGATCTCAGAGAATATCTTAAAGAAAATTCCCCTTTCCAATTCTGTCATCTTTTAGCCTCAGGAACCCTGGTAACATTCCTCAGAAAAGTCCCTTAAGAAGTAGACACAAGTTAATTGGAACAATAGGAATGATCCTTAAGGAGCAGTTATAAAATTCCTCTCTTAAAAATCAAATATCTTGGGCGCCTGGGTGGCTCAGTTGGTTAAGCGACTGCCTTCGGCTCAGGTCATGATCCTGGAGTCCCGGGATCGAGTCCCGCATCGGGCTCCCTGCTCGGTAGGGAGTCTGCTTCTCCCTCTGACCCTCCCCCCTCTCATGCTCTCTGTCTCTCACTCTCTCTCTCTCTCAAATAAATAAATAAAATCTTTAAAAAAAGAAAAAAAATCAAATATCTTGGGGCACCTGGGTGGCTCAGTGGTTAAGCGTCTGCCTTCGGCTCAGGTCATGATCTCAGGGTCCTGGGATCGAGCCCCGCATCGGGCTCCGTACTCGGCAGGAGGCCTGCTTCTCCCTCTCCACTCCCCCTGCTTGTGTTCCCTCTCTCGCTGTATCTCTCTCTGTCAAATAAATAAAAATCTTTAAAAAAAAAAAAATATCTTGGGTGCCTGGGTGGCTCAGTCGTTAAGCGTCTGCCTTTGGCTCAGGTCATGGTCCCAGGGTCCTGGGATCGAGCCCCACATTGGGCTCCCTGCTCAGCAGGGATCCTGCTTCTCCCTCTCCCACTCCCCCTGCTTGTGTTCCCTCTCTCGCTGTGTCTCTCTCTGTTGAATAAAATCTTAAAAAAAAAAAAAAATCAAATACCTTTGGGGTGCCTGGGTGGCTCAGTCAGTTAAGTGTCCGACTGTTGGTTTCGGCTCAGGCCATGATCTCAGGTCATGGGTTCAAGCCCAAAGGGGGGTTCTGTGCTGAGCACAGAGTCGGCTTCAGATTCTCTCTCCCTCTCCCTCCCCCTCTCCCTCCCCCTGTGCTCTTCCCCTCCCCTGCTCCCTCCTGCGGGCTCTCTCTCTAAAATAAATAAAATATCTAAAAAAAAAAAGTTTACCACCTCTCTCTTTGTAGTGGATACTATTGATAAAATGCAAAATGGTAACAATAACTTTTAACATTTTTTTAATGCTTAGAAATTTTTAGGGGCACCTGGGTGGCTCAGTCAGTTAAGTGCCTGCCTTCAGCTCAGGTCATGATCCCAGGGTCCTGGGATCAAGCCCCACATCAGGCTCCCTGCTAAGCAGGGAGTCTGCTTCTCCCTCTCTCTCTCTCCCTCTGTCCCTTCCCCCACTCATGTGCTCTCACTCTCAAAATAAAATCTTAAAAAAAAATTTTTTTAATAATATATGTATATTGGTTTTAAAATAAAGGATAAAAAGATAATAAAATAAAAGATAACACCGAAGATATAAGAAAGGACCATAACATGATTGAAGCCTTTTAGACATGGATTTCGACAGAAAATACAATCATTTATTAAAAGGAAATACAATCATTCTCTTTGTGCAACACAAAGAGAACTGTGTAAATATTCTTAGGTTCAAATAAACTTCAAAGAATTATTTTGTTTTTTGTATAGGTTTTCCTCTTAAGACAAGTAAAGCCTTTTGGAGTGAGACAGAATCCCCAGTACCTAGGCATTTAAAAAACTGTTATGTTTATCTTTTCTGAATAAGATAGCCTATGCGGGGCGCCTGGGTGGCTCAGTCGTTGAGCGTCTGCCTTCGGCTCAGGTCATGATCCCGGGGTCCTGGGATCGAGTCCCACATCGGGCTCCCTGCTCGGCAAGAAGCCTGCTTCTCCCTCTCCCATTCCCCCTGCTTGTGTTCCTGCTCTCGCTATGTCTCTTTCTGTCAAATAAATAAATAAAATCTTTAAAAAAAAAAAAAAAAAAAAAAAAAAAAAAAAGATAGCCTATGCGATGCTGGCTGTGTGCACAGGAACAAAATTCACCTGCATGACCATGTCAGTGACTCAGGTCAGGAAACTTGATTATTGGTGATTTTAAGCTCTATGGAATTGAAATTACAATTGGATACACAATTATTACATTCACAATAGACTGCCCCAGACTCACTGCTTGCTGAGTTCTCCCCGTGAAAAGAAGTGTAGATCACTTTATGATCCCTTTGCCCCATGTTTTATTTTTTTTATTCGTAAATTCAGTGAAATTTGCTCTCCATTCAGACATATTTTTTCAATGATTTTATTTATTTATTTGACAGAGAGGGAGTACGCAAAAGCAGGGTGAGCAGCAGAAGGAGAGGGAGAAGCAGGCTCCCCGCTGAGCAAGGAGCCCAACTCGGGGCTCCATCCCAGGACCCTGGGATCATGACCTGAGCTGAAGGCAGACTCAACTGACTGAGCCACGCAGGCACCCCTCCATTCAGAAATATTTACTCATGTTACTTTATGGGCCTGGAAACCATCTTAAAATTTTAGATGTTTCCATTATGTTCCCTATTCACATCCACTGAGCATAGTCAGACATATTACATATCTCAGAATCAATTCATGGAAAGTGTCATAAATTCCTTGCTGGTGCTCAGTTAGTCTTCTGTTCACTGTCTCTTCTCCAAAAGATTAAATATTTGAAATAAGAAATTTCCCCTAACAGTCATTCAGTCACACACATTTCAACACACATTTATTGAGCCCATACTCTATGCTAGATTTGGGCTGGACCCAGGGGGTGCAGTGGAGGATACCCACAGGGACCTGGTTCCGTGCCCTGCCCTGCAGACCTCATATAGAATCTGCCTCCCAGCAAGTTTGGTTTTGTTCAGAATTATCTCCAGTTGTCCCATACATCCTGAGGACAAGTTAAAAATGTCATGTATTAACTGAGGCATGTTCAAGGCTCTAAAATGCCTATTACTGGGGTTATCATATGCTGATTGTTCTGCTGTGTCCCAACATTAGTCCTCCTTGACTAATTGACACAACAGAAACCTCTATGTCCTGAGAGGAAAGAGAGGGAGAGGATCTGAGGGTCATGGAGGCTCCCCTCGAAGGGCAATTAATTAGTTCTCAAGCTGGGATGCACAATGGGATCATCTGGAGGGCGTTAGAAAATGCTGAAGCTAGAGTCTCACCCCCAGAAAATCTGATTTATTAGTCCGGGATGCCAAATGGGGACGGGCAATAGCTTCCTGGGTGATTCTAATGCATAGCCAAGGCTGACAACCATTGCTGTAGCTGATGGGACCAGTGTATTCCAAACCACGTTCTAGCATTTGCCTTTCACATTGCCGTCCTGTCCACAGAATAACGTAATGAAAGAACCTGGCTTATCCTTTCTCTCTGGCCTGTTGGTACCTGCTATGGTTCTTTTGTAAAGGTAAACACATTCCCCTTTAAGTCTCTGTGACAAAGAATTTCAAAACACTGATCTTACCTTAATTCACCTTTCATCATTCAATGAGCTGTTAGTTGTGACTGAACATCCTTTATTAACCTGTGTTTCTGAAAGACAGAGCCCACTTCTGATGCCATACAATTGTTTACTTATTTTGCTTACCTTTCAGATAAAAAGGAGCCCTGAACATCCAGGAGAGTAGTTCATACCAACAAATGCCAAACAGCTTGTCTTGTTATTCCTTTGTTCTAGGATTTCCTTTGGAACACAGGCATTGACTGAGCATGGGTCCCCCAGAACTGATGCTAGCTTACTGGGTTCATCCACAAAGCCAGGTAACCCCTCCTCCATGACTGTCTGTTACAAAAATTTTTCTCTCCTCTGAATTGGCTGCCCTGATGAAGAGCCCATTTGAGCCAGAGTTTGGCCTTATTGCTTTCTTCACAGATAAACCACTCCCTTTGTGCCATTCTAGAGTCTTCTTTAAATATTTATTTATTTATTTATTTGAGAGAGAGAGATCATAGAGGGAGAGGGAGAAGCACACTCCCCGCGGAGCAGGGAGCCCGATGCGGGGCTCGATCCCAGGACCCTGGGGTCATGACCCGAGCCGAAGGCAGACGCTTAACCGACTGAGCCACCCAGGCGCCCCTAGATTCTTCTTAAAAGATAATGTTGCCTTCCCTGTATTGATGAGATGTTACAGGGCCCTCCCCAAGAAAGCACTGTGTACTGTGTGGTCAGCTTTCACATCGCCTTCTCCTGGGGGAGAAAATCAGATATATCCACCACTGTTGTCTCATGAGAAAGAGCACAGCACAAATGTCAAGGTTTGTATCAGGTGCTGAGTCATGGCCACTGCACCTTGGTGGTCTCATCAGGGAGAGAATGCGGTACAAATGAACTAAGCTCGAAGCAATGTGAGGCAATAGATAACAACAGTTGATGGCAAATAGTTAATTTGGGAAAGAAAATTATTTCTGTGGCTTCAGGAAGCCAAAATCAGAATCCTCAGTACCTAGGCATTTAAAAAACTGTTATGTTTATCTTTTCTGAATATAAAAGTAATGTATACTTCTTGTACCTGTTAGTATGCTTTCAGCTATAGAATAAAACCCACTTGAGATGGCTTAAACAAAGAAGTAAATGTATTTGCTCACATAGGAGGAAATCCAGAGTTCAGGGGACTTCAAGGTTGGTTGATGTAGCAGATCAATGTCAAGTAAGACTTGGTTACTTCAGTTTGCACTCTGCTGGGAACAATTCAGTACCATCTTAAGTCCACTTTCCCTCGGGGCCACGGTGTGGTTACTAATAAAACAGGGGCCACGTGTTTCTCCATTTCTGTCTAGAGCTGCTCCTCTAGTCTCATTTACTACATTGGGGTACATGCTCATTCCTGAACCAGTTACAGAGACTAAGACTAACCTAGCATCCACCAGTCATACCCAGTCAACTGAGGGCCAGCAACTTCTGTGGTGCTTGGGCCGAGTGGGGAGAAACACCGGCATTCTGTGAAGAAGGGGGGAAAAGGGAACAAGTATAACACATATGAAATTCACTTTGGAGAGCCCTGACCAGGAACCTTAAGTCTGTAAGCAAAAGAAGATAAAATGGACTAATGAAAAAATGCTTGATTGATTTGAAAGAAGGCAGGATAGAAGACAATAGGAACAAAGACTAGATGAGACAAATAGAAAACAAATAGCAAGATGGTAAACTTAGGGGCACCTGGGTGGCTCAGTCGTTAAGTGTCTGCCTTTGGCTCAGGTCCTGATCCCAGGGTCCTGGGATGGAGCCCTGCATCGGGCTCCCTGCTCAGCGGGAAGCCTGCTTCTCCCTCTCCCACTCCCCTTGCTTGTGGTCCCTCTCTCGTTGTCTCTCTCTCTCTCTCTGTCAAATAAATAAATAAAATCTTTTTTAAAAAAAAGATGGTAAACTTAAATTCGACATTAAATGTACAAGGACAAAGCATTCCAATTAAAAGACAAAGGTTGAGAGACTGGACTAAGGAAACCAAGAAAGAATCTCCTATTGCTATTTTAAAGAAAAAATTTATTGTTTTATTTTATTTATTTATTTATTTTTAAAGAGGGAGAGAGAGGGGTGGGGGAAGGGCAGAGGGAGAGAGAGAGAGAGAAGCTTAAGCAACCTCCACACCCAAAGCAGAGCCCAATGTGGGGCTCGATCTCACAACCCTGAGATCATGACCTGAACCAAAATCAAGAGTCAGAGCTTAACTGATTGAGCCACCCATGCGCCCCAAGAAACAAACTTCAAATATAAGGATGCAAATAGATTGAGAGTAGAAAGATGGGAAACGATACCATAAACATGAACCAAATGATGATGGTGTGGCCACATTAATATTGGCATGCAGAGGGGAGCCTGGGTGGTTCAGTCGGTTAAGTGTCTGCCTTCAGCTCGGGTCATGATCTCTGGGTCCTGGGATCGAGCCCTGTTTTGGGCTCCCTGCTCAGCGGGGTCCTGCTGCTTCCTCTCCTCCCGGCTTGTGCTATCTCTCGCTATCTCTGTCTCTCTCGCTCTCAAATAAATAAATAAAATAAAATAAAAAATATTGGCATGCAGAACTGCAGGTGCCTAAAATAGCCAAAACTTGAAAAAGAACAGTTAGAAGAGTACAACGGCCAGATAGCAAGACTTACCATATAAAGCTACAGCAGTTAATACAGGTGTTGACAAAACAAATAAACCAGTGGAACAGAATAGGGGCTAGAGACAGATCTGTGCCTGTATGTCAACTAAATTTTAAAAAGTTACCACCGCAATTCAGTGGAGAAACAATGTTTTTTTCAACACAGCTTTGTAATCTCTAAAAACTTTGTATGCTGCTGGGTAGTCATGGATAACTGTATTCACATGGAGCTTTGTAACTTAATATAATCTGCCATCCTTCTTTCTTAAAAATAACAGTCTTAGAACTCCCTCTTTTTCTCTGTTGTGCATAAAGGTAAGTAAATAAGATGACTAATTGACTCATGTTAAAATAAAGTGTTCCAGTTTCTTTCAGAAGTTGATTTGTCATTTGGATTCTGGCTTTTGGCTTTATGGTAATTTTTTCACAGCATGTATATTTTATTTTTGTGTAGTTAAGTTCAGCAATACCTTTGTGCTCCCAAAACAATATCTCAAATTTTTTTTAAGATTTTATTTACTTAGTTGAGATAGAGAGCACAAGCAGGGGGAAGGGCAGAGGGAGAGGGAGAAGCAGACTTCCCCCTTAGCAGGCAGCCCAACTCAAAGCGGGGCTCGATCCCAGGACCCTGAGATCATGACCTGAGCCGAAGAAGCTGCTTAACTGACTGAGCCACCCAGGCGCCCCTCAAATCGCCTCCCCTTAGAGAAGCAGAAAGTTCAGGTGCTTTCTCTCCTGGCCTCCACTTGCCAGCCTTCCTCCTCCCAGCCTCCCTGGCGGCTAGAATGCAAGTATGTGATGGAGGTTTAACCAAGCAGATGCTCCCACCCCAGACTTTTGACTTGGTAGCTACTGACCCAAAGCATTAAGAGCAGTGATGTCCACAAGAGTGACAGCACTGGCCACAACAATATCCAGGTTCTGGGAGCAGCAGATGCTGCACGAAATATGACAGCCGTGTCATCAGTGGCAAGATTTTGGCTGTGGTCCTGCAGTTACGTGGTCTCCCTTGTCCCTGGCTTTCCTCCAGCCAGCTTCTCACAACTTCCTGGTATTTCTGTAAACAAGCCGCTTTTCAATTGATTCTCGGTTTAACCAAAGTGGGTTTCGGATGCTAAGAATGTTGATAGTTACCACAAATAAGGAGAACAGCCCTCTCCTATGCCCTGTGTCCCACCTGACCACCTGAGCACCAGGAGTCCTTTATGAAAGCAGGCCCCTTAGTTCAGGTCATGCCTCTCCACCCCTCCCTCCCCTCCTCCCTTCCCCCTCTTTTCTCCCTCTCTTCTCTCCTCCCCTTCCACCCTCCCTTCCCCTCTTCCCCTCCACCATCCCCTCCTTGCCTCCACTCCCCCCACCTTCTCCTCTCTTCCCCTTCCTTCCTCCCTTCTTCCTCCATTCCCCTCCTCTTTCTCTCCAGGGCTCAGCTATGATTCCAGATTCCAGAAGAGCAGCATTGGGGCAGATATCAGAGACATTCATCACACTGTCTCACCATCCCTCACTGCCTCAACCCCCTCCACAAACCTTCCCCGAGAAGAGCCTCCACCCAATACAATATACATACTCCTATAAATAGACCCCTGGGGCCACCATTCTAAGAATTCATCCATCCTGTTCAGACAAGTCCTACTGCCAGGCTAGGACACAACTTGTGCTTAGCTTAGAATCCCCTGCTCTGGGGCGCCTGGGTGGCTCAGTCGTTAAGCGGCTGCCTTCGGCTCAGGTCATGATCCCAGGGTCCTGGGATCGAGCCCCGCATCGGGCTCCCTGCTCGGTAGGGAGTCTGCTTCTCCCTCTCCCCCTGCTTGTGCTCTCTCTCTGTCTCTCTCTGTCAAATAAATAAAATATTTTTTAAAAAAAGAACCCCTAACCCTGAGTAATTCATGCCTTTGGAAAATAAGCTGTCCTTTTTAGGAAAATACCCTTCTAGATTATCTTTAGCAGGACTTAATTATCCCTGCTGAGCCTGACACCCACTTCCTAAAGACTTGGACCTGGCCAATTGCCTTCTTCCCACCCACTCCTCCTCCCTGTCTTCCCCAAGTATTCACGGAGCACCTTCTAGGAATGAGGTAAGATGGGGGAGCCTCGGCACAGTTCTCCCTCAGAGAAGTTTCACTTCACTCCATTGTGTTCTATAACCCAAGGTAAGGCTCTGCATCAGTGTCACCAAGGCTGCTGCCCTTGCAGGTGACAGAAGTCTCTTCTCTTTCCATTGCAAAGAAAATACCTTCAGAGCTGAATCAGAAAAAACAGCTGGTGATACTTTACTTTTTTTTCTAAAATCAGTAAAAGGGCTCTGTCAAACAAGAACCATTTGGCTACGACTCAGGAGCCATTCAATAACATCGTCCTTGCTGTCAGCTCATGGCTCAGAAGGTTTCTGGGACTCTGGCTCCTGGGAGGCTTTACCTGGAGGGCAAACACAGGTAAACTCCCCGTGACCATGGTGATGGGGGCAAAATCCTTCAGGACCCCTGGGAACCAGAAGTTATGCACAAGAGTGTCTCAGCTACAACCACTGACAATCATTTCTGATAATCAGTTTTCCATAAATGTCAATAAGCACATGTTGACATATACATCTATTGACATATACACATGACATATACACACATATACATAGAGTTTCATTATAAAGGCACATTTTAATAAATTTATTCACATACTTAAACACACAGTCTCCAATTCAAATACGTAGTTAAACTGCTTAAAATTTTTGTCCTGTAAGTTATAGGCTAAGCCATTCACAAAATAATTAAAGCCAGCAGTCTATCTTCATTCCTGCTAAAGATGATTTTCCACAATCATGACCTGAGCAGATTTTCACAGGCCACAGGATCTCAAGGGTCAGATTTTTTGCATCTTCAAGTGCCAGAATTATGCACTTATAATCCTTCTGTCAGAGATTTAGTTAGGAGCTGGGAAGGATTATTCCAAATTAGGAACTTCAAGAGGATAAGGACAGAGGAATCCACAAGTGTCGACCCTCCAGGAGAGTTCAGAGAAGCCTCTGTCTCCACCTGCTTTGAGTAGACCTAGGTCTCTTCACCATGGAGTCCCCAAAGCACGGGCCCCTCAGCCCCAGGGAGAGCTCATTCTGGAGTCGACCAGGGGCCCTGAGGTTCGGCTGCCTAAGTTCTGAGAGGGATTCATGTTCCAGTTGTTGAGGTCCCCACACACCTACCAGGTAAACATGCACCGTGAGAGAAAATTGAGGTTGCTCTTGGGTCCCTTGGGACCCAACTTGTACACTAAAATTGTGTCCACTCACAGAGTGGGACTTTAACGCCATCACTGGTGGCCTAATGGGAGTCCCATGGGATAACAATTTGTCATCATTTTTAAACCCTAGAAAGAGGCTAAATCCTTCACACTACACAGATTTAGATCCAACCCTTTGATTTCGTTCCAAATTATTGTAAAAGTCAAAGTAATTTAAACTGAAAAGATTTGTTTCTACAACTACAGGCACTTGCAAAACTCTCTAAGTATTTTTTCAGTGATCCTCATCATATATTTGTATAAGGTTTTTCATGGTTACCAAAATGTTTCCCCCCATTGCCCCATTTGTTTCATCATGAAGCCCCTCCGGGTTGAAAGGATGGGTGAGTATATCCATTTGACAGTCAAGGAAATTGACATGCAGGGAGGCGGAAAAACCTATACAACTAGTAAGAAGGGAAAGGAACCAGGCCTCCCAAGCTCCTGCTTTGTACAGCCCAAAATAGAAACAGAGTAATACACTTTGGCATTTTCCAGGCTGAAATACAGAGGCACAAAAAACCATTAATCCTCTCTTGTAAGGTCTGCTCTTAGTGTTTTTATTTGAAAGAGAAGATGCTGGGGCACCTGGGTGGCTCAGTCAGTCAAGAGCCTGACTCTTGATGTCGGCTCAGGTCATGATCTCAGGGTAGAACCTGCTTAAGATTCTCTCTCACTCTCTCTCTGCCCTTTCCCACAGCGAACGCATGCTCTCTCTCTCAAAAAAGAAAGAAAGAAAGAAAGAAAGAAAGAAAGAAAGAAAGAAAGAGAAAAAGAAAGAAGATGATGACCATAAATAATTTTCTATCTATATTTTCCAAAAGAAAAGAGAGAGGGAGAGGGGAAAAGATAGAGATTGACTGATTATCAGGACTAAATTATGTACGGATATAAGAGCATTTATTTGTCAACAGGTAGATGGTGGCCGCCTGCATAGGTGTCACCTACTTTGTGCAATAGTGATACTCCGTCACCACTGGGGTATCAACTAGGATTTCATAAATCAAATTATATTTTAAAGGACCAAAGTCATTATTTGAGGGCCAACTTCGGAAAATTTATGAAAAATGTAAAATTAGTGTCTAATTTTTCTTTTATGTGAATATACCCTGTTTCAACAATTCTAAAGTGGTGCACTCTTTTCCCCCTCATTTTAACCTCTCTCAAATCAGCAAGCTTCTCTGAAAGCGGGATGGAGTCAATATGTCATACAATAACTGGCCACCAGGTGGCAGTCATGATGTAGTGTAATGTGAGCTCTTCCATTGACCCCTTCGCATAGGATCCAGAAATTGTCAACCTCAAAAGCACCTTAGATTTGATGAAATACACAACGCCTTGTTTTAAACAAAATATAACTACAGCAAGAGTTGATTTTAAGTGGTGGATCAGATAATAACACCGGGAACTAGGTTCTATTTTAATTCTAGCGTTAGAATTCACCAACAGTGAAGCCTTGAGACAAGAGGCACCACCCTCAACTACATAAAGGCAGAAGGCCCTCTCCCTCCCTCCCTCCCTCTCTCTCTCTCTCTCTCTCTCTCTCCCCATGCCTGGATCTATGGCCCCAGGTGTGCCTGGTACCCTCCAGGACTTGAGTAATAAACCTTGTGTTTTTTGTTGTTGTTTTTTTAAGTTCCCCCATGGTTGTTGTTGAGGTACAATTTGCAGTCATACAGAAGCCCCAGGGCAGGTCCAGCTGCAGCACTAGTTGGGGAAATGTCTATGAGGGTTTGCCACAAGTAGAAAGGGTGCAGGCATTCCTAGCTGATAGTATCACTATCAGTCGGCTGAGACTAACAGAAAACAACTATGTTATAATAGCTCATACCATTATTTTATGTGTGTGACCTCTTATAGTTTGTGGCATAGTTAGACACTTACAAGACGCACTTTGCACTAGAAGAGAATTATTTCCTTCTTTCCACTCCAGCCTTCTGTCCATCTGTCCTCACTGCATATTTTATACGCATACAAATCAGTATGATTCAAATATCCCTAAAAAAGACAGCCAATCTTCAAAGAGGTTAATAAGACATGACCTATTGCATGAAAAGGGCGGGGGGAGGGGAAGGTGGTTCAAAAACAACCAAAATGTCAACATGGTTTGAAAGAACCCGGTTAGCAGTACAGATATAAAGATGCTACACTTGCGATAAGCTTGATTAACAAAACAATGAAGGCAATTAGAAAAGTTTTAATAAAACATTCTGACGTTGAAAGCTTATCTTTGATGAGTTGGAAAAGCAAAGAAAAATAATCCTGAACCATTTCCCAGTTTAGAAAGATTTTGTTTATCCTTCTTTGCTAGAGTTGGAGCCAACAATTCTGATGGCTTGGATTAGCTCTTAATATTTCTAGCTATTGGAGTATTCAAATCACTGGTGCATTTTTGGCAATAAGCTGTCTCTCCACAGACAACAGCAACAAGGAAACGAATCTTCTCCACACACAAGTCACAAGATTTCTCTCTCCTTTTACCACTTGGACCAGTGGCCTTTAGTCAGAAATAGGCAAGGGGAAGTCGTAAGCCCAGGACACCAACACACCAAGGAGATCTGTGTAATACCCTTTGGTCCTCCTCAGTTTCCAGGCTCTCCAATGTGCTCAGCTGTCCACTAAGTTTTCCAGGCTCCCAGCCAACTAACCTTTCCTGTTAAACATCTCAGTCACATTAAAAACAAAAAAACAGAACTATGGTATTGAACCTGGGGCCTTGTAGCAATACCAGGGGGAGAGGCAAAGTTAGTGTGGATAAGAGGCTCATGAAGTTTTTACGGCTTGTCAGAGATGAAAAGAGTCTTTTTATCTGGGAAATTATTTTAGTCTCGAGACAAAGCGCATGTGTTCATTTATTCATTCACTTTGTAAATTCATTCACACTACAAACAGTGAATGAAAGTAATCAGAGTTTCAGAATCAGATGAACCTGGATTCAATGCCTGACTTTGACAATGCTTTGCCTGAACCTGTTTCCTCACCTGTAAAAATTAAATAATAATACTCTACTTGAGGGTTTTTCTAAGGATTTGAAATAATGTATATACAATTACTGGTGCATGATAATTTCTTAATAAATGAGAGCTATAATTATTACTATTATATTATTATTAATATTATCTCTATCAAGTAACACAAGCCCCCAACTCAATCCTCCATATTTACCTAAGGATGGTTCTTCTTAGCCAGCTTCTTTAGCCTGACAGAGAAAAATTCCCATTCCTACTAGCTTTTTATTGCCTCATTTCAACGATGGGAGATCTCACCCCCTGACAAAGACTTCTTCTTGACCAAACTTTAGTCAGGCTCCTCTGAGCCCGCTTCTTGACTTGACTTTGCCTTTGGCTTTGGCCTACTCCCTTGACCTTGGCTGGCTGAGTCCAGTCTTGCATCCCTTGCCGTTGATAGCTGGGCACATTGGCCCACTTTAGCAAGGGTCCCCCTACCCTTAATGGCTAATCAAGTTCCTCTTAATAACTTTCCATCCACGGACCCCCTCACTCTGCTCATTAGCTATAAATCCTCAATTATTTTTGCTATAGTTGGAATTGAGTTTCCTCTCCCCTACTGCAAAAGTCTCAAATGAAGTCTTCCTTAACATTTTAACAAGTGTCAGAATAATTTTTCTTTTACACCCTTTATATCCACATATCTATTTCTGACTGAATGGTGGTGTCATTACCCATAAGGACAGAAAATGGAACTTGGTGTCCCATAGAGTAAGGACATGTCACCCAGGGAACGCTGTTGATCCCCTGAAGCCCAGCCACCGCTAATCTACATGCCGCATTGGACATAAACCCCATCCTCTGAAGCGGAACCACGGGGCTGGCCCCACTCAAACTCTTGAAGGAAGTGCAGCTGGCCGTCCAGGCCAGACCTCCTCCACAGGTCGAGCCCCTGTCATCCAGAAAAGCTCACCGCTGCTCCTTCATAGTAGTCTCTGTCCCTGGGGCTGCCTGCCCTTGGGGCACCTGGATGGCCCTCTCGGTTGAGCATCTGAGTCTTGATTTTGGCTCAGGTTATGATCCCAGGGTCCTGGGATCAAGCCCCGTGTCAGACTCCAAGCTCAGTGTGGCGTCCGCTTGTCCCTCTCCCTGAGGCCCTCCCCCTCCTTGTGCACACTCTTTCTCTCAGATAAATAAAATCTTTATATAAAAAAAAGAAAAAAAAACCCCACAAAGCCTGCCCTTGTCCTCTGTCAATTAATTCCTCTGATTAAACTCACCCATTTTGTTTTCTTAGTCCCTCAGACTCGCTGGCTGACTCATTCACCGCTCTGACAGCAGTCCTGTGAGGGGGGCAAGCTGCCCCTGCCTGCCGGGTCCTCCTCATACAGTCGCACCGGTCATGTTGTGGAGGCTTTCGCTGACTCACAATTTTGGAGGGCTCACAGCTTCTGCGTTTTCCTGCTGATAGCAATGAGCCGGGCCCTTGTTAAACACAGATTGCCAGGCATCTCCCCTAGATATTCCAAATCTGGGCTGGAGCCCAGGAATTTGGGTTTTTAAGAAACACTCCAAGGGGTTCTTAGATTTAGGGAAGACTGGGAGACACTGGAATTCTCCTGGTGTCCTGAGGGTTTCATGGAAGAGGACGCGGAGGCCAGTCGAAGAGCGAAGGCTCACCCGGGGGCCTGACTGCCCCGTTAGCAGACCCAAGTCTCGGTTCAGGTTTCCCGCCGTCCGTTTGTCACCGGCCTCTGCCGGAGGAAGCAGGAGGCTCGGACGCCGGGAGCTGCAGGCGCCACGGCGGCGGGCGGGAGAGTCATCGCCTCCCCTAGTGCCGTGCGGCCGGTCAGCGGGGCGGTCTTCCTCCGGTGCTGGAAACCGGAGAGGAGCAGGCGCGGGGCAGGCAATGACTGCAGCTTCCCTGGGCTCTTTCTGTGGGCCTGTTCCCTGCCCTACGGACCACGAAGGCCGGCAGCGGCAGGGTCTCCAGTGACCTTGAACTAGAGTCACTTTATCCATCTGGACCCCAGCGTCTTCATGTGGAAAATAAGGTAATTGGACCAGACTAGGATCTCAAAACTTTTCCCAAGAAAGAGTCCCCTGATGGGCCCAGGAGCTAAGAAGGGAGTTAGAGGAAGGGAAGAGTTGGGGCTGATGGTGCAGAAGAAGAAGGGAAGGAAAGGAATCTGTAAGCAGCTCTCGGAGGTAAGCCATCCTGGAGCGGGAAGGGGACGCAGAGGGGAGACAGGACAGCTCCCTCTGCTGTGGGTTCCGGCCCCCCGGGGGACTGAAGGAACCCCGCTCTTGGACAACGATTGCAGGCTCCAACGCTCACCAGGTGACTCTCACTTTAATTTTTATTAAAATGTTATTTCAATATGTAGAACCATGAAACAATGTATAAACTCCATGTTTATAGATTACTATATAACTGAAGAAAAAATAGAAATCAACTACCATAAAGGTAGTAAAATGCAGATCTGCAAATTAATTTAATGTGATAGGTAAGTGGATGGTAGTAGTGCTCTGAATCATAAAAATGTCAATTTGGGGTTAATGGTAGAAAAAATGTTAGCTCAGTTTTTGTTTCCGTATTGTGAGTTTGAAAATACAACTCCTGAGAATGCCTGTTTGCATACAAAACAGGAGTGTTAATATGTCCCTTTGTTTGTAGTTGAGGAGAAACAAAACTTTCACTTAACGAACACTCTGTAGGAGCTCAATGCAGATGTCACTTGAAAACTCTAAGGTTCTGCATTCAGTGGACAACTAATCCAGTTATTGTTGTACTCCAGAACAGAACCTTTCTTCAGGGCATACTTCCTACTAAAATATTTTTTAATAACTAAAGGATGATATTATCAAAGACTGAGACCTCAGTGCACATCTACTGGAAATGTGGACATGGATGTTATGGGGCAAGTTACTTTTTAGTCTGTCATGCCTGTATTTTGTGGGTCCTGAGATGACTCAATTCTCCCACCACATTTCTGTGTTCAGTCTGCTGCAAAAAATCTCAGTGATAGAGCATACCATGAAGTCCACTGAATTTTGCTTGGTATAAACTCAAAGAGAGGCACAAATTAAAGGATAAAAACAAAGATTCTGGTGATATATTCCATTTCTCAGTTGTGATCCTCCAGATAATTCAGATTATGCTTATTATGACTGTTGCAGATTATCATCACAATGAAAACAAAAATTTAGCTTTTTTTTTTTTTTTACAGGATATATTTGCAGATTCTTTTTTTTTTTTTTAAGATTTTATTTATTTATTCATAAGAGACACAGAGAGAGAGAGGCAGAGGGAGAAGCAGGCTCCCAAGGAGCAGGGAGCCCGATGCGGGACTCGATCCCAGGACCCTGGGATCATGACCTGAGCCGAAGGCAGACGCCCAACCATCTGAGCCACCCAGGCACCCATATTTGCAGATTCTTGGGAAACTGTTCATGAACTCCGAGAAAGGTGAGACAAGAAGAAGTTAAACTCTATTAAGCCCAGCTCTGTCACTAACTAGCTTTCCATGGTTGGACAGGTGTTCACATCTCTGGGATTTGTTTCCTCAACTATGAAATGGTCCTGCAAATCCCATTTACCTCAGCAACTCACTCCGAAGTTGATGAGACAGTGTATACGTAAGTGCTTAAACAATCCTCATGCTGCTTACAGATGGGAAACACGATCGCAGTGGCAGGGGCGTGTGGCCGCAGATTTACCTCCAAAAGCTTTAAAACATGCTAGCCAGTCATTCCTGAGTAGCATGGGACAGACATGAGTGGCTCCTGGGCCTTGTGGTCCTCGCTGTCAGCTCCACTCCAGAGCAAGTTAGGAGGGTGGCCATCACTTAGTGGGCTGAAAAGATCTTAAAAGCCATCAGGGCCTGTTCATTGCTTTCTGCTGCCCCCTTCAGTTTGGAAGTTGGTCTTGCACCAGATGGAGTCTGAGCCGCAAATGAGGAAACTGGCAGGATGAAGGGTGGTGGGCACCCCAGCTCAACATTCTAGCCCCTAGGCACCTCTGAATCCCACTGCCTGAGGCTTGTCCTGAGCCGCTGCAGGCCCTCAGGCTTCCAGGCCTTGTGTAAGCCCCTCTGTTCCTCTCTCAGTCTGCAAAATTCCTTCTGCCCCCGGCTTGGTGTTCTGGCTTAGTTAAGATGCGTTTTAGGGCCCAGAGACCCCATAAAGTTTCCTCATGTCTGCTGACCTGCGGTCGAATGATTTCCAGCTGCACATTAGCCACTGAGGTAATGAAGGCATGCTCTGTTGCTCTAATTCCATTTTAATGACACAGGTCTGTGTTAATTCTAATTCTATTTTAATAATTAGTTTTTGCATTAGCTTTTGAATACCTTTCAGGACTGTCACACTAAATAAGCAATGATTTCTTAAAAGTAGCTTCCTTGGGGCGCCTGGGTGGCTCAGTTGTTAAGCGTCTGCCTTCGGCTCAGGTCATGATCCCAGGGTCCTGGGATCGAGCCCGGCATCGGGCTCGCTGCTCGGCAGGAAGCCTGCTTCTCCCTCTCCCACTCCCCCTGTTTGTGTTCCCTCTCTCGCTGTGTCTCTGTCAAATAAATAAATAAAATCTTAAAAAAAAAAAAAAAGTAGCTTCCTTTCTTGTTTGCCACTCACAGCCTCATTATCCTTTAGAGTAGAGAAATAATTTCCAGATGAACCACATAGGGTGCACAAGGGAATCCAGTGGGGTCAGAGAAAAAAAATATTAGAACTTTAGAAAATTAGAATTTAATTTCATCCTTCTTAAATTTCAATTTTGGACAGTGTTTTACAATGCATATAATATATTAGTGGGCAAGTACAGGTGTAGATTTATAAATAAGTATTTACATATTGTGGGGGAATGCTAATTTTATTTCATTTATTTATTTTGTTATTGAAGGGATACACAGTCATAAAAGTTTGGAGAGCTCTATTCTAGAGGAGTATTTATCATCCTATTCATCCTAGCTGTGTTTCACAATCACCAAGGGAGCTTTTCAAAAATTTTTATTTTGCCCCAAACCCATCCTGGACTCAGTGAGCCAATCTTCAGGAACGAAGCATGAAATATGTGAATTTTTTAAAAGTAACCCCTAATGATTTTGATGCAAACCCTCCTGCTAAAAATCACATTGTTCTCCAGACTGTAAGCTCACCAATGGCAAACTGTATCGATCTATCTTGTTCACTGTTGTATCTACAGAGTCCAGCACACTGCCTGACATAGGTATTCATAAATATTTGCTGAAGGAATGAACGATAAACAAATGAACGTCTATCCAGAGACAGCCACGGATAACTCTTCCAGCCTTTTCATCCTCAATATTTTTATTTAATAGTTTTATGCTTTTGAGAACCCATCATACATAAAACTGAGTAGGTTTTAAATCAATTTTAGTAAACAGGTATTTAATATTTAAAGTGACTAAAGTGTTTTAGCATTGTTTAGCATTTAGTATTTTCTATTATAAATTGCACTATGTAGAAAAATCTTCCTACATATAGCTTTATTCTGTATGTTCTATTTTTTTTTATTTTTAATTTTATTTATTTGAGAGAGACAGTGAGAGAGAGAGAACAAGAAGGGGTAGGGTCAGAGGGAGAAGCAGACTCCCTGCTGAGCAGGGAGCCTGATGCGGGACTCGATCCCCGGACTCCGGGATCATGACCTGAGCCGAAGGCAGTCGCTTAACCGACTGAGCCACCCAGGCACCCTCTGTATATCCTATTATATGCATAGGGGAGAGTCCTAAAAGTGGGATTTCTAAGTTAAAGATTAAGGACATATTAAAGGCTGTAGATACTTGGGAAGGGCAAATTAACATTGATCTCAGGAGATGGAGACTCCTGTTTGAGGAGCAAGCGCTGACAGGGTTTTTGTGATGCAGCGGAGAGAATTTTCTGGAGCCTTGTGGGGTGGCCAAAAGACTTGGAGGTCTGATTGAGTTCTAGTCTCTGTTCTAGCATTTAGTGGCTGCGACACTGAGAGTCTTTAAGCTTAAGTTTCTTCACCAATAAAGTGACTGTTCACAGCTACATGACAGGGCTGTTGATTCCTTTAAACTATTAAGTGTTAGAAAATAATTAATATTTGTAGTTGATACCGTTCCAAAGGGACAAAAGCCTTAGAGTCTAGGAGTGGCTCCCAAGAAAAGATTCCATCCCATCTGTCTTCTATTAAAATCTACTGTTTGCCCACAAGGGGGGTTGAATGCTGATTTCCCTAGGGTGGGGGTCCAGAAGTGCCACAGCTGCAGACTTGGGCCCCTGAAGATGGTTCAGAGATATTCAGGAACTTGGGCCAGCGGGCTGCCTCAGAAACACCAAGGGTCTCCATGTCTGGGAAGGTAGGGCTGCTGAACTTGGACAAAAATGATCAGGAGCAGACTGAGCACTCTGTTTTTCTCTTCATGGCATGCCAATAAAACCAGTCAGGCCAGTTCTCGTGGTGCCAAGCCAGTCAAGGGAAACAGCTCGCCTCTCCTGCTCCTCAAGGACTGCCAACTCCAGAAACCACCAAGTGACAGCCTTTGGAATGTCTGGTTGGAACCCAAGACCAAAGTCTGCATGCCATCTTGGGTATATGGCTCTTGTTCTCAGGCTTTGGTGTGGATAAGAATGACCCGAGAAGCCCAAACATATGGAGACCCCCTGCCCCACTCACTAGACACTCAGATTCTGCAGGTCTGGGTGTGGAGGCAGGAATCTGCATTTCCTTCAGTGATTCTGACGTAGATAGTTTGAAAACCAGGTTTTGGAAAACATTGGCATAGTACCAATAGACCTTGGTAGGGAAAGAGAAGATCTGGGTTTGAGGTGACATCATTCTACTTATACCAGCATAAACCTCAGAAGCTATTTCACCTCACTGGCTGTTTCTTCATTTTATTTATTTTTTATGTATTTCTTTTTGTTGTTGTTATATTAGTTTAGTTTACAGTTCAGTTTTTTGTTATACTAGTTTATTTGGTTATATTAGGTGTATGATGTAGTGATTTAACAATTCCATACATCACTCAGTGCCCATCTGTTTCTTCATTTTAAATCTTCATTTGCACAACTGGGAGAGCAAAACTCACCTGTCAGAAGGCTGGTCAAACTTACTTGTTAGAAGATTAAATTAGAGACTGTAGACATCGAAAGCACCACTATAACTCAAAGCATAGATTTAAGGTCCTGTCATTTTGGCTACCCCCTTTCACCCTAAGATAACGATGGACAACACCTAGCTAGTTAACAAGGCCCTCAACACAAGTCTCTGCCCTGAGATGCAGACTTGTTCTTTGTGCTTGTGTTCTGCTGGAACCGGGCAATGCTGGCCTCGCACCAGGCAATGTGTCCAGATTTTCTGCATGGCATTCCTTGTGCTCAGAGTTATGGCTGCTGTGACCGGTCTTGGGATCAATTTTGGGATACCAGTAAAACCTGCACGTATGTGTGTCCCCTACGTGGCATATCTGCCAATAATTCCCTCAACAAACAAGAATATATTTATTCCCCCTATATTTCCAAAATGGTGGAGTCTCCTGAGATGGGTGATTTGGGGTGAGTCTATTGACAACAGACAATTGGCATGTGGTATGTGCCAACCATTGCTCTGAACATTAAATATATCTCATCTTCATTTCATTCCTTTCAGCCGTCTTGAGAGGTGGCTGTTATCACCATTTTGAAGAGAGACGCAGGGAGTCTTGCCCAAGATCATACAGCTGGTAAAACCGTAAGACAAGGTTCTAATCCAGGTCTGCCCAACTCTGAAGTTTACACAGAACATTGACTCTACCTTCAAGGAGTTTGTGTTGTAATTAGGGAGACTAGGAAAATGGTGAACAGTATAGAAGAGTGTATAATTTAGTATTAAATTAGATGGGTGGGGTGTTAAATATCATTAGTGATTTGAGAGAAGTAAGCTACAATCACAATGCCAAGCACCTTGTGGATTATGGGAATACAAACTGTGGTGTTAATCTGCCTCTTACTTATAAACCTAGTTCCAACTACAAAACATTCAAGATGCAAAATGCACTTTCACAAAACCCTCATCAACTCTACACCTAAATCTAAAGTGAAATTTCCAGCTTGTTTACCACTCCATACACCAAACCAGAATTTTCAGGAGATACATTATCTTAGGTGTAGATATATTTGAGATTTAAGTATTATCAATCTGCTCTTTACATCTTTTTTTTTTTTAAAGATTTTATTTATTTATTTGAGAGAGAGAGAATGAGAGACAGAGAGCATGAGAGGGAGGAGGGTCAGAGGGAGAAGCAGACCCCCTGCTGAGCAGGGAGCCTGATGCGGGACTCGATCCCGGGACTCCAGGATCACGACCCGAGCCGAAGGCAGTCGCTTAACTGACTGAGCCACCCAGGCGCCCCTGCTCTTTACATCTTAACTTCAAAATTTTATAATTCAAAAATATTTTTTAAATACCATCACATTATTCTGACAAACTCCCACTCATTTCTGAGGGAGAAGATCCATTGCATTTAAACAGTGATGCCAGTTTAACTCAACATCCTCTTGAAGCTGTTGTAGCAAGCTTTCTTGGTTCCCATTTCTAGCTAAGAAAATAGTGGAGGGGGCTACATAGAACCAGTCTGAGGCAAAGCTCAAGCCAGAGCCCAGCCTTGTTGACTCCATCTCAGTCACCTCACTCATTCCTTCTCAGACAAGAGTGAGTCCACACTTGTTTGCCCAAATGCCAGTTGTATTGCGAGAAATGGAAACTAAGTAAAGCCTAGAGAGTTTGGGAGGATGGAAGAGGAAAAAGAAAGAAAAGGAGGAGAAGAAATAATGGGGGAAAGAAGCAGAAGAGGAAGGAGGAAACAGGTTATTGTATTATTAAAGCTTGATGTTCATGGTCATGGATGCATATGCCTACATGCAGAACTTGTCTTACAAATCTTCCAGATTTGCCATATGGACAATGTAAAACAGCTTCACAGCAACTTGGCCTCTTGTGTGAAGATCTCACGACTCACTTGCCACGCTCCCTGCTTTGTAACAGCAAATTGGACTGCAGTCACGGCAAAGATGAATCTGCTACCTGTTGGGGTGAGGTGGTCAGATAATCAAAATTAAAGAATAGTCACCAGCAACTAATAACTAAAATCCAGAATTATACTTAAAACGTTATCATGCAGGAATGTTTTCTATTAGAAATAATGCCTCTATATAATATAAGCCAAATGCTCAGCAAAACTTGATATTCAAGGGTCCCAACCAGAAGACTGGACATACATGGACAAGGTGTGTGACAAAGATCATCAGATGAATCAAGTAAAACTGAAAATTCATGTAATTGCTGTTTTTTTATGGTGATTTATAAATCCAATTTGCCAGATATTATTTATGTGATGAAAATAACTGATGTTTTATATTTATCCAAAATGATATTTTAGGGGGAAAAATGCCTCACTTTGCGTTGTTCCATGATTGTGGATGTTCCTACTCTTTACCTATATGGTAACTGACGGCGTTTCTGTTTTGCCATAATTTTTTTTTTTTAAAGTTTTATTTATCTGACAGAGAGAAAGACAGCCAGAGAGGGAACACAAGCAGGGGGAGTGGGAGAGGGAGAAGCAGGCTTCCCGCGGAGCAGGGAGCCCGATGCGGGGCTCGATCCCAGGACCCTGGGATCATGACCTGAGCCGAAGGCAGACGCTTAACGACTAAGCCACCCAGGCGCCCCCATAGTTTTTTTTTTTTATTGAAGTATACTTGACACACAATGCTACATTAGTTTCTGGTGTATAACATAATGATTCAACGACTCTGTATGTTACACTATGCTCACCACAAGTGTAGCTCCCATCTGTCACCATACAAAGCTATTACAATACCACTGACTTTACTCCCTATCCTGTGCCTTTCATCCCCGTGACTTATTCATCCCATAACTAGAAGCCTGTACCTCCCGCTCTCCTGTACCCATCCCCCTATCCCCCCCTCTGCTCTGGCAACCATCAGTTTGTTCTCTGTATTTATGGATCTGTTTCTGCTTTTTGTTTGTTTATTCATTTGTTTGATTTTTTAGATTCCACGTATAAGTGAAACCATATGGTATTTGTTTTTCTCTGACTTATTTCACTTAGCATAATACCCTCTAGGTCCATCCATGTTGTTACAATGGCAAGATTTCATTCTTTTTTGTGGCTGATATTCCATTGTGTATATATACTGCATCTTCTTTATCCATTCATATGTCTATGGACATGGGCTACTTCCACACCTTGGCTATTGTAAATAATGCTGCAACAAATATAAGGGTGTATATATCTTTCTTGAATTAGTGTTTTTGTTTTCTTTGGGTAAATATCCAGTAGTGGAATTACTGGATTGCGTGGCATTTCTTTTTTTAATTTTTTTGAGGAAACTCCATAACGTTTTCCACAGTGTGTGCACTAATTTACACTTCTACCAACAATGCACAAGAATTCTGTTTTTCTCCACATCTTTCCCAATACTTGTTATTTCTTGTCTTTTTGATACTAGCCATTCGGACAGGTGTAAGGTGATATTGTGGGTTTGATTTGCATTTTCTGATGATTAGTGATATTGAACATCTTTTCATGTGTCTGTTGGCCATCTGTATGTCTTCTTTGGGAAAATGTCTCTTCATGTCCTCCGCCTATTTTTTTAATTGGATATTAACTTCTTATTGGATATGTCTTATCCAATAATAAATATCCAATATTTCATATCTTATGAAATATCTTATTGGATATTTGCTAATATCTTCTTCCATTCATTAGGTTGCTTTTTTGTTTTACTGATGGTTTCCTTCATTGTGTAAAAGCTTTTCATTTTGGTGTAGTTCCAATAGTTTATTTTTGCTTTTGTTTCCCTTGCCTCAGAAGACATATCTAGAAAAATGTTTCTATGCCCCATGTCAAAGAAATTACTGCCCATGTTTTCTTCTAGAAGTCTCATGGTTTCAGGTCTCACATTTGATGGTCTCTAATCCATTTTGAGTTTATTCTCTGTATGATGTAAAAACAAAGTGGTCTAGTTTCACTCTTTTGCATGTAGCTGTCCAGGTTTCCCAGCACCATGTGATGAAGAGACTGTCTTCTCCCCATTGTATATTCTTGCCTCCTTTGTTGTAGATTAACCATATGAGTGTGGGTTTATTTGTGGGCTCTCTATTCTGTTCCATTGATCTATGTGTCTATTATTTTTTATTTTTTATTGTTATGTTAATCCCCATACATTACATCATTAGTTTTAGATGTAGTGTTCCATGATTCATTGTTTGTGCATAACACCCAGTGCTCCATGCACAACGTGCCCTCTATAATACCCATCACCAGGCTAACCCATCCCCCCACCCCCCTCCCCTCTAGAACCCTCAGTTTGTTTTTCAGAGTCCATCGTCTCTCATGGTTCGTTTACCCCTCCGATTTCCCCCCCTTCATTCTTCCCCTCCTGGTATCTTTTTCTTCTTTTTTTTTTTCTTAACATATATTGCATTATTTGTTTCATAGGTACAGATCTGAGATTCAACAGTCTTGCACAATTCACAGCGCTTACCAGAGCACATACCCTCCCCAGTGTCTATCACCCAGTCACCCCACCCTCCCACCCCACCCCCCACTCCAGCAACCCTCAGTTTGTTTCCTGAGATTAAGAATTCCTCATATCAGTGAGGTCATATGATACATGTCTTTCTCTGTTTGACTTATTTCGCTCAGCATAATACCCTCCAGTTCCATCCACGTCGTTGCAAATGGCAAGATCTCATTCCTTTTGATGGCTGCATAATTGATCTGTGTCTATTTTTGTGTCAGTACCATATTGTTTTGATTACTATAGCTTTGTAGTATATCTTGAAATCGGATTTTGATGCTTCCAGCTTTGTTCTTCTTTCTCAAAATTGCTTTGGCTTAATTGAAGTTTTGGGTTTCTAAAAAAACTTTTATTTATTTATTTATTTTGAGAGAGAGAGTGAGAGTGCAGCTGGAGCGACAGGGGCTGAGGGAGAGAGAGAATCTCAATCAGACTCCCCGCTGAGAGAAGATCCTGAAGCAGGGCTTGACCTGGGGCTTGATCTCACCACCCTGAGATCATGACCTGAGCCGAAATCAAGAGTCAGGCACTTAAAACTGATTGAACCACCCAGGTTCCCTGCTTAATTGATGTTGTTTTTTTTAAAGATTTATTTATTCATTTAAGAGAGAGAGCACGCGCATGAGCAGGGGGAGGGGCAGAGGGAGAGGGGGAAGCAGACTCCCCACCAAGGGGAGATACCATGTGGGTCTCGATCCTAAGACCCTGAGATCATGACCAGAGCCAAAACCAAGAATCGGATGCCTGACTGAGGCACCCAGATGCCTGTAATTGATGTTTTAATGAGTTCTTGGAGTAGATACCCTTACATTTCAACTACATAAATTAATTTATACTTAGAAACCTTCCTAAGGATATTTACATTCAGGATTAAGCAATCCTATCATTTCCAGTAGTTTGCATATTTAAAGTAGGTGAGTTCTCTAGCTAAGAAGCAAATACAGTCAGATTTGCAGTTTAACAAAGGAAATAATCTTGGTGGGCAACTCTTGTCTGATACCAGATTTCTTTGGAAATTTTGGTAAAGATAAAAGAAAAGTATTTTGAACACTTTCTCTCTCAAAGATTTTTTTACTTAACCTTTGCTCCTTCTCCACCACTCTCCTCTCTGCCTCCCACAGTGCTCTCTATGGTAGTTTAGCACTGCAGCAAGCCCCATCACTTTATAACCTGGCAAGGGTGGATTATTCCTTTTTTTTTTTTTTAAGATTTATTTATTTGAGACAGAGAGAATGAGAGACAGAGAGCATGAGAGGGAGGAGGGTCAGAGGGAGAAGCAGACTCCCCGCTGAGCAGGGAGCCCGATGCGGGACTCGATCCCGGGACTCCAGGATCATGACCTGAGCCGAAGGCAGTCGCTTAACCAACTGAGCCACCCAGGTGCCCAAGGGTGGATTATTCTAAAATCATGGTGGTAGATACAATTCTAATACTTCATGGCCCCAGTCACTATGTGAAAGACTTATCAGAAATATTGTACACTTAGGGCGCCTGGGTGGCTCAGTCGTTAAGCATCTGCCTTCAGCTCAGGTCATGATCCCAGGGTCCTGGGATGGAGCCCCGCATCGGGCTCCCTGCTTGGCGGGAAGCCTGCTTCTCCCTCTCCCACTCCCCCTGCTTGTGTTCCCTCTCTCACTGTGTCTCTCTCTGTCAAATAAATAAATAAAATCTTTAAAAAATATATATTGTACACTTAATAGACCATTTCCTGCCTTTTGTCTGGTCATTATGGAAGGTAGAAAGAGAAAAGCTTCCTAGGAGTTGCATGTTACCTAACGATGCATTGACAACAAAAGGCTAGAAGTATAATCGGATCCTTGTCTTCTTGCTAACTGACAATTAGCAAATACTGATTCTCTTCCCGGCTTATTGAACATGCAAACTCATATGGACCCTCCCTTATTTATGTAGTGTGTCAGTATGTTTATTTTCAGACTGATGGAGAGGGGTAGTACTCTTCTTGGCTTTTCAAAGTACAAATTCTTTCACTCAAACATGTAGAATCTTTAATAGACATCTGCAATTTTCCACTTGGACAGCTTTCACTAATATTTTTAAGATCCAAAGGGCTATTTCTTTTCCAATAGCATCTTTTCCAGTCCACCTTGACATTTTAAGTTAGGTTTTAAAAATAAACAGCATTGGGCGCCTGGGTGGTTCAGTTGGTTAAGCGACTGCCTTCGGCTCAGGTCATGATCCTGGAGTCCCAGGTTCAAGTCCTGCATCCGGCTCCCTGCTCAGCAGGGAGTCTGCTTCTCCCTCTGACCCCCCCCCCTTTCATGTGCTCTCTCTCTCTCTCTCATTCTCTCAAATAAATAAAATCTTAAAAAATAAAAATAAATAAAAAATAAATAAATAAAAATAAACAGCATTGTCTAGTTTTACAGTGCTCAAAGTGTTCAGGCTGGAGATGTGATACTGTTTTCTTTGCTGACTGGGCCTACATTCCCAGAACTTGCTGCAGAAATGGCATTCAAGACTGTGTTGATTGGAGTGATGAAAATTTGTGTGACTAGAAGACTTTTCTAATCATTGTTTTTGGAAAAGCTAAAAACTGTTATGTTACCTTAAGACTTCGCTCCAAAAAAAAATTAACATATGTATCTTATTGGGGAGAGAGGAGCCTCCTGAAGCATGAATTCAGTGTTATGGAATGGAGAAAAGTCTGATTAGTAGAAATCAGACCCAACCTTTGGGGACCTTCAGGGACCTTCAGCCCATTTCTTTTTTTTTTTTTTTTTAAAGATTTTATTTATTTATTTGAGACAGAGAGAATGAGAGACAGAGAGCATGAGAGGGAGGAGGGTCAGAGGGAGAAGCAGACTCCCCGCTGAGCAGGGAGCCCGATGCGGGACTCGATCCCGGGACTCCAGGATCATGACCTGAGCCGAAGGCAGTCGCTTAACCAACTGAGCCACCCAGGCGCCCACCTTCAGCCCATTTCTAAACGTGTTTCCAAATTTTAGAATGTAGCTTTCTGTCCTGTGTACCACAGGGTTATTATGGGGATGACACATGTGTACTTTAGTTCAATTATTCCTACAAATAAAAGGTATTTATCCTAAGAGTTCTCAGATCAAAATTTGACATCTATCTCTTCATTAGCATAGGCCTGGTTCAGAATCAGCTGAAAGCTAGTTTGGCCCAGGGCTAGCCTTAAAAGTAGTGGACAACAGCCAGCATGTAGTGACAACATCCAAAAGATCAACCAGATGAGAATCATCTGCCCTTCTAGTCCACCAGGGCTTGACATTCTTTCTAGTAGTGCCTGAGGTCAAAAGATCAGACCTGAGTGTGAATCCCATACTGCCACACAAGCTGTGTTGACCTGAGACTCGCTTCTTGAAGATGGTTTCCTTGTTTGTACAATGTGGCTCTTTGGGGGAGGGGGGAGTTATTATGATAACCAATAAGATTATATAAAGCGAGTGGTACAGAGCTTAACATATAATAGCCAGAGGGATTGTGGGCGATTAAAGAAAAATTATAAGGATATGGTGGGTTGTAGTATTGTTCAAAAGTATGTGCTGTCCTGCTCTGAGGGAGTATTAGATTTCCTCAGTCCTCATAGCCATCAGACTGGACTATGTACGTGACTTTTTCTGGCTGATGAAATTTGATTAATGATGTGCATCAATTCCCAACATAAGTGTGCAGAGCCAGCTGGTCGTTTGCCCTCTTTTCCCTGTCCTGAAACTAGCAATGTTCCGGTTAGATGCTACCCTTGGAGTAAAGTGGATCCCAGCCACAGGCAAACCACAAACATCAAGGGTGTCAAACAAATCTTTGTAGCAACTAAAATTTTAAGTCATTTGCATCTGTAGCATAACCCTGCTTATCACGATACTGAAAGTATTATAAGAAAAACCTTATTAATCTATGGCCACTAACAAACAACAGACCATTTAAAAAAATGAAACAACAAAAAAACTTTTCTCAAGGTTGGGAGAAAAATCTCTGGATACGGGCAAAACAGGATTAGCCCTAGCCAACTTCTGCTAAAAGCAGCAAGTTGCCCTGTGTAGGACAGGCTTGGAAATCTATTGTACTTCTCTAGTCCCATTCCCATACAGATCTTGGGCAAACACCTGGGAGGATACTCAAGAGTGGCATTCTTCACATGCCCAAGTCAGCCTGTCACTTTCACCCCAGTATCTTGGGATGAGTTGAGGAAATCTCTAACTTAAAATCTCATCTCCTCAAAGCATGCATGGTCAGTGGACCTGCAATATCAGAATCACCTGGGAGCTTATCAGAAATGCAAACCCACAGGCCCCACTCCAGGCCTTCCCAATCTTCTGCTTTCCTTTAGCCATTCCACTTAGTCGGTTACATACTAGTGACCTTTGTGACTAACAGCTTTAAAAGCCAGCAAATGACCCACCTTCTTCTCACTCTGCCAGGAAGCAGAGTTTCAGGAAGAGGTTGTCAGTCTGGGGCCTAGAGTGATCATGTAGCAAAGCCCAACCAGACCCACTATAGTTGGGAAACATGTACTTTTTCTTTGTAATTTTGTAAACCATTGAGACTGTGAAGTCTTTGTTACTGTAGCAGTGCACTTTAACAAGACTGATACACATCCTTTGAAAACAATACAATGTTAAAATGTGCAAATACTATTTATACAAGTATTTCATTTTTGGTAGCTTACTTACAGTGACTTTAGATAAAGCTGCATAGTACCCTCAGAAGGTACTTGCAAACTGTTATGTAAATTTAAAATGAATTCTTATGGCTACAAGTAGAAACTAAGACAATTTTCTTTCTCATTTGCCTCGATGCAGATGACACATATCTTAATTGCCATTTGTAAATTTTTAAGTTACTTCAACATTGATTGCTAATACAGTTTTTTTTTTTTAAGTAGCCTTATATCTGGGATGATGGAACTGTTCGGTATCCTGATTGGGGTGCAGGCACAAATACTGTGTGTTAAATTTCTTAAAACTGTATACATGTCAACTTTAAGATTTTTTTTTTTTTTAAAGAGAAAAAAGTAGCCCTCTACCATTTTAAATTTAAGATGAGGTGACATTCCCAATACAAACACTAGCTTTTCTCAGGTGTCTTACAGAATATCCTACAAGGAAGAGAGTTAAGAGACTACTTCCATTTTTAGGTAACCTTGAGTTACAACTAGAAAATGGAGCTACAGGGGCACCTGGGTGGCTCAGTCGTTAAGCGTCTGCCTTCAGCTCAGGTCATGATCCCAGGGTCCGGGGATCGAGCCCCGCATTGGGCTCTCTGCTCGGCCGGGAGCCTGCTTCTCCCTCTCCCACTCCCCCTGCTTGTGTTCCCTCTCTAGCTGTCTCTCTCTCTGTCAAATAAATAAAATAAAATCTTTAAAAAAAAAAAAAGAAAATGGAGCTACAAATCCCTACTTCATAGACTGAGGATTAAATGAGAAAATTAAGTGCAATAATATGTTGAAGGCACTTAGTATATACTTACAATATAGACAATATTAAGAGAAAAAAACCTCTTGCTTACCCACTAAGCAATATTCCATTCTTTATAATTTATACCCATTACATAAATCACTGAAGCCCTGAGGACTGCTGGAGACAAGTTTTAAAACATGAGAACTTTATACCACCTTTGTTATATTATATGGCCATTTAAAATCTTTAATCAAATTTCATCAATTACCAGCCATATTACATGCCATGATTAGCTTTCTATAAACAACTTTGCTTTCTGTGTACAAATCAGTGTCAGTGAAATAAAAAATAAAACCATATCCTAGGCAAAGAACTTTATTAACCTTGTTTCAAACTTTATTCCCAGGCTTCTTCAGCTTAACTAGCTGCAAAGAATGAATTGTGTATAAGCCAAAACTGAAAAGAGCTGCAGTGTCCAAGGGGCTTGGGCTTAAAAATATTAGAGATCTACATTTTATCAGATCCACGAACAAAATTTTAAAAAGCAGTCATAATATAAAATAGCAGCTCCCAGTAACTTCTTCAAGTTTTATGTTCTTCAGAAGTTGACTCAATTCAGTTTGCTTCATTCTTGGAAGCTTCATCAAAATTCTCCACAAGATCTAGAAAAAAAGACAAATTTTGAAAAAAACCCAAATCTACAAATCATCAGATTCTAAAAAGAGATTAAAAATGCTCTCAAAATATATCCTACAGTTAAATCAGGATATACGTTTAAATACTTTATTTTCAATGAGACCACTACCCATTTGGCACACTTTCAAGTGTACATTTTGGCATGTAATTAAAACAAGGGAAGAAGGGAAATTCATTCATCTGCTGATGACATAAATACTATGCTTAAAAAATATATACATGCCCTCCCTAGTTCCATTTCACCCCAAGAACTAAAATTAAGCAATATTAATATATTAGTAAACATAGGAGTCAGAACCAAAGAACACCATCACAAACAATATGAAGTTTTCCTGGATTCCAAAAGACACCTGTCTATGCAAAGTGGAAATATTTCAGTCCAGTGATTCTCCTGCTCAATAAACATGTTTTACAAAAAAATTATCAAGGAGGGGCGCCTGGGTGGCTCAGTCGGTTAAGCGGCTGCCTTCGGCTCAGGTCATGATCCCATGGTCCTGGGATCGAGCCCCACGTTGGGCTCCCTGCTCAGCGGGGAGTCTGCTTCTCCCTCTCCCTCTGCCTGCCTCTCTGCCTACTTGTACTATCTCTCTGTCAAATAAACAAATAAAATCTTTAAAAAAAAAAAAAAAAATTATCAAGTAACAGCTAACACAAAAATCCCTCCTGATTGCCAAGAGTTTTTCTGATTTTAGAATGGTTATACCATATCCCAAGATACCTGAACTTCTCCATGCCTTCTCATCAATTTATTAATCCCCAAGTAGGAAATGGGTCGTTAGTGGTCTACCAATTATTCTATTTATGTGACAACATACATGCTTGTTCAAATTTGAAGTTTCCAATCAGAAAAAGCCCAGTCTACAAACATAACTCCTAGTTATAATAACACTGCATTATTTTCATTCTAAGCGAGGTTCATGTCTTCCTTTCCTGTCCTTCACCCTATTACCGCTTCCCCCAAGGGAGGCTTTCCTACAGTACAAAGATTTGTTATTCTTCCTTCTAAGATACGCTACATTGGCCATAAGTGAAGATTCCTACCTGGAACTTCATCATCATCATCCTCTCCGGTAGCAAGGGGTGCTTTTCCATCCACAGCTGTGAAAGGGAAATGTATTGGTTACATGTTTGTTGCGTCTTTAATACACATTAACCAAAAGAACAGATGAAAGGTCAAGTGTTGTTACAACTTACATTCATATGACAACAGTGACATTTGAGATTTCATCCCTAAATACTAATAATAACATGGTAGCCCAAGGTCTACAAATGAACTAGAATCCTGTGAACAGCCAACAAAACAAATCCCATCCCCATCTTTTCAATCCCTCTGGCCCACCACAGGCCCTGAGGTGGTATGAAAACAATAGAGTGCCCTCAGGGTAGAGGTAAACCCATATACCAAATTATGGGAAGATTTCTTTTGGGAGGCAAAAATTAAGAGACTGTTTTCTCAAATATTGTTGTTTTGTGCATGGCTTATGGGAGATACTTAACAAACCTTTACTGAAATGAAAATAAAATGATCAAAAAATTAAGTGCCTTTGATTGGTGGTAAGCATCAACTTTCTTTTTAATACAGAAGAAAGTGAACTACACTTGGGAGTTGAGACCTCACAGTACTAGTCCTATCAGATTTTCAGTATTTCCAAAGCCTACTTTAGCTCTGAAGGCCTAAGACTTTCTAGATTTTCTTATGCCTCTCACTGTGAAACACACACACACACACACACACACACACGGAAAACCCCGCAAAACTGTATGTATATAAAATGTCAAAGCAAAAAGAGTGAATGCCTAGAAAAACATGGATGACTAAATAACGGACCATATAATAAGTCTGTCTTTCTTCTACATTGCCGTTCTTCAAAATTTTAATCAGAGGACCACAGCATAAAGTAACTATGTCTCTTAATGCACTTACTCAACTACAAGATTTTCTGCCCTGAACAAAATCCTCGTATTATAATTAAAAAGACCCGAATAATGCCAGGCCAATTCTTAAACATTACTGGTAATACCACTTGTAAATATGACTGAAAAAATTTGACAACTTATAACATATTTTAATTCTAAACTTTCAGTTATCAAAAAAGCCCCAAATTAACATTATCATTTCCAGCTGATAAAGGTAAAAATTTTAAATCATTGATCCAAAGCAAGATAGAAAACATTCCACTGAATCAAGTATAATGATCACAGCATACTAGTTAACTTACTAAACACACTAAGAACACCTGGTTAAAGGTCACTGTAAAAACTGGCACTTTTTAGAGGAAAACTGTCATTTCTAAATTTAAAGATATTCCTATCTACTTGAGATCTTAGAAATTTCCTGATAAATTAGTAACCCTGGGCAAAACCACTACAGAAAACTCACATTGTTTGGGCAGAGCTTCAGCCAGTCTTCTTAAACTAGTCAGACTGTCTGCACCAAGTTGGTTTAAGATACTGGGTAGCATTTCTGTCAGCTGCTTTGTCTCAGCATGGCCTGTAATGGTGAAAGTGTTCGCTGCCAGTGATGCCTGAACTTTGGGGTTGTTAAAGTGGATCACTGTTCCTTGGTTTGTGAACATATTCACCTACAAAGAAAAAAAAAGTAATTAGCAACACCCACCAAAATTCTTTAAAAACCAAACATTCTATTAAGGAAAAGCCCAAGGCTGGCTAACTAATCCACTATTTCACTGTGAAGCACAAATGATATTTTGCCTGGAATGGAAAGTGCAATCTAATCTCTTTCAGACTTAGCACTCCCTAATATTCACTAGTGGAATAGAAATCTATTTTAGAGGGATATGAAATTCTCTGTTGGGAGAAAAATAAATAAAAAATAAATAATGCATGACCACTGAAGCTTTTTCCAACCAAAACTTGTTTTATAAAGAAATAAAATTTGACACTTACTTCTTCAATACCAGAGATATTGTTTACCCCTAACTTCTTTAAGGAGAACTGAAGTTTTTTATCATCTGCTGTAGCCGTTCTATGAACCACCTTCTTCTTTCGGCGAGCAGTTCCCTAGAGTGAGGAGAAAAGAAAACACACATATATATATACCATAACAACCGACATTTTCAAACGGAAAGTTTCTAATTCCTTTCTGACCTTTGGATCTGTTTAAGAAAATTACCATAAGCACAAACTTTTAGGCAGCAAGTAGGAAATGATGGAAGCAGAAAGAGGTTAACAAAGGATTTGTCTATAAATCCTTAATAACTTCTAAGCTTCTAATTTTGTCATATATAAAAGAATGATATCTTCAAAGTCCTATTTTTTTTAGATTATTTGCTCTAGAAGTGATCAAAGAGGTGGCATGTATCAACCTAAATTAACCCTCATTTAGAAGTTCCATGTCCAGAACTATTAACCTTTTCTGTTTTTAATTAATGAAAAATCAACATCCATTAATATTCACAGGCAAGACAGTGTATGGACACATTCAAATGAGTCTATATAGACTTTTATAATACCTAAGAATAAAATCTTGGAAGTTCTTATCTTAACCCAGAAGGCCTCTACATGATCTGCCCCAACCCTACTGTGCTGTTCTTGACCACATCTATCACACACACATTCTCATCCTTAGCCAAATAAACCTCCTCACAGTTCCTTCAACAGGCCAAAAAGAGCCTTTGCACATACTATTCCTTTCTTCCCCTACCATCTGCACTGGTTCCCTCCCTTACTACAGATCTCTGTTCTTTTTTTTTTTTTTTTAAAGATTTTTATTTATTTATTCATGAGAGACAGAGGCAGAGGGAGAAGCAGGCTCCCAAGCAGCAGAGAGCCCGATGTGGGACTCGATCCCAGGACCCTGGGATCATGACCTGAGCCGAAGGCAGACGCTTAACCATCTGAGCCACCCAGGCGCCCCAGATCTCTGTTCTTATGTCACCGTTACCACCCTATGTAAAAAAGCAACTCCTACAGTCATCATCTATCTATCCAGGTTTATTTTTTTTTCGTAGCAATCATAAATGTATTTTATTGTTTGTTTTCCCTCACTAGAACGTAACCTCCTCAAGAGCTTCCATTCTGTTTACTATGAACAGTACTGAGAACAGTATCTGGCTCACTGAAGGCACTCAGTAACTTGAATGAATGAATACAGGCTTCAGGAAAACTTGTGGCCTCTGGTACATATATACCAAGTTTCCGATCTCCCCCTTCTCAAATATATCCCATAAACTTTCAAAACTAGGCAAATGTGACTCATTTTCTGCTTAACACTCTTTAATAAACACTCTCAAGAACTTTTTTATGTGTAGATTAAGCCCTTTACATGATACATAAGGCTCTTTACCTACTTCAATATACCCCAACCTACACACCAATTTCTATTTGTCCTTTAAAACCCTGTTCAAACCATTACCTCTTTTGTGTCTTCCCTACACTCTGCAATAAACTGCCCCCAAGCAAAATCATTCCCATCTCTATATTTCAAAAATGCTTCTACTGCACTATGTATATTACACTATGAAAACAGATTAAAAAAAAAAAAATCTCCCCTACTAGTGTAGGGACCATAAATTTCTTAAATTTCATATTCTCAGGCCTGAGCACAGTTAAAGTCTTAAGTAAATGATAGCTGAACTGAATAACGTATCAAAAGCTACAAAAAATACTGGCTACCAACTCCCCAAAAAACCTTTAAGAATAAAAATCACTTTGATGTGGTCATGTAGAGTCTGGTTTTCAAAGAATTCTCTCTAAAAGACATTCTAAATGATTACTATAAGATTCTAAAAACAAAACTGACACACCTTCTATAGGTTCTATACAATTCACATCTATAGAGTTCAATTTTTACTGATACAATTTATATCAATGCTCTGATCGGATACTGAATAAAGCACTTTTATACTATTTACCTGAAAGTACCTAACACAGATTTCTCTAAGGCAAAACTAACTCACTAAATTTCATTCCATAATAAAGAAGTTTTTTAAAAATGAAATTATTTCCTATTACAAGGACATTAGTATTTCCTATGTTAACTAAACGAAGTTCAATCCTACATCAGCCTTAAGAATCTAAAAAACCTAGGCTTTCCTTGCCCAGAAATTTGTTTCTAATAGCTAAAGACTAATGATCAGAGTAACAAAAGAAAGCACACAAACACATTATTCAAAATATTTCTTGTGAAACCTGTACTAAATGATAGTTAAAAACACCAATATAAGAACATCGAAACACTGACCACAAAGGATAATGAGTTTTTCTGGGACCTGAAGGCCACACCTAGCTTTTAACAACTGCTAAGAACAAGAAACACCTACTATTTGTTAATGAGCAGTAGCAGATCCCGAAGACTATTAGCTTCAGGAAAGAAAAAAGGATCACTATATATTCATTGTTGACAAAGTCCAGTAATTTAACAGATGCACATCTCATTATTTAAGCCTACATGCAACTTTTGGCTATTTCACAGAAGATTCTACTTGAAGGCAAATGCTTAAAATTGGGAAAACTAATAGGTAATAAACTTGTCCTAGGGAAGCTTTACAAGTTTTACCAAGTAAAGACATGCTCTGTTCCAACAGGTTACCACACCTTGTTAAATACTAGGAATGTGCTAACACAATGCAAAATATAAGTAGACCTCTGTCTAGAGCGGACTTCTGATTTAAATAACTTACTCAGAAAACAATCTAAAACTTCCAAGTTCAAAAAAGAGTACTCTTGAAGATCAGTATCCAGCAGAAAAAACCAATTAGCCAAAAACTTACCTAAAAACCTATGATCATTCTCATTCTCTCAGTTTTAGCATATTAACAAAGTCAAAATTGAAAGATATCTGCTTAAGTAATATTTTCAAATCCATAGTCACTGCTCTTAAATTCTGTGATGTACCTCTAACATAGGTATCTTCCAAATAGCCTAGAAAATATACAACTACTCTGAATTCCATTTAAGAAAGCATTACAGAAAGGTCTTAATTTACGAGAGACAAACTTCTAAGTATTAAGTACAACAATTACCCAGAACCTTACATTACATTATAAACTACAGTTCAAAAGACAGGTGGAACTCAAGTTCAGAGTCAACATAGTTATTTAAAAAAAAAAAAAAAAAAAGAAAAGCACTGAATGTATACAACTTAGGCCAAAAAAATTAGGAGTATGATGTCCACAATGATTACCTAACCAAAATGACACATTTTCTTACTATCTAAACCAGGAAACACTTTTGTTCTACTAAAACACTGTAACACTGAAAACATATTTACACAGAAGTAATGTTTATTAAGTTCTCTTTTCATCTAGACTCACTTTCTTCTTTTAATCTACAACACGCACGTCCCACTGATACACTCTATTGTACATCATTTAACCCCGCCTCCTCCTTCCCCCCCCCCGCTTTGCTAGCTCTATGAAATGCCCTCTAGAGACAGTGACAAGCCAACAATACAAGAAAAGCAAATCCAAAAACCAAAAAAACCAAAACCAACCCCCCCCCAAAAAAACCACCCCAAACCTTTGAACCTCAAAAAGCCCAAAAAACTATTAAAACTTACTTTCCCACCAATGCGCACTTGTGCTTGCAGTTTGGCGAGTTTCTCCTGGTTCATGATAGTTTCTTTCATCTAGAAAAACAGGAAACCCTCAGCGAGGAAAGGTCTGGTTCACTCTAGCATTCCACGCTCGTTATTTCCCAAGACACCAGCAAAGAAAAAAATACCCTAAACAGGCCGAGGCCTGAATCCCCAATCCACCCCGCAAAGCTCCCAATTTCAGTTTTAAGGGAGCGTAAAGAACACCCATCTTTCTACCCCTCCTCCACAACTGCCCCCCCCCCCCGCCCTTACAGGCCCGAGAAAAGGGCTCTAACCCACGCCTGGTCAGCAACCCCCACCCCCGGCCCTGGCCCGGCCTCGGCCTAGCCAGGGCCTGCCCGGCCCGGCCCGGCCACTCTCCGCAAGCCTCGCGGTACCTGAGGCTCCTGTCCTCGGGTTCCGCCGCGAGGTGGAGGAAGAGACGGCGTCGCCTCGCCCCCAGGGCAGCCGCCCCTGGCTCGACCTCGCCCCCGAGAGTCAGCCTGAGTGGGTACGCCTGTCCGTCGCATCGCCTTCCTCTCCTCAGCCCTGTCCCTCCCTGTCTCGCTCCTTCCGGGCACTTCCCGCCCCCGTTCCCGTCCTCCTCCCACGCCGGCGTCCAAAGCCTTTTTGTACCTTGTTGGAGCGGAAATGGGACCGCGCGGGGGAATAGGGTTGGCGCTCAGGGGGTCTCGGGCGGACCAGCTGAGATTAGGAGCACACACGCGGGGACGCAAGATGGCAGCTAGAGGGAGGCCGGAAGTGATGCAACGCTGCTTCCTGCAAAAGTCAGGAAACGGACTTTGCCGCGAGCTCAGTGCTTCGCTGCGCACGCGCGACCTAAGGCAGGCGCGTTTATGATTGTCGCGCAGGCACAATTCTCATCGAGCGCGGGCCGGTTTGGGACTTCACGAGGGACTCTGTGCTGACGGTACCGCGTGTAGTCCTGGGAAAGACCTTAGAGGAGTCAGAAAGAACGGTTCTTTGCAGTTAGGGTTGAGTAAGTCGACCCTGAACCCCAAATTCTTTACCCTCAGAAGAAAGGGCAATTTACGTTTGCGGAAAGGCTTCGGCGCCCAGCCTGTGCTCATCTCTTTACTCGCTCTCCCTCGCTGTTTGGTGTAGATTGGAGCAATCATCTGGATGTTTTAGAATTTCCTCTCCGGCCCGAATCAGCCTTTACCAAGACATTTTGTCAAAACTTTGTCGAAGTAAACTAATTTTACCTTCCAGGATGAGGTGGTTTGGTGGGTTGCAGGACCATGGTTCACAATTTCTGGCGAGCGTGTTCAGAATGTATCCCAGAGGCCCACTTCTTAAAGGGGTTCAGTCCGACTAGGGATGGAACCCGGTAATCTGAATTTCAGCAAGCGTAGCAGGTACCATCTCAGATCCCTGTACTTAATTACCTTACTTCTCTTGTTTCTTTAACAGACAAAAAATTGACTCCTTGATACTAATTGGCACGGATTTTACAATTTGTAATTCACAGTTGAACAAACTTTGTTCCTTAATTCGGTAATGCTCTCAAAGGAGAATCTGTGCCTGGTGTGTTTAGAGAGGCTAAATTTTCTAAATGGTAGGGCAAGCTTTAAGACAAGCTTTAAATCAGAATGCTATCTGGTCAGCCTTTTTGTGGTCATAGCTATGAAAAACTTGCAGATTCAAAAATGAGTCCGACATGGAACACTTCATCTAAAACTAATGATGTAATGTATGGGGATTAACATAAGAATTTAAAAAATTAAAAAAAAAATGAGTCCGAAATCTCGAGAAAATACAATTTATCTAGAAAGGAAACATGTAGGTGCAGATTTCTCTCCAGTTAAGATTAATCTTTTTGTTTTTGAATACTTTTCACGTGTAAATTTGTTAAAATGTGATGTCTCTAAGAAAATAGTGAGGATAGCTGTATTGCTTTTTAGGGTAATTGTAGCGGTTGCTATTTTCTTAAACAATGTTGCTCCTCTTAAATATGAGTCAAATTTAGTACAGAAAAAGATGAACTATTATGCTACTGTAAAGGTCAAAATGACTGTGCCAACATTCAGTGCTATAGAAATATTACAAAATACATAGAAATAATCCCCTTTTTGACAGTATGTCTTTGTTCAGGAACACATTTCCCCCCCTTCCATGTTATATTGAGGGCTTTTGAAACTTTCTAGTCATATAATGTTTTTTGATCATTTACATAAACACAGCACTCTTCCACCTACCTGCCACCTGATTGACCTTTTATATGCCTGTTTTCAGGAAATATCCCAGGTTTTTATTTTCCTTGGTTCCCACTTTTCTGTCTTGTTCTTTTCTAATTTTTAAGACTTGCATTATGTTGAAAATCATGACAGGTGCCCTAATAGTAAGAAAAGAAAATTTTGATTTTTGACTTCTGCTATATTTTGTGAATGGTTGGGAAATTCACATTCTGGGGGCGCCTGGATGGCTCAGTCAGTTAAGTGGCTGCTTTCTTCTCCCGTTATGATCTCGATCCTGGGAATCAGCTCCTTGCTCAGCGGGGAGTCTGCTTCTCCCTCTCCCTCTGCCTGTCGCTCCCCCTGCTTGTGCTCTCTCTGTCAAATAAATAAAATCTTAAAAAAAAAGGAAATTCAGATTCTGCTAATATTTACGTACCAGTCTTTTAAAAAACTAACTGAAGGGATTTTTTTGAACTCCAAAAAAAGTTACTAAGTTGCTATCTTAGCTCAGTGATGACAAAAGAATAATTTATAATATCTATGGCAAATAAGAATTACTAGCTCCCACACTTAACTCCTTAGCTTGAACAAGCCCAAGGATTCAACATGACCTCTGTCAATAGAGTAGGCAAGAAAGGGGAAATCTGTTTGTTTCCTTGGTTTATAGTTTATGGTCTAATCAAAGTCCATGAATTGTTTTCACCTCTCAGTTGGACTTGCGTTGGCTTCAGCATGAACTAAAATACGTACTTGATATAATGTTTATTAAGAGCTCATTTTGACCCAAAGACGGTATTGGAAATCACTGAGGATAAATGTTCACATGGTTTTAGTTGATTTGTGATCTGGCCCTTAACTGTTAGCCACAATGGACCTTTTGTTTGTTTCTAGACCTCCTTGAACTTCTAATACCCCTACCTTTGTCAAGTTAGTGCCTACAACTCAGGTAGCTTTTGGTTTAAATGTCTCAAAAGCCTTTTCTGACACCGTCAACCCCATTAAGTTACATCCATCATTGTTATTTTTAGCTGTGGTACTTTATTAAATGCAAAATGATAGCTTGATAATTTTGTTGAGTTAATGGAGAATTGAACTAGGAGTCTTTTTTTTTTTTTTTTTAAAGATTTTATTTATTTGGCAGAGAGAGACACAGCAAGAGAGGGAGCACAAGCAGGGGGAGTGGAAGAGGGAGAAGCAGACTTCCCGCGGAGCAGGGAGCCCGAAGCGGGGCTCGATCCCAGGACCCTGGGATCATGACCTGAGCCGAAGGCAGACGCCTAACGGCTGAGCCACCCAGGTACCCCTGAACTAGGAGTCTTAACAGTTTCTACTAGGTTGATGTTGAGTGTTGGCTTTTTGACAGTTGGATCCTCACAGAAATTTTATGAGGTAGGTTCTTCCCATATTACTTCTTGTGTTACTGGCCATCTAACTAAAGCATAGAGAGTTAAGGTGTGAAGATTGACACTACCTCATCTACCCTCCATCTACTCTACCATCCCTGTATATCTGAATCTATAAATTTTGTCTTCCTTCCTGTTACACACAGAAGAAATAGTCCCTCTACTTGTACTTTTCTGTATTTCATTCAGGACCTTGATTCTTCTGTTACATGCTTCCTGTATCTGTTTTCCCCCTTTGAACTAGGTCATTCTACCAGTACACTAAGCCTCAGTATCAGGTATCTCAAAAGAGAAGAAAACGAAAAACTTTTTTTGACTACTGTTCCCCTCCAGCCACTACTTAATTTTTGTGTTTCCTTTTATAGCAAAATCTCTGCAAAGAATTGTCTAAACCTCCATCTTGACAAATCCAAAAGGTAAATTCTTAGTTCTCTTTTAGCCTTTAGGTGGCATTTGACACACTTGGCCTCTTCCACATTTTTGAAATATTTTCTTCTCTAGGCTCCAAGAACATCTCACTTCCTGGTTTCCTGGCAGCCCAGTCTACTTTGCTTTATCTTATTTCTCTGACTTCTAAATATTAGAATTGCTTACATTTTAGTCCTATATTCTTTTCTACCTATACTCTTCCTAAGTGTTTTCATCCAATCCCATGGCTTTAAATGTCATCTTTATTTTGATGAGTCCCAAAATTATAATGCCAACCCTAACTTTTTGAATACCAGACTGAATATCCTGCTTACATTATTGTGGAAAACTTCAAGTGCACAGGAGCACAAATAGTAAAATGAACCTCCATAGACTCACTACATAGCATCAACAGTTATTAAATTAATACATACGTACTCAGCTTTTTTTCATTCAATCTTGAGAATTTTATTTCAGAAAACTTATATAAGGTCATTCTGGAAGAAAGATATAGAAAGTCGAGTGCTGGGGAATGGAGGAAGAGGAGCAGACAAGGTTTTTTTGGTTTGTTTTGCGGAGAACCCTGGTAGAGAGGCGGTTGTATGAAGATGGGGAAAGAAAAGTGTGCTAAAGTATGCTTAAAAGGGGAAGATTAACTGACGTCACAGGGATAATCCAAAGCGTCTTTTTTTTTTTAAAAGCTTATTTATTTTTCTTAGTAATCTCTATACCCAGCGTGAGGCTCAAACTCAAGACCCTGAGACCCAGGGATCAAGAGTTGCATGCTCCTCTGACTGAGCCAGCCAGGTACCCCGAAAACGTCTTTTAAAATCTCAGTCACCTAATATATTCTGTATTTCTGAGACCAGAGTGGAATCAAGGAGGTTAACAACTTTTTTATAATTAAAAAAAAAAAAAAGCTTTAAATGTTTAATTGGTGGGGAAAAAACCCACTGAAAATAAGTTGCTCTTAGAATATACATTGTCTGCAGTCAGACAGGGATGATAAATGGATAGGAAGATCCTGGAGTGTCATGAAAGCAAACCATGGAAGTCTATATTACCCAAATTTTGCTGATCATCTATTTAGCATGCAGTTTATTATCTTAACCACACTAAAATATATTTTTTTTTGTTTTTTTTTGGACTCGATCTCAGGACTCCAGGATCACTACCTGAGCCGAAGGCAGTCGCCCAACCAACTGAGCCACCCAGGCACCCCACACTAAAGTATTTTTAAGGGCTTTCATAGCTATGTAATCCTCCCCAATCCTATTGTCTTCATAAAGTCTTTCAAATTGCTTAAGATAATAAACTTAACACTTAATAGAGGCCAGTTTTCTTTCATATTATCTTGCCATGACTGCTATTCTTTATTAGTTGAAATTCAGTTTTTCTGTGTTTATATGCTAAGAGTTCAGTATGTGCCTTCTCGTAAACAGGATAAATCAAAGTGAGAATTGTATCTTACACTCTAGTAGAAGCAAGTGCTGCAGTAACAGTGGGTCAATATGGGTAATGGAGTTTGTTGCTCTAGGTTCAGTATTTTCGTGTTAAAACCGATAGGGCAACAAGAGGAAGAGGACTGACAAACTGGTAAACTTTAGTTGCTTTAGTGCGTTTGTGGAGTTTTATAAGGATAGGAGAGGTCTTGGCATATAAAGAACAGAGGAATATAAAGAACTTCAAGGAAACTAAATCAGATCCTGCAGAAAAATGTATATACTGGTTTATTTGTAGGTCTTTTTTTTTTTTTTAAAGATTTTATTTATTTATTTGAGAGAGAGAATGAGATAGAGCATGAGAGGGGGGAGGGTCAGAGGGAGAAGCAGACTCCCTGCCGAGCAGGGAGCCCAATGCGGGACTCGATCCCGGGACTCCAGGATCACGACCTGAGCCGAAGGCAGTCGCTTAACCAACTGAGCCACCCAGGCGCCCCTATTTGTAGGTCTTTTAAGTGACTGGAAAATACTCTCAAGATAGTAATATAAATTTGACGTCCTTTTTAATATTTGCTAACTTTGCCAACACCCAACAGCCTTGTTTGCTTTTCTTGGGAGTCTGAACTTGTATTCTTTAGAGAATAAGGAAGTTGTAGGAACAAGGCAGGTGATGTAGGAGATTGACACTCTACATTTCATATCATTTTGGAGCTGCAAAGATGAATTTCAGGTCCAAGCGTTTGAAACTTTGGTTTGAGAAGAGGAAATTGATAGCCAGAGGAAAATTAAAGCTCTAAAGGTATGTCCTGGGGGTGCCTGGGTGGCTTGGTGGGTTAAGCATCAGACTCTGGGTTTTGGCTCAGGTCCTGATCTCAGGGTTCTGGGATTGAGCCCTGCATGGGACTCCATACTCAGTGCAGAGGCAGAGTCTGCTTAAAGATTGTCTAACCTTCTCCTTCTGCCCCTCAGCCCGTGTGTGCACTCTTGTGCACTCTCCCTCTCTCTCAAATAAATAAATCTTAAAAAAAAAAAAAAAGTTTAAAGGTATGTCCTGGAAGTGGGTGGGGCTAATGCAAATTTAGCAAGTAAAAATAAATCATTCGACAATTTGAAGCAGCCTTTCTTGTCAGGCAGAGAATGCCAGCAGGGCTTAAATTTTTCTAGTAGATTTTTAAAAATTATCCTTAAAAGTTAGCTGCTATAATAAAGCTTATTAAGCTCTCTGCTTATAAGCTAAGCAACCTCCAGCAAGACTATCTCATAGGGTCCTTAATTCAACCTGATTTTTTTAAATAAAAAAAAAGTGGTTTTGCCCTTTCTATTTTAGGTTACATTTAAGTACCTTTAAAGATGTATTGTGCAGTTTATTGGGGGAAATTTTTTTAAAGCTTTTATTTGCTCAAAATAATGTGACTGCAGAAACCAAATCATTTTAAAATTTATGGGATAACTTGGTGACTACCAAGTTGTAACTGACTCAGTTTCTTGTTTCAGTATTTTATCTTTTCCCCAAGCTCAAATCTAGTGCTAGCCAGGACCATTACACACCCCCAGGGGTATTTCATTCCATTGGCTGATGGGCTGTCTTAAAGTTTACATCCTTTAGATTTACTGTCAGGACACTCAGTGTTCATTTGTCAGATGCATTACACTGCTGTGTATTACTTTTTATTTTTTGTTCTTTTAAACAAAACAAGTTGTCAGGGTAGAAAATAATTTAAAAGACCAACATATAATTAGTAACTTCATTTGGTTAATAAAATTGTCCAGATTTCAAACCCAGAGGGCATTTCATTTTGTATATTCCTGTGTCATTTGTCACTGATATAAAAGATTGAAAAAAAATCCAGAAATAATTATTTCATTGTTTGCATTTGGGTGATAGACTCAATATTCTTTTTTTTTAAGATTTATTTATTTCGGGGCACCCGGGTGGCTCAGATGGTTGGGCATCTGCCTTCAGCTCAGATCATGATCTCCAGGTCCTGGGATCAGGCCCCATGTCAGGCTTCTGGCTCTGTGGGGAGTCTGCTTCTCCCACTCTCCCTGCTTGTGCTCTCTCTTTCTCTCAAATGAATAAAATATTTTTTAAAAAAGAGATTTATTTATTTGACAGAGAGAGAACAAGCAGGCGGAGTGGCAGGCAGAGGCAGAGGGAGAGGGAGAAGCAGGCTCCCCACTGAGCAGAGAGCCTGACATGAGGCTTGATCCCAGGACCCCAGGATCATGACCCCAGCTGAAGGCAGACACTTAACCAACTGAGCCACCTAGGCCCCCCTAGATTCAATATTCTTTTTTTCAAGTCTTTTAATTTTTTTATTACTCAAAAAAGCTTCATTTTTTTATTTAGCTTTCTGACTCTGCTTGTGCCTTCAACAGTTTCACAGCAATTTTCTGCTCCTCGACAAGGAAAGCATGCTTGATCCTGTCATGACCACACTTAGCACACAAGGAACCACCAGAGGCCCTGCTAACATGTTTTTTGGTTTTAGACAACCTCATAAGAACTTTAGGTCTCACAGCACGAACTCTTTGAAGTCGGTCTGGGCACACGCCACATGCAGATTTTGGTGCTTTCCCAACCTTCTTGGTATAAAGGTAAATGATTCTATTACCAGGGGTTTTAGGACAGCCTAGTTTTGTTAGAGGCTGTATTGTAGGACAGCCTATGACAGTAGGTCAAACACTGGACCATCCTGAATGCTTATGGTTGCTGTCCCTGGAAGAGCTAGACTCAGTATTCTTAATATATGGTAGGATGATTACCCTTTTTTTCATTTTTAAAGTTGACATATATGAGACTTCTATTTCATACACGTGTTAGGTTTTGTTAAATTATTTTAAAATTTGAGATAGTGTAGATTAATTTGGGAAGATTTTATATCTTTACTAATTGTTGTATGAGTCTGCATTCAGTTGCAGTAAATAGATCTGGCTATTTTAAGGCGTAGGGATTTAATATAAGGAATTGGTGCTTAGAAAATTACTTAATGGGGGCCCCTGGGTGGCTCAGTTGGTTAAGCGACTGCCTTCGGCTCAGGTCATGATCCTGGAGTCCCGGGATCAAGTCCCACATCAGGCTCCCTGCTCAGCAGGGAGTCTGCTTCTCCCTCTGACCCTCCTCCCTCTCATGCTCTCTGTCTCTCATTCTCTCTCTCGCAAATAAATAAAAATAAAAATAAAAAAGAAATTATAGAAAATTACTTAATGGGCTGCAAGAGTGGGCTTTAGCCTAGGCCATCAGAAATGAGTCCCAGGATAATAAGCAAAACTAGACTGTTAAGGGAGCTGCTACTACCCATCAAGATGGAGAAACAAGACCCCTTGATTAGAATTATCGATGTTAAGAATAGGCTACTGTAGGGGTGCCTGGGTGGCTCACTTGGTTAAGTGTCCCACTCTTGATTTTGGCTCAGGTCATGATCTTGAGGTTCTGGGATCGAGCCCCATGCTGGGCTGTGCGTTCAATAGAGAATCTGCTTGATGATTCTGTCCTCTTCTCCCTTTGCCCCTCCTCCCACTGGTGTTCTCTCTCTGTGTCTCAAATAAATAAATAAATCTTTCAAAAAAAAAAGTAAACTACTGTAGCTACAATGTAGGAATCAAGAAGATACTGTATTACTCAGCACCCACAAAGCCAATGACTATGCTCTTGCATGCTTGCCAGCCAAAAAACAAAGCAGCAGTAAAAAGGCTTTGGCTTTCCACACCAAATCTTACTTTAATGTACCTAATTGGCAGAATCATTTACCTCTAATACACTAGCTGCAAGGATATCTGGGAAATGTAATTTAAAAAAATATTTTTTAAGATTTTATTTATTTATTTTTGGGGGGGGATGGAAGGGAATGAAGAGGGGCAAGCTGACTCTGTGCTGAGCACCAAGTGACCAGCTGGATCTCACAACCCCAGTTCTGACCTGAAGATCTGACCTGAGCCAAAATCAAGATTTGGCTGCCCAACTGACTGAGCCACCCAGGCACCCGGCAAATGTAGTTTTTAACTTTTCAAGATTTATAGTACAGAGAAGTAAGCTTAAAAAAAGTTTGAATGGATGCTGAGTACCAATCCACCTTATTCAGGAACATAGTGCAACTATTGTTTCAAATATTTTATGTATTTTATTATATATACGTGTATACATATATATATATATATATATATATATTATTTAAAGATTTTAGTTTTAAGTGATCTCTATACCCAACATGGGGCTCGAACTTAAAACCCCAAGATCAATGGTCACATGCTCTACTGACTGAACTAGCCAGGAACCTGTATTTTATGTATTTTAATAGAGAAAAACTTTCTGGAAGATCTTGCACATGCTTTGTTAGCTGGATTCCCAGATATATTATAGGTTTTTTTTTATTTTTAATTTTTATTACATGTAGTTGGTATACAATATTTATAGTCTATTTTTAATCTCTTTTATTTAGATATTGCACATATCTTTTCCTGGTCTGTCAAATTTGTATGTACTACCTTTGTTGAATAGAAAAACATTAATTTTTGACCACAGGTGATCCAGCCATCAATTTACAGAAACTTGAAAGACAGAAAAACATGTTAAGTTATTCCACAGAGTACAGGGGCACCTGGCTGGCTCAGTTTGTTGTGCATCTGGCTCTTGGTTTCGGCTCAGTTCATGATCTCTTAGGTCATGAGATGGAGTGGCTCAGCAGGAAGTCAGCTTGGGGATTATCTCCCTCTGCCCCTCCCCGCCTAAAATGAATAAATAAATCTTTTAAAAAAAAAGTTAAAATATTATTTCACATAATAAATCCAACAAAATTCAGATTATGGGAAATGATAGGACAGTTAATGTGATACTTCAAGCAATAAATTTCTGGAAAAAGGGAAAAATAAAAGAGAAAGGGGACTCTAGGTAAAAAGATGCCTAAGACACACATTACAAAAAAAATACAAAGGAAAACAGGCAAAACTACAGTGCATAGGGATGTGTGCTTAGGTGATAACACTGAAAAGGAAGTAATTATAAACATCGGGATAATAGTTATTCTTGGGAGTAGAAAGGAGGTTGTAACTGGAAGGAGCACATGGGCCGTTGCTAGGATTGTGAGCAAGGGTCTATCTTGTGATTTTTGCAGTTTTCTGTATTTGCTGTACTTAACAATGAAAGTTTTTTTAAAAAGCAACACAGAACAACAAAATATATAATACAAAGATACATGTATACAATTTAAGGTCATATTTCAACATTAGACAGGTGTACTATAATTGGAAATAACTATTTGGTCTTTGTCCCAGTTTTCTGGGCCATAGCTCCTAAAACCCTTGAAGTGGTAGGAGTGTCTTTTGTATGCTAATGAGATGACTCGTGTGCTGGGGACCACTAGAAAAGCTTCAGGATGGGGCAGATTGCCAAAAGACCAAGGCATGATTAGAAGGTTGAGGACTGGAACTTTCAGTTCCACCGCTAAATTTCCAGGGAGTGGAGAGAGCCTAGAAATTGAGTTCAATCACCAGTGGCCAATAATTTAATCAGTAATGCCTAAGTAATGAAACCTACATAACAGAGCTGGAGAGCTTCCAGGTTGGTGATTATATCAAGGTGCTGGGAGGGTAACACAGCCAAAAGAGGGCTTACACATTACAAAAATACCCCTTTCTTCATGTTAGGCCCTATGCATCTCTTTGGGGGTTCCTGAGTATCTTTATAATATACTGGCAAGCATGTATTTTCCCGAGTTCTGTGAGCCACTCCAAGATACTAAACCTGAGGAAGGGTCATGGGAATCCCCAATTTATAGCCAGTTGGTAAGGGTGGCCTAGGATTTGGGATTGCCATCTGAAGTGGGGACAGTCTTATGGGACTGTGCTCCTTTCACTGGTGGTGGGATCTAATGCCAACTCCAGGTAGATAGTGTGTTCATTGAATTGAATTATTAAACACCTAGTTGGTATCTGGAGAGTTGGTTGTTGGAAAAAAAACCACTGAAGTGTGTACCTTTGTGGGGAGGAAAATGGGAATGAAGATCAGGGAAGAAGGAAAAAGGAGAGGGCCTTGCGTGGACTGAAGGTAACAGTGTGCTAATGATGGCTAATGTTTATATAACTGTTCTGAGTATAAATTAAAAATAGGTAAAAAAATTAAATTGGTAATTAATAAAATTAAATTGTAAATATTCTGCAAAGCATTAGAGTACTCTGCAATGAAGCAAAGCATATAGAAGATGGTACTTTTAAAAGAAAAGAAAAATATGAATGTGTTTGTTATTTTTGCAAAAAAGTAAACACTGGAATAAGAAATCAGAGACTTAGAACAGAAACATCTATACAGTGTGAAATAAAATGGAGAAGTAGAGGCGAGAGGAATGGAAGCAAGACTTCTCAAAGTATACCTTTTCAGTTAGTTTTGACTTTTGAACCTTCTGTATATTGGAAAATGTCATCAGAGTAAAAAGAAAAAAGCGAACCCTAAAATTGAAAACAAAAGAACCTACGTATATCAAATTGTGAAAATAGCCGTACAGAGAAAAGACCTATTTCAAATTATTTTTGAACACCTATGCAGACTGTCCAATCTTAATGGAATATATTTAAAGGAAAAAAGAACTGGAAAAAATGTAAACCTCATGCATTGTTAGTTGTAACATTGGTATTGTAAATTAGAAAATATTTCCTATATGTTATAGGATAAAGCAGTGAGTAAATAATGCCTATAGAAGCTGAGAATTTTGGTTAAGAAAAAAGATACAATATTATTATTTAATGTTCTAGTTAGTACTTTTTTCTTTCTGTTTAAGAAATTTGTATTCCGCCCATGAAGATATTCTCCGTTGTTTATTACAGTTTTAACTTTCACATTTAACTCTGTGATCCACCTCTAATTTTTGGCTGTGATGTCAGGCAGAGGTCAAAGTGTTTTTGTTTTTGTTTGGTTTTGTTTTTGTTCTTTCTCACATGGATTCTAGAAAGACCCTTGATAAAAGAACAGAAAGAAAAGTTTTGAAATGGACTCTGACCTTAGCTCAGCAAGAACATGTGGTTGAGGTCACTCTGCAAAAAGATGTTTTAATGTAAGTTAGAAATATAAAGTAGATCATTACATCTACAAGGTTCTACTAAAATTCATAAAGTATGTAAGTGGTAGGTGGGGCATCCATAATTTCCCAGATCCTCTATTGTTGAAGGGTTTTATTTTCATTCATTTGCAAAAATAACATCTTTTTATATTTTTATTATTTTTTTAAGATTTTATTTTTAAGTAATCTCTACACCCAATGTGGAGCTTGAACTTACAACCCTGAGATCGAGAGTTGCATGCTCTACTGACTGAGCCACCCAGGCACCCCAAAATAACATCTCGCTCTTTTTTTTTAAGATGTTATTTATTTATTGGAGAGACAGAGAGAGAGAGCTAGAGAGAGAGAGAGCACTAGTCGGGGAGGAGGGGCAGAAGGAGAGGGAAAAGCAGACTCCCCGATGAGCAGGGAGACTCAGGGCTCGATCCCAGGACCCGAAGGCAGGTGCTTAACTGGCTCAGCCACCCAGGTGCCCTGCAAAATAACACCTTTAAATCAAAATCTAAACTTAGCACCAAGGTCTAGGCTCTAGCATCTGCTTTCCTAATTAGTCTTTATTGAGTAGTACCTTTGGAATAATACCTATTTTTTTTTTGCCTCAACCTCTTTGTATCTCAGGGTTTTTTGTTTTTTTTTTTTAGTTATTTTATTGTTATTTTTTTATTTGAGTGTAGTTGACACGCAATGTTACATTAGTTTCAGGTATACAACTTAGTGATTTGACGAGTTTGTACACTATGCTATGTTTACCACAAGTGTAGCCACCCTCCATCCCGTTACATCACTATTACAGTATCATTAACTATATTCATTATGCTCTGCCTTTTATTCCCCTGACTTACTCATTCCAGACCTGAAGGCCTGTATCTCTCTCTCCCCTTCACCCATTTTGCCCAACCCCCCACCCACCTTGCCCTCTGACAGTCATCATTTTGTTCTCTGTATATATAGTTCTGATTCTGTTTTTTTATTTATTTGTTTATTCATTTTTTTTTAAGATTTTATTTTTATTTATGAGAGAGAGCAGGGGGAGGAGCAGAGGGAGAGGGACAAGCAGACTCTGCTGAGCGGGAGCCTCACATGGGGCTCAATTTCATGACCTTGAGATCATGACCTGAGCCAAAACCGAGTTGGATGCCCATCTGACTGAACCACCCAGGTGCCCCTGTTTATTCACTTTCTTAAAGATTCCATTTATGAAGGAAATCACATGGTATTTGTATTTTTACTTACTTCACTTTGTATCATATCCTCTAGATCTATCCATGTTGTCTCAAATGGCACAATTTCATCTTTTTTATGGCTGTGTAATATTCCATTATGTATATGTGGTGTGCATATATATATGCGCCACATTTTCCTTATCCATTTGTCTATTAATGGACACTTAGGTTACTTCCATGTCTTGGCTATTATAAATTATACTACAATAAACATAGGGGTGCGTATATCTTTTCAAGTCAGTGCTTTTGTTTTCCCTGGATAAATACCCAATAGTGGAATTATTGGATCATATGGTAGTTCTATTTTTAATTTTTTGAGGAACCTCCATATTGTTTTCCACAGTGGCTGCACCAGTTTGCACTCTGACCAGCAGTGCACAAGGATCCTTTTTCTCCACATCCTCACCAACACTTGTTCTTGTCTTTTTGATTTTTGCCGTCTGACAGTATGAAGTGATATTGTGATTTTGATTTGCATTTCCCTGATGATGAGTGATGTTTCCATCTTTTCATGTGTCTGTTGGCCATCTGTATATCTTCTTTGGGAAAGTGTCTACTCAGGTCCTCTGCCCATTTTTTAATTGGATTGTTTTTTTAATGTTCACTTGTATAAGTTCTTTATTTTGGACATGTTAACCCTTTATTTATAGGATATGTTATTTGCAGATACCTTCTCCCATTCAGTATAGGTTGTCTTTTTGTTTTATTGATGATTTCCCTTGCAGTGTGAAAGTTTGTGTGTGTGTGTGTGTAGTCCCAATAGTTTATTTTTGCTTTTGTTTCCCTTGCCTCAGGAGACATATCTAGAAAAATGTTGACATGGCTGATGTCAGAGAAATTACTGCCTGTGTTTTCTTCTAAGATTTTTTATAGTTTCAAGTCTCATGATTAGGTCTTTAATCTGTTTTGAGCTTGATTTTGGGTATGGTATTAGAAAATAGACCAGTTTCATTCTTTTACATATGGCTGTCCAGTTTTTCCAGCACCATTTATTAAAAACACTGTTTTTCCCCATTGTATATTCTTGCCTCCTTTATCATAGATTGGACCATATAATTGTAGGTTTATTTCTGGGGTCTCTATTCTGTTCCAATAGTATATATTTTTTGCTATAAAATACAAAGCAGGTGGTAAAGAGTAATATTTCTCAGTCTCCTGTAGTTTTACAGAATTGAAAATTTAAATGTTATTCTCCCTCATTATTTTCTTTTAGTATACAGTCTATTTTGAGCTCAGATCTGCTGAACACATGAAGAGAATGACGTTTGCATTAAATGTTAAATTATAACCGTTATTTGTTCCTTTAAGTATTGCAGCTAATTTTTAGATGTTGTCCTTCACTCCTCAAACAAATGAGGAGTAGGTGGTTGTATATATTGATTGTACTGACTAAAACAGAACCATGGCTTCATATTTCCATTAGAAATAGACTTTTAAGGGGCGCCTGGGTAGCTCAGTTGGTTGAACGGCCGATTCTTGATTTCGGCTCAGGTCATGATCTTGGGGTCCTGGGATGGAGCCCCGCGTCAGCTCTGTGCTCATTAGGGAGTCTGCTTCTGGATTCTCTCTCTCTGCCTCTTCCCCCGCTTGCTCTCTCTTTCTCTAAAATAAGTAAATAAATCTTTAAAAAAAAAAAGCCTTTTCATACACACTATAAAGACAGAATTGAGTGTTCACTTTGTCAGTACTTACATTAAAATTGGAACAATACATCCCTCACATCCCCGGTGCAGCAGCTCTTTCTGCCCATGGGTCCTGTCCCCGTGCTTTAATAAACCACCATTCTGCACCAAAAAAAAAAAAAAAAATGGAACAATAAAAAGAAGATTAGCATGGCCCCTGCATAAGGATGACATGCAAATTTGTGAAGTGTTCCATATTAAAAAAAAAAAAATTTAAGACTGAATTGGAAAACTTTACAAACTATAGCAAATTATTCCAGTTTTATTTCTACTTTAGTTCTTGGACAAATAGATTACCCACTCTGAACCTGTTCACTCACCTGTAAAAGTCCTCAAACTTTATTGTGAGTCACCATCCCCTAGAGAGTTAAAAAAAAAAAATGCAGATAGAGTCCCAGGCTCACTGAAGTAGGCTGGGGCAGGGGCGTAGGCTTCTATTTTTATCGTTTAACCAGAAATTTGACAACTGTTGTTTTAGTATGCTTCTCTGGATTGATGGATCATTCATAACATTCTATTCATTTATGCATGTATATAGAAATAAACATATACTAACTAGGAATTGTCAGACAGTGCTGAGATCATGGAGATGGCAGACCCAGCCCTGCCCTAAAATAGTTCTCCGTTTAGTGAAGAGGCAGACAAACTTTTTTTTTTTTTAAATATTTTATTTATTTGACAGAGAGAACAAGCAGGGGGAGCAGCAGAGGGAGAGGGAGAAGCAGGCTCTCTGCCATGCAGGGAGCCCGATGTGGGGCTCGATCCCAAACTCTGGGACCATGACCCCAGCCGAAGGCAGATGCTCAACTGACTGAGCCACCAGGTGTCCCCCAAAGCCATTCTTGATGGACTTGTCTATTCATTAAGTCAGTGTAGAGTTCTGAAATGGGTGAGGTTGATCCCTTTAAGGGCCTTCAGCCCCATTTAGCTGATAGGTATAGCTTAGGTTTGAACCAAATGTCTAGTTTAGGAATATAAAGCATGACAATTCTACAGACTATTAGTTAGGTAATATTCCATGCAAAAATTTTATAAGAAATTTGGAATATAACAAAATTACTGCTCTCTGATAATAGGTACCAAAAATATGTACCAATAAAAATCAAAATAAAAAGGAACACTTGGCTGGATCAGTTGGTAAGGCGTGAGACTCTTGATGTCGGGGTTGTAAGTTCAAGCCCCATGTGGATGTAGAGATTACTTAAATATAAAATCGTTAGGGGCACCTGGGTGGCACAGTTGGTTGAGCATCTGACTCTTGGTTTCGGCTCAGGTCGTAATCTTGGGGTCCTGAGATTGAGCCCCGTGTTGGGCTCTGTGCTAAGCTTGGAGTCTGCTTTTCCTCTTCCTCTGACCCTATCCTCCCCTGCCCCCGCTCTCTCTCCCTCTCAAATAAATAAATCTTTAAAATAAAATATTTTAAAAAGTCAAAATGGGCGCCTGGGTGGTGTAGTCAGTTAAGCATGACTCTTGATTTCGGCTCAGGTCATGATCTCAGGGCCATGAGATTGAGCCCTTTGTGGGGCTCTGTGCTCAGTGGGGGGTGGCTTCTCTCCCTCTCCCTCTGCCCCTCCCCACCACTCTCTCTCTCTCTAAAATAAATCTTTTTTTTTAAAGATTTTATTTATTTATTTGAGAGAGAGAATGAGATAGAGCATGAGAGGGGGGAGGGTCAGAGGGAGAAGCAGAAGGAGCCCGATGCGGGACTCGATCCTGGGAATGAATGAATGAATGAATGAATGAATCAATCAATCAATCTTAAAAAAAAAAAAAACCCTTCTTCCATCTAATTTGGGTGAAATATTTCATAGTACTAGTAGCCCACTCCCTTGAAATCTGGATGCACAAGTGTTATCAAGTCATTGTTCCCCCACAGAGATTGGGCCAGGCGTGGCTGCCAGGTGCTCTAAAACAGTGACCATACTTGATCATAGAGCCAGATGCCAGACATCTGTCTTCTTTTAACTAGGATCAAAATGAAGCGCTGCCCACTGAATGATTTAACATATAGCATATAACCTAAGCAAAGATTGCCCTGTTGCCTATATAGCAAAATCTCAATTACAAGACTTTCTTTCCCACCTTCTCAATCTCTGTGATGATACAGGTATTTGCAATATGGCCTTGTGCTCTTGGTTGTTTTTTTGTTTGTTTTTTCCTGATGCTGGCCTGCCTTAATTTTTCAAATACCTTTTTAGGCTCTCTCCCTTTCCTTGTCTTTAGACTTTCTACAGGACCTTTTCCTTTTCTCTCTGTTTGACCCAAAGAGTTCAGCCATTTTCTGAGCCTCCTCATTTGAGTTTTGGCTGACTTTTGAATTTGTATCACAAACCCTGGCTTCTTATTCCCGGTTCAGGATGTTCAGATGCCTCCTGAATCCATTTGGATGTCCTCAAGTGTAATGTATCCTAACCTAAATCTTCCTAGTGAATTAAATCTCCTTAAATGATCCAATTTTTGACTATCAGTTACTGAGGCTGATAAAATGATATACTCCACGCTGTGACTTCACCTCCCATTAGTTGGTCTGCTGTTCAATTTTTTGTATCCCCAGAAAAATGGACAATGTTAACCGATTGTGCACCCACGGAATTAAAGAAGCCACCTTTTATTGCTTCCAAATTTCTTTCCTTCCTTCCTGAGAAAGCATTGGGAATGGAGTTGTTGAAAATAAAAAAATCATTAATTTCAAATTACTGAGGAATTCTTAGGAGGAATACTGAACAACTTTAGTTGCTAGCGAATGTACTACTTAGAACCTTTAAAGTTCCAAAATATATTATCCAGTATACTATAGTTCAATTTTTAAAAATTTATATTTACATGTTTTATAATAAAATTACCAAATCAGTTTCACCTTCTGTTTATCTGTCATAAATTAACAATAGACATTTTTCATGGAGGTCAGTAGAATTTCATAAATATAGATTCATGTTTGTTGCCTTTCAGTGTGTAATAACTTAATGGTACATACTTAATGATAAGTGAGCTGATGATAGAATGTTACATAATTTATATATATATTTACATATAGGGCAGACATTTGGGGGTGTCCACAAAAGGAAATAAAACACATTCTTTCAAATAAACAATAATTCATAATTTAACCAAGAAATTAAAAGTAGCACCAAAAATACTACTATAAGATTAGTGTCTCAGATTCAAAACCATACTCAGCAAGAATTGTAACAGTCTGCCTGAGAGTGAAGTTCTGAGTAGGGGTAGGTGATGGGGTTAAGGCCTCAAATGGGAAAAGCGGACTTGGATGGGGAACCAAAGAGAGGTTCCTGGACTCTGGACAGAGGGTCATGGAATTAGTGAACTGGGCAATGTTGATTTATGAAGTAAAAGCCCTTCTGGTTGCTGGTAATAGAGATAGAACTCCATTTGGCTTAAGTCACAAAAGACACAAAGAACTCGAGGGGTTCTGATAGCTTCAGGTATGACTGGATCTAGGTTCTCGATGCTATCACTGAATACTGCCTCTCTCCTTTTGTTCTCTGGCTCTGCTTTCTGCTAGGTTGGTTTTATTGTCCGGTAGACTTGCCCCAGCTTATGGCAAAGAGAGACTTTAGCAGCTCCAGGCTCACAGCCTGGCAAATGTAACTCCTGCAGAAAAGGATCTCTTCTCAGTTGCAACAAAAGTCCCAGGATCAACTGATTGATCTGACTCACGTGACATGTCCACTGCTGGACAAACCTGGGTCATCTATCACCACCCCTGGAGCTACAGAATGGGATTCTGGCCCCAAAAGGAAAAGGATGATTCTGTCACTAGAAGATATACAACCACCGAGGGTAGAAAAAAAAGCAAGGAAGGGGACATGAGGACAGGAAAAGAATATGAATAAACCCATTCTTATTTCAAATTTTGGCAGAGATTCATCCTGGCAAACCAACAGCAAAATGTTTTCATGCCAGAAAGCTTAGATGGCTTTAGTTCAGGGTTTCTCAACTTTTAAAAAATTATCATTCAAAAAAAAAGTGTCATTCCCCCGAAGAGCCTTTTTTAGACATGTTTTTGCCTAATCACCTGCCTATGAGATTTTAATACCACAGATGTACTGTATATGTTTATTTACTATATGTATATCTGTGCTTTATACATAAGAGTAAGTATAAAGCTTACTCTTTTTATCTAATGCAGGGTTAATTTTAAGTTAAAATTTTAGTTAACTTGAAAATCAGGGGCACCTGGCTGGCTCAGTCAGTAGAGCATGTGACTCTTGATCTCGGGGTTGTGAGTTCGAGCCCCATGTTGGGTATAGAGATTGCTTAAAAATAAAATAAAAAAAAAAATCAAAGCTATTAACATTTAATTTTATAACTGTATTTGCCAAATTGCCAAATAACTTTTAATACAGATCATTTACTTATAAACTGTAATGTATCAAATATATACATATTAGCAATTTTAGAAGTATATAATAATAGCAATGTAATCAATATAAAAATCATTCAAGATGGTTACTTTTTCAGCAAAAGAGAAACAATGGAAGAAAATTAAATCTCCTAAGTATTAACTTTTAACTTTTGTGTGATATGAGAAAATGGCTTTTAAATGCTAGATACTTTTTTTTTTAAGATTTTATTTATTCATTTGACAGAGAGAGAGAGAGAGAAAGGGAACACAAGCAGGGGAGTGGGAGAGGGAGAAGCAGGCTTCCCGCCGAGCAAGGAGCCCGATGCGGGGCTCGATCCCAGGACCCCGGGATCATGACCCGAGCTGAAGGCAGACGCTTAACGACTGAGCCACCCAGGCGCCCCTAAATGCTAGATACTTATTCAGATATTGTTGACACTTCTTTTCAGCACCTGACCTAATGATGGGTTAACTTTTTTTTTTTTAACTTGAGAGAGAGTTGAGGGGGCAGGGATAGGGGCAGAGGGGAGAGGGAGAGAGAAAACCTCCAGCTGACTCCCTGCTGAGTGTGGAGCCTGAAGCAGGGCTCAATCTCACAACCCAGAGATCATGACCTGAGCCAAAATCAAGAGTCAGACGCTTAACTGACAGCCACCCAGGCGCCCCTAGGTTGACTAACTTTTGTAGAATTAAATGGTAAGATACAAGCCATTTGTATTTACTCTCAAAGCTCCAGTCACACAGTAGCACTGAGGATGGAACATGGACAACATCCTCAGGGCAGCCAATGGCAGGTCACGGCACAGCAGGCCGCCGCCTACAATATTGAGCAATCAATTCAAAAACAGTCTTCAAATCACAGCCACCTCTTCACCATAGTCTTGTAGTACCCATCTAGCATCCGTTTGGGTATCTTCCGTGTTAGTGCCAATGCTGCTCATTTGATGCCCAAGAAAACTCAACAAGAGAAATTAAATACTAAGGAATAAGATTTTGTTGAGTAGGGTGGAACTTTGAAGGGCCTGAAACCATTGTAAGCCCATTCTTCGCACATCGCCCCCTCTAAGAATGAACTTTTGCCCCCTAGACAGCACTATCACTCCCATGGATATGCTAACAGGTGGCCTAAAGAGCAAATCCTGCCCCGCCCCCCACATTGAGGTGAACTCTGTCTTCCAGTGAAGTTTACTTATTGGTTCTAATGTTTCCATACCAAACAGACTTAATCTTTCATATAACAGATCCTCAAATATTTGATAACTGAAATTTTACTCCCTCTATACTGAATGGCTTCTCGAAGCTTTTCCTTTCTGAGGCTAAACTTAACCACAGGTCCTTGAACTGGCTTTCATTTGATTCATTTGATTCATTTGATTCAGTTCCCCTATTGCATTCTTTAGGGACAGGCCCTGTCTTGTCTCCTTGGCCTGTTTGAATCCACTCCAGTTTGTTGTTAAAATTAGGTGTGTATCTGAACAGAGTACCTGAGCCAGAGTCGAAGGCTGTTTCTTCCTCTGTTTTGGACAGTATTCATCTATTAGCATAGTCACCAGACCAGCCTGAATAGCTTGCTGATGCCTATTGAGTAATAAACTGAAATCTCTAAGTCTTTCTTCATATGTCCTGCTAATAGGTTGGATTCTTCCTCCATCCATCTCTAGTTTTCTGAGACCTAAGGTGTGATTTTCATTCACACCTGCTACATTTCATTCTCTTGGACTCTTCCAATTTTTCCATCATGTTGAGACATTTGAAGATGCTGATTCATTTTTCCAGTTCATTCATTCATTCATTCATTCATTCCATCCATTCATTCATTACTTATACTTGCTTTTCTAAAGATATTTTCATAAAAGTGAGAACCAAAACAAAAAGTTCATATGAGGTAAGAAGAAGAAGAAAATGTTCCAGTCCCTAGAGTTAATATGAGTGCTGAGACAGCACATGAAGTTTACATCTAAGCTTTGTCCTAAAAGGAGATTGCATTCCTCCTTCATGCATCTCCTGTTGAGGGAGAGAATGGATGTGAAAGGGCCATCTCAGGAGTTCTTATATGATGACTTTTACAAAATAAATTATACTTGGCGCCTGAGATCTAATCACATACTTGCGTCAGTGTTCATTGGAAATTATAGCTGTTATTGGAGTAACAATCTAGTAGAAATGTAAAATATGGTTCTTTTCAACCCCATAATGAAGTATTTTATCATTTTGGCCATATTAACATATGTCAACAATGTGACATCAAACACTGAGTCAATCAGCAGTATAATTTTGGGGGGGAAAAAGAATTTGCTAGTAATACTCTCTGTAATGAAGGCAAAAGAGTGTTTCAGACTTGAATTAGTTGGATGTTTAGCCCAATCCTTTACTCAGAGAGAATAGACCTGGCTTATGAGAGTTAATTCATACCATTTGGAGGTTGAAACAGTTATAAAGCTGCTTTGGAATGTCCTAAATTGTACCTAAGAGACCTGTTTTTGACAGATGTGTTCATGTAGTCCAGTCATTTGGCATATGGAATTTTTTTATGTACAAGCTATGCAAAAGTTTCAACATGTAACATTTATTAGTGCTTCCACTGGCATGGAGAGACAGATGGTATACACATTACTTGCAGAAGCAGGCTTTGCAGTGGCCTTACAAGTCTGACTTTGCTCAGTTACCTAGGTCACCTAAATCCCCTCCCCCGCGCCCCTCACCCGCCCAACACGCACATGCATGAGAGGCCAAACCCTCCCTCCTCTGACCCTGGAATTTGCTATAGGAATTCTCTCTCAATTGCTTGACTTGAAATTTCCCTTCTTTCCTTCCCCTTCCTTGGCCCAGATCCCCACCTCCTCTGTCTTTTCACTCCCTCCAGCTGGTCCAGGGTGAGGTCTGGAGGCTGAGGTAGGAAAGAACACACCCCCAGCTGTTCTCAGCCCCCACCCATCCCTAATGTTAGTCTTGGCAGTGTGCAGCCTGTTTCCCCACATTAACCCCAAAGTCCTCCTCTCTTTAAGTCTCAGCTGCAGTAATGAAATGCCCAGTTGCAAGAGCTGCAGATTAATCTTCTGTCTCAGTTATTCTTTTTTTTTTTTAGAGAAGGAGAGATAGAAAGAGAGGTGGGGGAGGGGCGGAGGGAGAGGAAGAGAGAATCTCAAGCAGGCTCCACATGTAGCTCAGAGTCTGACATGAGGCTTGACATCATGAGATCATGACCTGAGCTGAAATCAAGAGCTGGATGCTTAACCAGCTGAGCCACCCAGGCACACCACACCACCTTTTTTTTTTTTTTAAGATTTTATTTATTTATTTGACAGCACAAGTAGGCAGAGGGAGAGGGAGAAGCAGGCTCTCCGCTGAGCAGGGAGCCGGACACGGGGCTCGATCCCAGGACCCCAGGATCATGACCTGAGCTGAAGGCAGCTGCTTAACCGACTGAGCCACCCAGGCGCCCCCACACCACCTTTTTTTTAAAAGTAAGTTCTATGTGGGGCTTGAACTCAGGACCTCAGGATCAAGAATCACATGCTATACTGACTGAGCCAGCCGGTTTAAAGAAAAACTGGGGGTGGAGGAAATGTCTTTCTTTCTTTGTAGTATTTACATGAAATAGCACAAAAGGGGAACTCTCAGGAAGAGATTCTCTCTCTCTCTCTCTCTGCCCTGCCCCCAGTCATGCACACTCTCTTATGTGCTCTCTCTCAAATAAATCTTAAAAAAAAAAAGATAAATGTCCTTAGTAAATACAGATTCTCTCATATCAATAAGAACCACTCCCAAAAAGAAACTGGGTAAAGAAAATGAAAGGGCAATTCACCAAGGAATATTTTTTGAATAGGTGTTCAACCTCAACAGCAATTAAGGACATGCCATTTAAAATGAGATTTTTATTTTTCCTATATTCATGATGAAAACTTTAAAAGAATACGGTGCTCAATACTGGCCAGGCTGTGGGGAAGCAGGCACTCTCCTGTGTTGGATTGTTCACACACAGGTGGGAATGAGGATGGAGTGTGAGAGAAGGGGATGGAATAGCGGTGGAGAGCACAGCACTGGCAGAGGCTGGGTGTGGTATTAGTCCCACCTGGCCTCGCTGGAGAGTTGATGAAAGTCCTTGTTGGGATAGGAAGGTGGACAGCAGGAGAGCAAGGGAGAAACAGATCCAAGAAGGTACTAGGAAAGAGTGATTTCTGATGCCATTATAACTACGTTTCCCTTCATGAATTCTTTTTTGCTCACGCTTTTGATTTTTACAGAGCGTCCCAAGAATCAACTCATTAACCAGCACAGATTTATACTTTTAAAAATTGTATTTTTCTTTAAGATTTTATTTATTTATTTGACAGAGAGAGACAGCGAGAGAGGGAACACAAGCAGGGGGAGTGGGAGAGGGAGAAGCAGGCTTCCCGCAGAGCAGGGAGTCCGATGTGGGGATTGATCCCAGGACCCTGGGATCATGACCTGAGCCGAAGGCAGACGCTTAATGACTGAGCCACCCAGGCGCCCCATAAAGATTGTATGTATTTTCGACATTTTTATCAGGACATGTAATACAGCGGTAGAAACAAGCTAGGACTGACATTTAAGCGTGGTGCAGATATAGCAAAGGCATCCCCTTTGGGCGGGGGCGGGTAACAGTGAGAGTTCCAATCTCCGTTTACTAGCTGTGGGGTTTCAGGAGCACCATTCAGTCTCTCTCAATTTGTTTCTTCTAGGTTTGTATTTCTGTAAGTGGGAATACTACTACTTAACTTTACAATTGTTGTTGGGATCAAGTAAAATCATGTATGTGAAGTCCTGAGAATTGGTATGTGCTCAATAAAAGTAGGTTCCCTTCCTTGTTGAGAATAGCAGCCAAGGGGTTGCTTAGTTGACGGGTATCACCGCACATTTCTTACGCGGTCCGGCTCCGTCCCTGGCAGGCCGTGAGGCCTCCCACTGCCTTAGGATCTTGATGACAAAAAAAGAGCTGCTTCCTATTTTGTTGTTGCTCAGGCTGAGAGGAAGGCTGTGACTTCTGGTAAAATACTCCCTGGCTGAGCAGGCTCATGTGTTGTGGCTTGCATAAAATGTGACCCCATCTGGTGAGGAAATGGAGAGCAGAAGGCAGGCCAATGGGAGCCCCAAAGAGCCTCCAAAGTTGCTTTAATCAGATTGGAGTGGCAGCCATCTACTAAATGCAGATGGGTCTCCGAGTTTGGGGGTTACCCGTGGCCAGCATACCAAGGACACAAAACCACATGGTAAGGCTAAACAGAAAGTTCAGGGACGGAAGCCCATGACCAGCAGGGGCATGGTGGAGGTGTGACGGTTCCATCTCACGCTGAGACACATGGCATTAAGTCAGGGGGCTTCTGGCATGGCTACTGCCATCGTTACTGTTATCTTTTGACAGGTAGTGTGGTGTGTCAAAAAAAATAGATGATTGACATCAGAAATGGAAGATCAAGATCTTAATTTCCCCACTGCTACCTTCCTGGTTAGTGGTGCTTAAACCTTCAAATGCCTCAAAATCACCTGGTGGGCTTGCCGAGACCCAGATTCAAGAGCCCCACCCTCAGGATTTCTGGTGTAAGCCCCGAGAATGTGCATTTCTTTTTTTTGTTTAAGATTTTTATTTATTTGACAGAGAGAGCACACAAGCAGGGAGAGCGGCAGGCAGAGGGAGAGGGAGAAGGAGGCTCCCTGCTGAACAGGGAGCCCGATATGGGACTTGATCCCAGGACCCTGGGATCATGACCTGAGCTGAAGGCAGACGCTTAACCGACTGAGCCACCCAGGTGCCCCAGAATGTGCATTTCTAACAAACTCCCAGGTACTGCTGATGTTGCAGGTCCAGGTGGGCCCTGAGAAGTGCCACCCAAGGTAATTTTTTAGAGAAGGTATGGCCCTGTTGCTAGGGGATCCACCCTGAAGATGAATTTGTTCCCCTGCACCCACCCCTACTCGGATCAGTCTTCTCTAGTTTCAAAAAAATAAAAATCATTATCTCAATTTCCTTCGTTTAAAACAAGAGATTTGAAGGTGCCTGAGTGGCTCAGTTGGTTAAGTGTGTGACTCTTGGTTTCAGCTTGGGTCATGATCTTTTGGGTTGTGGGATCGAGTCCCAAGTAGGGCTCTGTGCTCAGCGCAGAGTCAGCTTGAGATTCTATCCCTCCCCCAACTCGTGTGTGCTCGAGCTCTTTCAAATAAATGATTCTTTTAAAAAACAAAACCAAGGGATTTATCAACTGCAACAAAAATGACAGTTTATAAAAGGGGTACATTGAAATTCAGATTAGTAAACCCCCACACTGGTTGAACTTTAGAAAAATCTGGAAAACTGGACAGGAGGGGAAGGGGGGAAGGAAGGGATAAAAGAATGAAGGCAGCCCGCCCAGGCCTCACACCCAGATATTCTGATTTAATTGGTTCACGGTAATGTCCTGGCAGGAACCTGGTCTAAAAGCTCCCCATATGACTTCAATTTGCACCCTGGTCTGAGAACTGCTGGTTCTCAAATTTGCCTACACATTGGGAGCACTTGGAAAGTTTAAAAAAATACTGATACTTCTGTCCCATCATTTTCAAAGATTCTGATTTCTAATGGGATGCAGCTTGGGCAGCCAGAGCTTTTAAATCTCAGGTGATTTTACGATGTCTCATATGCAGATCCATCTATTCTAGATTCAACAAGTCAGGTTGACAGCTTGGTCCCCCTCTCGGGACACTCTCTACCACAGTGGTTCTCAAAGTGTGGTCCTGGACCAGCATCAGCATCACCTGGGAACTTTTTAGAAATGCAGTGTTTAGGCCATGCCTCAGACCCACTGAATCAGTAATTGAGTTGTAACAAGCAGCAATGTGTGTTGTAACAAGCCCCTGACCCCGGTCACTCGGATGCCCCATTGAGTCAGAGAACCCCTGCTGTATCATCCTGCCTGTTACCTCAGAGTTCTGCTGGCCATCCTCCCAGAGACCAGCCAGCATAAGAAGCAAAGACTTCAGTCCTCTGACTATTGGGCAATACCAAATCACCAGTTTCTGGATGAGCAATGCCAAACTTCTTGGTGTGACTGAGTTTTTGTATCATCTGTGAAGATTTTGTTGGCTGGAAACTGATGGCATTTAAATGGGAGGGTCAGTAATGGGCTGCAGCTGCAACCTTGGTCAAAATGACAAGCAAAGAAGAGGTAACAAATGGAAGGCAGGCAACATAAAGCAAACGTCGATCCCTGTTGTCTGTCTATTTCATGTCAAGGGCATGAAATATGAGGGGAAAGGAGGGAGCAAAAGTGTCTGAGTCAGGAGAAACCAGGAGGGCCCTGGTTTGGGAATTTTTTCTTTGAGACAGCCCTTCAAGTTTGTTGGCACAGCAGGTGAAGTCCGTTTTCTTCTTTATAGGGCCCTGCTTTCTTGCCGAGGGAAGAAACCTGTGTTAGTACTGAAAGAAAATATCCTGATCATGTCAGAGCCAGGCGAGTAACATACAGCAGCCTGACTGAACATGGCAATATCAAGCAGTTTGTTCATAGGAGACTTCACCTGCTTGACAACGGACTCCTTTGCTGACTCCCACAAACCACTTGATTCGGATTCAGTTCAGCCCAGGCTTAGATGCTAAGAATACTAAGGTGGAAATGGCACAGAACCTGCCTTCAAGTAGCTCATACTCTAGCAGGGGAGAGAGGTGAGCAAGTATATTTCTACACTGTGTGCTGAATGCTATGGGAACACAGTGCAGTCAGAATACAGAGGAGAGAAGGGTTAATCCTGGATGGGAGTGGAGGTGAGGTAGTCAGGGAAGGCTTTATGGAAGTAGACACCAGAGCTGGATTTTGGAGGGAAAATAGGTTGTTTGGCAGTCACAGTGGGTGGAGGGATTTCAGCCTGGGCAGGGCCTGAGGTGGAGGGAAGCAACATATTGAGTATTTTTTTTTTAAGATTTTTATTTATTTGAGATGGGGGAGGGGTAGAGGGGAAGGGAGAGAAACCCAAGCAGACTCTGCACTGAGCATAGAGCCTGAGTGGGGGCGGGGGAGGGGGGGAGAGCTCAATCTCATGGCCCTGAGATCATGGCCAGAGCCAAAACCAAGAGTCAGACCCTTAACCGACTAAGCCACCCAGGCACCCCTTGAGTATTGTTGATAGGTAAATCATGAGGTGGGGAATGGCAAGGTATTCGACTGTAGAGTTGAGCAGGTCTGACAACTTTTTAGGCTAAGCTTAAGGAACTTGAATTTGATCACACTGATCTGTAGTTGGCAGACCTAGCTGATGACCAGAATTACCTGGGGAGCTTCGAGAGATTCTAATTCAGTAGGTCTGGGTTGGCCCTGTGATGTGTGCTGCCCAAGTGGGCAGGAAGAGAGAGGCTGACCAGGTAAAGCAAAGTGGCAAGAGTGGACAATACTAGAAAAGCAATTTGGAGATTAACCCAGTGGCTTATGGAATAATGTCTACCCACTTTTTTTCTTCTTTATGATTTTATTTATTTATTTGAGAGACAGAGCATAGGCAGGGGGAGGGGCAGAGGGAGAGGGAGAAGCAGACTCCCCACTGAGCAGGGAGCCCGATGTGGGGCTGAATCCCAGAATCCTGGGATCCTGACCTGAGCCGAAGGTAGATGCTTTACTGACTGAGCCAACCAGGTGCCCCGGTGTCTACCCACTTTTAAAAGGAATGTTTAAGTTTTTGAGACTGGCCTTTGTGCAATCCTTATTCAATGGTTGTTGTCGGAGAACATTTGCTGATGTGCATTGGGCCAATAAGAGTGTTACCCTTGCTGAGGCGCCTGGCTGTATCAGTCAGTAGAGCATGCAACTCTTGTTCTCGGGTTGTGAGTTCAAGCCTCATGTTGGTTGTAGAGATTACTTAAAAATGAAAAAATCTTAAAAAAAAAAGAATGTTACCAATGCCAATATGGGTTTGGCAGGAGCCCCACCTAATTTTTTGTGCTGTAAGTCATCTCAAATCTCAAATAGTAATAATAGCAACAAATGAGGCATGATAAGATTTTTTTTTTTAAGATTTTTTTGTTTATTTGACAGAGAGAGACACAGCGAGAAAGGGAACACAAGCAGGGGGAGTAGCAGAGGGAGACGCAGGCCTCCCGCAGAGCAGGGAGCCCGATGCGGGGCTCGATCCCAGGACCCTGACATCATGACCAGAGCCGAAGGCAGATGCTTAACAACTGAGCCACCCAGGCACGTGATAAGATTTATTGTTATAGCAGGTACTTAATAATATGTTTTTCCTAAAACTTGATAAAAATAAGCGTTTAAATTTACTTTGCCTACAAAATAAAATTAATAGACACAAATTCCTCTGAGTGAAGACAAGATTGGTCAAGGGTGAACTACAAGCACTAATAGTGAGTGTCTACTACAAATAAGCAAATCAGCCAAGGAGCTTAAAGTAGAGCAACTCCTTGGGCCAGAAATAATAATTTGCTGGAAATTCTGTTGGGAAGCACCAGCTTTTGAAGCACATCCTTTCATTATCTTGGAAAAGTCAGCCATAGAGTTTCCAGGTGTCTTGTTTGGAACCAACACTTAGTATTTGAGCTCTCTGACCACCATAAAAATATGATACGTGTGAAAATAGTTTTCCACCAAAATTATATGTTTTATTATGTGGTGAGCTGACTTACCTGAAATGAATAACATAAGCTATTGTAGAGTCTAATCATTAAACATTTTATACCATGATGTAGTAGATTATATTTTCCAGAGATGGTAGCAGTAATATCCCCCCCACACACACTTTCTATGTGGTGACTTTGATACTCTGCCCATTGAGAGTTGGGGGGTCTATGTTCTTGTTATGAATTAAATTATGTCTCCCTCAAAATTCAAATGTTGGGGTCCTAATCTCTAGCACCTCAAAATGTGACCATATTTGGAGATAGAGTCCTTACAGAGGTCATCAATTTAAAGTCATTAGGGTCGGCCCTAATCCAGTATAACTTGTGTCAAAAAAGGGGGGAACTTTGGGCACAGAAGCTCACAAAGAGGGATAGTGATATGATGAAACACAGGAAGAAGACGGCCATCTACAAGCCAAGGAGAGAGGCCTAGAACAGATCCTTCCCTCTCAACCCTGAGAAAGAACCAACCCTGCTGATGCCTGGTGGACATCTAGCTTCCAGAACTATGAGACAATAAATTTCTGTTGTTTAAACTACCCAGTCTGGGAGTCCTTGGTGGCTCAGTCGTTAAGCGTCTGCCTTCGGCTCAGGTCATGATCCCAGGGTCCTGGGATCGAGCCCCGCCTCAGGGTCCCCGCTCTGCGGGAAGCCTGCTTCTCCCTCTCCCACTCCCCCTGCTTGTGTTCCCTCTCTCACTGTATCTCTCTCTGTCAAATAAATAAAAAATAAATAAAATAAACTACCCAGTCTGTGGTACTTTGTTATGGCAGCCCTAACAAAGGAACACAGTTCCCTCTCCTTGAATCTGGAAGACTTGTGAGTACTATGGAAATGATATTATGTAACTTCCTAGGTTAGGTAATAGAAGGCAATAAAGCTTCCATTGGTTCTCTTGGGAGACTGGCCAGCCATGCCATGATGAGCTCAGGCTATTGAAAAGGTCACAGGTTGGTGTTCTAACTGACCATCCCAGCTGACAGCTAGCATCAACCAGTAGAGATGTAAATAAATGCACTTCCAAATGCTACATATTCCCAGCCCTAGGTCACCCCAGCCTTCAAATTTTTCTGAGTCCCTGGATATTTAATGCAGAGACCTAGCAATCCCACTATGCCCCTTGTGAATTTCTGACTCATAGAGGTTACAAGCATGATAAAACGTTTTAAGCCAATGAGTTTTGAGATAAACATAGTACCTGGTAACATGGCTTTAAAATTATCTTTGTTCACTAATTTTTACCTTCTATGGCTGGTATTTTTATTGAAACCTTCAGGTACCTTTGATTCTAAATGATGGTCACCACTTCTCTTGGCTCTTCATGACATTAGGCTCAGATGTTAGGGACAGTAGGTGACCCTGCCTTAAGTCAATTTAATGGACCACCAATGAATGGATTTCCGACAAACTGAACAGGACAGACAACAGTGGCTTAGGGGTGAGGGTAGGAATTTCAGAAAAACTTCTGAGATGAGTAAGAGTTTGCTAGCAAGGTTAGTGCAGTTTTCCTGGAGCAGGGAGGGAATCTTGGAACCCCCAAAGGCAATACTTTCCTCATCTGGGGCACAAAATCCAGGAAAAAAATAAAGCAGAAGTGCCAACCTGTCAGGGGGCAGAAAGTATTGGCTGTTCCAGAAGAACGAATTGGGAAGCAGATTGTGGCAGCATCTGAAATCTCAATGAAACTAGGCAGTGCTGCCTACAAGGTAAGTGTCTGAATGCCTCATAATCAGTGTCCAGAAAGAAGACATGGACCAGTCTGCGCTGAGGAGCTGTGTTCACCAGGCTCAAGGTATCAAACCTCAGGAAAATGCAGGTTGTAAATCTCCCCAATTATTTCCTAGCTTGCTCTTCTTTTTAGATTTTTGCTTTGCCTTTCATTGAGTTTGGATAGAATTCATTTTGAGCAATTCTAAATTTTGTCAGGGATTGGGAGAATTAAAAAGCAAACAAACAGCTTTATTGAGGAATAGTGGATATCTAATACAATGCACATATTTAAAGTGTACAGCTTGATAAATCTGGACATATGTATATAACTATCACCATGATCAAGATAGGGAACAAATCCATCACTCCCCAAAGTTTCGTGGCCCTTTTAAGTCCCTGCCTGTGTCCTTTCATGCCCTGCTAAGGGCTGGGAGCGTTTTAATCCATACACTTCAGCCTTGCTTGGGAGGCATATTGTCCCTAGCGGTACTGGCCACTGGCTTGCTGAAGAAGTCTCCTGGATAAAAAGAAAAGTGGAAAGTCACAAGTTCTGTACAATGGTGTGTGTGTGTGTGTGTGTGCACGTGCCTGTGCATGCATTATAAGCCCATTTTTTACTACCCTGGAAAGACCTCATGAGGTTGTGGTTCTGTTACCTGAGAACTTTTTTTTTTAAGATTTTATTTATTTGACAGAGAGAGCGAGCACAAGCAGGGGGAGGGGCAGGGAGAGGGAGAAGCAGACTCCCTGCTGAGCAAGGAGCCCAACTCAGGGCTCCATCCCAGGACCCTGGGATCATGACCTGAGCCAAAGGCAGCTGCTTAAGCAACTGAGCCACTCAAGTGTCCCTACCTTCTTGAGTATAGTTTCTCTTTCAAGCACAGGCTTGTCCACACTGAGAGGCATTGTGCAGGAGATAAGAGCGATGAATTCCCAGCTAACTACTGCTATTGAGAAATGAGAAGGAACTGGGGCACCTGAGTGGCTCAGTTGGTTAAGCAACTGCCTTGGGCTCAGGTCATGATCCCGGGGTCCTGGGATCGAGTCCCGCATCAGGCTCCCTGCTCAGTGGGGAGTCTGCTTCTCCCTCTCCCGCTGCTGCTCCCCCTGCTTGTGTTCTCCTGCTCTTTCTCTGTCAAATAAATAAATAAGATCTTTAAAAAAAAAAAAAAAGTGAGAAGGAACCACCTCGAACCTGTTAGAAAGACTACTATGAAAAAACAAAACAAAACAGAAAGTAACAAGTGTTGGCGATCATGTGGAAAAATTGGAACCCTCATGCACTGTTGGCGGGAATATAAAATGGTGCAGCCACTGTGGAACACAATATAGCAGTTCCTTTAAAAATTAAACACAGATTTACCATATAATCCTGCAATTCCACCTCAGAGTATATTCCCCAAAGAGTTGAAAGCAGAGACTCAAAGATGTATCTGTACACCCACATTCATAGCAGCATTATTCACAATAGCCAAAAAGTGGAAGCAACCCAAGTGTCCATCCACAGATGAGTGGATAAGCAAAATGCAGTCTATACATACAATGGGATATTATTCAGCCTTAAAAAGGAAGGAAATTCTGACACATCCTACAACATGGATGAAACTTGAAGATACGATGAGTGAAAAAAGCCAGACACAAAAGGACAAATATCGTATAATTCCATTTAATATGAGCTATTTAGAGTAGCCAAATACATAGAGGCAGTAGAACATGGTTACCAGGCGCTGGGGGAGGGAGAATGGGAAGTATTGTTTAATGGGTACAGAGTCTCAGTTTTGCAAGACAGTTCTGTGGGTGGCTGGTGGCGATGGTGACACAACGATGTGAATGCACTTAATGGCACTGAATTGTACTCTTGAAATTGGTTAGGATGGTAAATTTTATGTTTATGTGTATTTTACTATAATTTTTTATTTAAAAATGAGAGAAAAGAGAAAATTCTGCATGGAATTTTTAGCCTGATGAGAAGGTTATGGTGAACTTGCTTTGTATTTTTGTCATTTTTCTCTTATTTTATAACTAATACATGTAGGGCGCCTGGGTGGCTCAGTTGGTTAAGCGACTGCCTTCGGCTCAGGTCATGATCCTGGAGTCCTGGGATCGAGTCCCGCATCGGGCTCCCTGCTCGGCGGGGAGTCTGCTTCTCCCTCTGACCCTCCTCCCTCTCATGCTCACTGTCTCTCATTCTCTCTGTCTCAAATAAATAAATAAAATCTTAAAAAAAAAAAAAAAACTAATACATGTAACAGGGGACTTCAGCCATATTGGTAATATTTAAAAAAAATTTTTTTTTTTAAATTTCTAAGTAAACTCTACATCCAACGTGGGGCTGAAACTCACAACCCCACAATCCAGAGTCGCAGGCTTTACCGACTGAGCCAGCCAGGCGCCCTTAATATTGGTAATGTTTTCTTTCTTAAATCAAGCAGTAGATACGTAGGTGTTTTGTATTTTAACAAAATATATCTTTTCATCTATGTAAAATACTTCATCCTAAAATATTTAGAAATTGAAAACGTCTGTTTAACAAACATTTTGGGGGTGCTTTCTCTGTGCCTGGCTCTGTTGTATCATTGGGATACAGCTAAAACAAAACTGATACAATCCCTGCCTTCACAGAGCTCACATTCCCAGGGAGGGATTGTTTGGAGGAAGCACTTTTTTTTTTTTTAAGATTTTATTTATTTATTTGACAGAGACACAGCGAGAGAGGGAACACAAACAGGGGGAGTGGGAGAGGGAAAAGCTGGCTTCCCGCCGATCCCAGGACCCTGGGATCATGACCTGAGCCGAAGGCAGATGCTTAATGACTGAGCCAGCCAGGCGCCCCGAGGAAGGACTTTTTACATAAATGATTATTTCTTTGGAATGGGTCCCTAGAAGTGGAATCACAGGGCAAACAATACTACAAACATTTGGAGGATTCTATTGCATCTTGCCAAATGCCCTCCAAGACCATGAGTAAGCCTCGGGAGTGCCCATTTCCTCATTCCTTGCCAGCCTTATGTAATTTTTTTGCCCATTTGGGGGAAAAATAGTATCTGCCTAATTTGAGTTTCTTTAATTACTAGCAGTTAAAGTAATTATAAACAAGAAAGAGTTTTCAAATGTTTTTCTATCTTCTAAAAAAAATCAATTCGTAGGACAATTTTTAATTTTATTAACTCTCTGCTGGTCATATTTGTTACATTTATTTTCCCCATCTGGTCTTTTTCCCTTTGCCTCTGCTTATATATTTGTACACAATTTTTATGTAGCAAAATCTGTTCACTTTTTTCCTTACAATTCATTCCATTCTCTGATACTCAAAAGTCTTTGCTCATTCCATGATCCAATAAATAACTACTGTATTTTCCTTCATTTAAAATGATTTCAACATTTGCATTGACTTTCAGCTAAAATATTGCAGTTGGGGGATGTGGGAGGAGGAGAGAGCACTTGGATTTTGAAAAACCCTCCCCAAGTGAGATATCCTTGACCTCCTTTCTCTACTTCTAAAGAACCACCGGTTTTATTTACCTAGAATTTCCTTTGGTATATGGGCTAAATGTCTAACTTTTTTTTACCCCACTCCAGAAAAGTTAATCAAGCTGTCCTATACCATTTACTGAATGATTCCTTTATTTTCCCTCAAATGGTACCACATTTAAGTTGTATACTAAGCCCATATTCACAGTTTGTGGCTTGTTTGTGGACATTGTAGTTTATACCATCACTTTACTCTCATGTGAGATCTCTGTTATTTGGATTATTGCAGCTACTTAGTAATACCAGGTAAGATAATCTCCAATGCTCAACCACTCTTCTTTTCCAAAACTTCCTTGGTTACTCTCACTCATTTTTTCAGTGATATAGTCTGAATGATGTTTTAAAAAGCCATGATAATTTTTTTATTAAAACTACATTAAACTCACAGATGTAGCTAAGAAAAGTTAACACCCTTTTTAAAATAGTCATATTTCCACCTAACTAGTTACAGGTTTTTTTAAAGCAGAGCCATGATTTATCTGTATTTGTTTCATACCAGCAAAGCCTTGCTAAACACAGCATGCCAGGGAACGTGTTAAACACTGTATATGGATACAAAGATAGCTACTATATGTCCTCTAATAGAGGTCACCTATAGCTCACCCAAGTCAGAACATGATGGATGCAACAGAAGATGCAGAAGAGATGAATTTAAAAGGTACAATTTGAAAAAAAGGTACAATTTGGCATATTTTGGCCTGTCTACATCTATGAAATTGTCACCACAGTCAAGATAGTGAGCATATTCATCACTCCCAAATTTTCGTTGTGTCCCTGTGTAATCTCCACTTCCATTTCCCCACCATCTCTAGGTAACCACTGATACACTTTATGTCACTCTATATTTGTTGGCATTTTTTACAATTTTCTATACATGGAGTCATACAGAATATATTCATTTTTGGCTGCTTTCACTTGCCATAATGATTTTGAGGTGCATCCACATTGTTGCATGTATCCTTAGTTCATTCCTTTTTGTTGCTGAGTAGTATTCCACTGTATAGATATGCCACAGTTTGTTTTTTCATTTACCTGTTGATAGACATTCCAGTTTTTGGCTATTGCTGGTAAAGCTGCTGTGAACATTCATATACAAGTCCTTGAATAGCCGTATACTTTTGTTTCTCTTGGATACATAGCTAGAAGATATTAAGATACTGCCAAATTGTTTTTCAAAATAGTTGTACCATTTTACCTTCTCACCAAAAGATACTAAGGAAATTCAGTGACTACCCTGTCAACAAACAGTGCTGGGACAATTGGATATACATATGTAAAAAAATAAAAAGCCTCTACCTGCATGCCATATAAAGCCATTTACTTAAAATGGATCACTGACCTAGATAAATGTAAAGCCTAAAACTGTAAAGCTCTGAGGAGAAACTACTTTAAAATACTGAGATTGGGTAAGGTTCCACCGAGAATGTGGCATTTGAGCCAGGCCGTGTAGCAGGTAGGACTAGAAGGACTGGGCAGCAAACTGGACATTATGAAGTGAGGAAGGAGTACATGGTAACCTGACGTCTTGCCCAGTTCTCGCTGGCAAAATGGCAAGATGATTAATGTAGAAGTGATCAGGCTTACAGAAGGAATAGTGGGTTCCAGAGTCAGAAAAAAACATTTGCGTTCCTAGCCCAGAGTTTGGTAGACATGTCTGGCAGACGTGACCCTGGAGTGCATGAAAAAATGAGGAGGGAGATAGGAATTTTCAAATTACTTGGATAATTAACAGATAATGCTATGAGGGTAGATGATCTCAACAAGGCATAGAATACAGAATGAGGTAGAGCTGGAGACACAATCTTGGGGCTCGATCCCAGGACGCTGAGATCATGATGTGTGCTGAAGGCAGACACTTAACCGACTGAACCACCCAGGTGCCCCGATACAGGATATTCTTAATATAGCAATAAGAGGAACCCATTACAGGATTTAAGGATGTGAGTTCCAACAGGTCACTGCTCTGCTCAACACCTTGCAATAGCTCCTTGTTTCATCCAGAGTAAAAACACAAGTCCTAATAACGCCACCTACACAATCACCTCCTCCCATCCCACAGCCCTTTGACCTCATCTCCTATTCTAGGACTTTGTTCCTTTCTCCCCCGTGCTTACTCCACGAGACTGCTCTGGCCTACTTGACACTCCTTAAATTTGACTAAGCATGTTCCTGCCTCAGGGCCTTTGCCCTAATTGTTCCTTCTGCTTGGAATTCTCCTCCCCGAAATATCCAACTGTATCATTATTCCAGTCTTCGTTCACTATTTAAAACTAAACTACCTGTCCCTTTCCACACTATACCCATCACTCCCAAACCTTTTACCCCTCTTCTATTTTCCCCCCACGGCATCTGTTACCTTCTAGCATACTATAGAAGTAATTAACTAATGTATTCATTTTTATTTTTTTTTAAAGATATTATTTATTTATTTATTTGACAGAGAGATAGAGAGCACAAGTAGGCAGAGCAGCAGGCAGAGGGAAAGGGAGAAGCAGTCTCCCCGGGAGCCGACCGGGGAGCCTGATACGGGGTTCGATCCCAGGACCCTGGGACCATGACCAGAGCCAAAGGCAGCCGCCCAACCGACTGAGCCATCCAGGCGCCCCGAATGTATTCATTTTTAAAATATTTATTTATTTTTGAGAGAGAGAGAGAGAGCGAGCATGCAGGGGGAGGGGTAGAGGGCAAGAGACACAAGCAGATTCCCCAGTGAGCGGGGAGCCCCATGTGGGCCTCTACCAGGACCCTGAGATCATGACCTGACCTGAAATCAAGAGTTAACTGACTGAGCCACCAGGCGCCCCTTGTTTTGCTTATTTCTTATGTTCTCTCTGCTGCTCAATATATAAAACTCCTCGAACTAGAATTTTGCCTTTTCCAGCTGCTTTTGGGAGACTCCCTCAAATTGATATTGAAACTCAATCCATTCTTCAGCTGTATCCATTCCGCTATTTATTCCATCTGCTTGTCCTTTATTTCATCTATTGCATTCTCCATGCGTAATGCTTCCCCTGGGTTTTTTTGAAAAGTATTTATTTTTCTTGCTTGATCTTACTAATAAGTTCCTGTTTCTACTTAATATATTTATCATGCTTATTTAAAATTCTTAGTGTCGGGGCACCTGGGGGGCTCAGTCGGTTAAGCGTCTGCCTTCAGCTCAGGTCATGATCCCAGGGTCCTGGGATCGAGCCCCACGTCGAGCTCCCTGCTCAGCGGGGAGCCTGCTTCTCCCTCTGCCCCTCCCCCAGATCAGTCCCTTTCTCTCTCAGATAAATAAATAAATCTTTTAAAAAATTAAAATTCTCAGTGTCCGTTCCAATAATTATGCTTCAGATGATATAAACTGTTTAGTTTGTAGTCTTTTACACTAATTGTGCTCCTCAGGTGTCACAACTTAGCAATTTGGAAATTGCACCATGTGAATAATTAGGAAAACAGAAAAGTACAATAGAAATAACAAAATAAAAACCACCCACAGTCCCACTGCCCAGAAATAACCAATTGACCTTTTTTACTGTGTTTCCTTCCAGTCATGCTATTTACATGTACAGTATATTAAAAAATTGTTAAAATACTATGTGTAATTTTCTATCTGGATTTTTCATTTACATTAGTCTTAAGATTTTTTCAAGTTATTAAAGTAATTCACAGACCTAATGTTTTTATTGAAGTATAATTAATACACAGTGCTATATTCGTTTCAGGTGTATAATATAATGATTCAGCAACTCTACACATTATTCAGTGCTCATCAGGGTAAGTGTACTTGGCCTTTCGTGCAGTGGCATCCTCCCCATGAAATCATGCCCCTCTCCAAGGACCTCCTCCACCCATCCCCAGAAGAGAAGGAGGGGAAGCACAAAGAAGAAGCACCTGGTGCGTAGCCCCACTTCCTATTGCATGGATGTGAAATGCCCAGGATGCTATAAAATCACCACTGTCTTTAGCCATGCACAAACAGTAGTTTTGTGTGTTGGTTGCCAGTCTACAGAAGGAAAAGGATGCTCCTTCAGACAGACGCAGTGCTACAAGCACCCAGAATCAAGAGGAGTAGGAAATCATCCCAATGAACACATTTTTAAAAGATTTTATTTTATTTTATTTTATTTATTTATTTATTTATTTTTAAAAGATTTTATTCATTTATTTGACAGAGAGAGAGAGAGCACAGATAGAGTGGCAGGCAGAGGGAGAGGGAGAAGCAGGCCCCCCGCTGTGTAGTGAGCCCAATGCGGGGCTCGATCCCAGAGCCCTGGGATCATGACCTGAGCCGAAGGCAGACGCTTAACCAACTGAGCCACTCAGGCGCCCCTAAAAGATTTTATTTTTGAGTCTATTCTGAAGGTGGGGCTTGAACTCACAATCCCAAAATCGAGAGTCACATGTTCTACCAACTGAGGCAGCCTGGTACCCCCCAGTAAAAATATTCTGGATTAAAAAAAGAAAAGATAAGTATACTCTTATTCCCTTTATCTATTGCAACCATTCTCCTACCCACTACCCCTTTGGCAACCACCAGTTTATTCTCTGTATTTTTGAATCTGGTTTTTGGTTTTTCTTCTTTGTTCATTTGTTTTGTTTCTTAAATTCTACATATAAGAGAAATCATACGGTATTTATCTTTCTCTGACTGACTGATTTCACTGAACATTATGCACTCTAAGTCCGTCCATGTTGTTACAAATGGCAAGATTTCATTCTTTTTTATGGTTGAATAATATTCCATTGTACATATATACCATGTCTTCTTCATCCATTCATTAATGGATGGACAGGTGGATTGCTTCCATATCTTGGCTATTGTAAATAATGCTGCAATATACATAGGGGTGCATCTTAGTCTTCATTTTCTTTGAAAAAATACCTGGTAGTGGAATTACTGGATAATATAGTGTTTCTATTTTTAATGTTTTGAGGAACTTCCACACTGTTTTCCACAGCGGCTGCAATAATTTGTTTTCCCACCAATAGTGCACAAGGGTTCCTTTTTCTCCACATTCTCACCAATCCTTGTTGTTTCTTGTCTTTTTTATTCTAGCCATCCTGGCAGGTTGTAAGGTGATATTTCATTCTGGATTTGATTTGCATTTCCCGGATGATGAATGATGTTCCCCATCTTTGCATGTGTCTGTTGGCCATCTCTGTGTCTTCTCTGGGAAAATGTATATTCAGGTCCTCTGCCCATTTTTTAATCGGATTGCGTTTGTTTTGTTTTGGTGTTGAGTTGTATGAGCTCTTTATATATTTTGAATATTAACCTCTTATTGGATATATCATTTGCAAATGTTTTCTCCCATTCAGTAGGTTGCTTTTTTGTTTTATTGATGGTTTCCCCCACTGTGCAAAAGCTTTTTATTTTTGTGTAGTCTCAATAGTTTAATTTTGCTTTTGTTTCCTTTCCCTGTGGAGACATATCTAGAAAAATGTGTCTATGGCTGATGTCAAAGAAATTACTGCCCATGTTTCCTTCTATGAGTCTCATGGTTTCAGGTCTCACATTTGATGGTCTCTAATCCATTTTGAGTTTATTCTGTGTATGGTGTAAGAAGGTGGTCTAGTTTCATTCTTTTGCATGTAGCTGTTCAGTTTTCCCAGCACCATGTGTTATGGAGAATGTCTTCCCTATTGTATATTCTTGGCTCTTTTGTCTTAGATTGATTAATCATATAAGGATGGGTTTAATTCTGGGTTCTCTATTCTGTTCTGTTGATCTGTGTGTCTGTTTTTGTGCCAGTACCATATTGTTTTGATTACCACAGCTTTGTAGTATATCTTGAAACCTGGGACTGTGATACTTCTAGTTTTGTTCTTCTTTTTCAAGATTGCTTTGGCTATTCAGAGTCATCTGTGGTTCCATACAAATTTTAGTATTATTTGCCCTATTTCTGTGAAAAATGTTGGCATTTTTATAGGGATTGCATTAAATCTGTAGATGGCTTTGGGTGGTATGGATATTTTAACAATATCGGTTCTTCTAATTCATGAGGATGGGATAGCTTTCTGTTTGTGTCATCTCCAATTTCTTTCATCAGTGTTTTATGGGTTTTGGAGTATAGGTCTTTCACTTCCTTGGTTAGGTTTATTCCCAGGTATTTTATTATTTTTGGAACAATTGTAAATGGTTTTTTTTTCCCCTTACTTTCTCTTTCTGCTGCTTCATTATTAGTGTATACAGATGCAACAGATTTCTGTATATTAATTTTGTATCCTGTGACTTCACTGAATTAATTTATTAGTTCTGGTAGTTTTTTGGTAGTCTTTAGGGTTTTCTATATATAATATCATGTTATCTGCAAAGAGTGAAAATTTTAATTCTTCCTTATTAATTTGGATGCCTTTTATTTCTTTCTCTTACCTGATTGCTATGGCTAGGACTTCCAGTCACAGACCTAATATTTAATGATTGCAAATGATTCCATTTTAGGGATATATAGTAATACGTTTAACTCTTGTGCATTTAGAATGTTTCCAATTTTTTCCCTTTAAAATATCACTGCAACATTTTTTTCGTACATAAATCTTTTTTCACATTTCTGGTTATTTTCTTGGATGCAATCCTAGAATGATTGATTCAAAGAGAATGGACACTTAAGATCCAATTGCCAAACTGTTTGCCAGAAGCTTTGTATCACTTTACACTTACACAGGAAGTGTATGATTGAGTTCCTTCCATTACACCCATTATGTTCACAAACTTTACTAATTTGATAGAAGAAAGTGGCATTTCACCTTTTTCTAATTTGCATGTCTTTTATTACCAGTAATCACTCATTTTTATTTATTCTTCTGTAAATTTTGGGTTCAGGCCCATTCTCAGTTTTTTCTGCTCTAGAAGGCTAGCCAACCAAAGCTTTCTAGCAAAGCAATTTGTTCACACATTCCTCTAGTGGAAAATACTGAGACTGCCTTCCACACAGGGCCCGATGTTTATATCCCACTTCAACTAACCTCCCAGATGCCCCCACCAGATTGGTGCCAGATCGTGGTGTCAGGTGAAGGGTTGCCCTTGAGGGTGGACATCTTGATGTTTTGCTGTGTTTGCATATGTAGAGTAGAGGGGTGATAGTTCAGTCTTGGTTTAAGCCTGGACAGCAAGCAACAGAGTATAAATGTGTACACGTGTGTGTTTGTGTGTGGGATGGATAAGGTTGGTCACTGTATACTTTTTTTGGTCACTGTATACATTTTAAACACAAAAAATTGCAATTAATGACAAGGCTTTCTCACGATCTTATAAAGGATCCTTTATATTTTCAATATGTCTGGATAGCTGCACCTCTAAAATCACTTTAGAGAGCCCCATTCTTCCCAAGCAGAGATTTCTCTTCACAGACAGCCCGTGGGTGAACTACAAATTTAAAAAAAAAAATACACTCTTTCTAGATATGGTAATAATATTTTTTTCAATTCTTGTGTTAGAATTAAAAATAATAAGCCTATTTCCAAGAAATTAACTTACTAAACAATGTAAGTAAACACTAGAAGATTACAGAACTACAAGCATATACTCCTGAGATGGAGTATTGAAGGTGGTTCTAAATGGAGGAGTCCTCTTTGGAAGGGAGATGTGTGTATTTTGCAGTTAAATTCCTGAGAAATACATTTTTTTGAACTTTTAAAAAAGATTTTATTTATTTATTTGACAGAGAGAGATAGCGAGAGCAGGAACACAAGCAGGGGGAGTGGGAGAGGGAGAAGCAGGCTTCCCGCTGAGCAGGGAGCCCAATGAGGGGCTGGATCCCAGGACCCCGGGATCATGACCTGAGTTGAAGGCAGATGCTTAACCAACTGAGCCACCCAGGCACCCTATTTTTTGAACTTTTGATTTGGGGATACAAAATTTAAACATGCGCCACTGCAGACCACTGAGATCAGAGCTAAATAAGTCTCTGTGTTGGTGTGTGTTGGGGCAGGAGGGCGAGTCCAGGTTAACTGTGGTAATGAAAATTCTTGAGTCAGTGTAAATAATTTCGCTGTTATAAAACACAGATTTAGACCTTTGCTGACATTCTGAATTCTTGAGGATTTCTGAATCCTGCTCAGAGGCCATGAAATGCTTGTTTAAGGAGCTGTTGCGCAAGCATAGACTGCTTAGTAAGACCCAGAAGCCACTAAAATATCTTCTTCATGAAAGAAACTCAACTCCCAACTACACTGTCTAAGGACCCACAATTTGAAACTGGATTATGACATTTTATCTACAGAATTCCCAGGTTAAAATGTACCTACTCTTGGGAGAGGTACCAACTACTCTCAGCCAGTAATACCTTGCCTTGAACTTATTTTCAGACCACTTAACTGGCCCTAGAGAAGCAGATTTAGGGGGTGGAAAGAGCCTGGCCCATGGAGTCCTGTGTTGGGAGTGGCTGCTGGAACTGGGACATGATGACAGAAAGCTCCGCTCTGCCCTCGCGGCCTCTATAACACCCGACAGCAACTATGCAAGCCTGTTTCCTCAGCCATCATATGGGGGTACCCACTTCACCGCTTGTTGTGACCTTGACATTAGCTCAGTGGCATGTGTGAACCAACCCTCATGGCAGAATATTAAACCACTAGAGAATGCTGAAGTGGAGGGACCTGGACAGCCAGAGAAATATTTTAAGGTCATCTCAGACCTCCAAGGATTTAGGACAGGTAAGGCAGAAAAGAGATATAAAGCTATGTGTGTGTATGTGTGTGTGTGTGTGGAAAATGTTCACAATTTTGGAACTAATTCTGGTGGAGTCTTAACTCCTACTTTTTAAAATTGAAGATAACGTGCAGAGTGTGAGTCTGAAAGTCTCAAAATTGTGAGCAAGTTGAGGTTACAAATCCAGAAGGGTGCGGGAAAACAATGGCTGTGACTTCACTAATGTGTGTGCTCTCTTAAGGACAATGGGGTTCCTTTGAGCATTTCTGGGGTGAAAGAAGTGTAGGAAAATGACCAACCTTTATTGAGTGCCTACTGCATACAGAGTGTTACAAAGAGCTAGGTGCATGGAAGTTCAGAAAGGAACAGAAAAAGAGCAAACACCCCCAATGTCCACTGGTGGATGAATGGATACACAAAATGTGGTCTATATATAGAAAAGAATATTATTCAGCCTTAAAAAGGAATGAAGTTCTGATACATGCTATAATATGGATGAACCTTGAAGACACTATAAGTGAAATAAGCCAGTCACAAAGGACAAATGTTGTATTATTCTACTTTTATGAGGTAGCCAGAATAGTCAAATTCATAGAGATGGGAAGTGAAGTAATGGTTGCCAGGGGCTGGGGGATGGGTGGGGGTAGGAATGGAATTATTGTTTAATGGGTACAGAGTTTCAATTTGGGATGAAGGAAAAGTTCTGGATATGGATAATATGATTGTTGCATCAATGTGAATGTACTTAATGTCTCTGAACTGTACACTTTGGTAAATTTTTACTACTGTATTATGTTACTGATATGATGTTTGTGTGTATGTATATTCATGTTATACATACCTTAATTACATATAAGCCTCTAATTGAGCCTATTCACAAGAAGAAAATTAAAAGGTAAAAATAAAGTGGTAAATTTTGTGCTATGTGTATTTTAACACACACTGAAAAACAAGCAAACAAAAAACAAGGACTGGAGCCCCCTTTGGCCTCTAGACGTTTGAGTTTACGAAAAGGGAAGATGCATATAGCCCCAAGGAAGGGCAGCGCAGGGTGAAAGAATGGTTCTGAGGCTAGGCAAGGACCCCGAGGCACCACTCAGTTTTGAGTGGGGGAATCAGAAAGCACTTATCACTGGGCATAACAATTATCTACCTGGTTTCCCCAAGAGACTATGAGCACCTCACTAGGCACAAAGTAGTATCTCAGCACAGGCTTGTGGGATGACTTCGAGGAGGGACGCAGCCCCAAGTGTCCCGCCGAGTTTGGAAACATGTTGGTATTCACATTCATGGGTAAACTCCTGGGACGCTCTGGGGCCAAGAGAGGCGTCCAAGTTCCCAAGCCGGGAGTTTAATCTCCCAGGTCTCTGCCAGCCTTCACCCATCGAAGGAGGCCCCTGGATCTTACGGAGCTCTCAATCAGGGGGCCGAATGCAAGGGGCCAAGGCGGCGCCTTCCGAGAGTTCCGCCGCTTCCTCGATTTCTGTGGTTACTCAATCCCGATAACCCCCCGGGGGCTGCTGGAGCACCCAAACCGTCCAAGGGAAAACATGAGAAACCTGCGGTCCAAAGAGAGACCTCTGCTCCTGCTCAGTCGTCCCAGAGAAGAAGTAGGGCCTCAAGAAACGTAAAGCTCTGCTGCTGGACGCCCAGTGGGAGGGAAGTCCGGGAGTCCACGCGCCACACTTGCCTCTCCGGCTCCGGATCCCGACCTGAGCCGAGGCCAGCAGGGCGCCGCGCTGCCGCCAGGGGGCAGCCCTCCCCCACGTGGGCACCACCTGGCCAGGCAGGCGCCGGGCGCTTTCCGCGTCCACGCGAGCGGAGCACACGGGAGGGCGATCGCCGCGTGGTCCCCAGCCCGCCTCACAGAATAGTTTCTCATCCCGCGTGCTGGCTTGAGTGGGTGGCGGTGGCTATTTCCCAGCCGCGGCTGAGAACTGGGAACGCGTTTGGGAGGGAGGCTCGGAGGTGGGGCACGAGGGGGGCAAGAGGGGGACACGCGGGAAATGAAACACTTGGGTTTCCGCGCTCCGGAAATTTCGCGAGCGCGGAGCTAAAGGTCGCATACGGATGTGTAGCTTAACTAAAGCAAACAAAGCAAGTGACGTGCCCCAATGTGGGGCTTTAGAAAAGCTCACCCAAATCTCTGTGAACACTGTCCCTGCAGCGCTCCTCCTGGGTTGATCTTCCGCTCTGACCTTCACTAAATCCTAACACTTACCCCTGAGTGGCCAGAAGATAATTTGCCACGTTTTTCAAACGTTTCCAGGGAAGACCCCTTGAACCCTTTGGGGAGGGAGCTTTGGACAAAGTTACAAAAACGGAACGCAAAGTCAATCTCTTTGCCCTCCTTGGCCAGACAAGTTCAGGGTGATGGAATGACGGCTGTAACTGATCATCTAAAGTAACTAATGGTCTGCGAACAAATTCTTCCTCTCCGTTTTATCTTCAAATACTTCGCCACACACCAGTCCTCAGTCTAGTGAAAATCATGGTGTTTATTTAGCTATCGACTGAGTACTTATAAAACTTCAGCTTCCAAATGTAAAAGTGAACTCCTTAGTAAGGACTCCTGGCTAGATCAACAAAGCAATGTAATGCCTGATTAATAGTGCTGATTAATGTTGGCTCAGGTTAATGCTGAGCCCATTACAATAATGAAATGGTTCAGCCATTTTTCAGACGAGAATCAATGAAAAATAATTTATTTAGAACTTTTAGGCGTTCTCATAGATCTTTCAGAGATCTGTGATGGACTTTATGGGTCATTTGTAAGTGTAACTGGGGGGTAGTTGTCCTCGGCAACAAAAACTCGATTTTAAAAGAACTCTTAGGTTGGGGGGTCAGTTTATTTTTGAGACTCTGATTGATAAGGGGAGTAAGACGTTTGAAAACGTGAAAAACTTGGTGGATAAAAAGACGTATACAAAGGCAGCTGATGATTGTTCCTACAGAAAGCCATTGATTTTTGATAGTTTTTGCTAAGTGGTCATTTTAATCAGAAAGTTAAAAATTTGAGGCCGGTCCCCACTTTGAAATAGAACCCTTTTGGGAAATGCAAAAATCCAAAAGGAATGGCTATGTGAGTGTGAATTCCACAAGCTATTAGGGTTTTTACACTAGCCACAATTATTTGAGTTGACGACAAAGATAGGAATACTTAAAATAGCATATTTGAGTTATTTCTACTACCTTGTTACCTGAAAAGGAAAATTGGGCTGAACAGAACTCAAATCTTATTTTACAATATTATTTCGTTTCTTTCCACCAGTAGGAGCTATTGGAAATATTTAGATTTTCCAAAAACATTTTTAAAAGCTGGTTTGAAAGTTTTAATTAATATAGTTCCTATTATTAAGCCTGAGTAGAGGTATGTGTATATGTTGTAGTTACTTAAGCATTTTGAGATTACTGTGAAGTGTTGATTAGAATGTTCCTCTTACTAAGAACTATAGAGTCCCTTAACCCATTACGAAAGAACTCTCTGAGTTGTTTCTAGGTGCATTTTGTGTGTGTGTATTTGGGTTTTCACTAACATTTTCTATTTCTTTTCTGCATTCCATGATTACTTTCTTTATTCCCATGAAATTTGTCAGATCCTCTCATTAGAGTGGCTTAGTTTAGCTGTCAAGTTTCTAGGGCATTCAATTGCGGATAAGTGACTAAAACGCCAGCCTAACCACATTTTTATTAACAGATGGCAGAAAACAAACGTCTCTGGAGAAGAACCGAAGGGGACAGGTTAAAAGGTCAGTAAACAATTATTATTGTGCTTAAACTGGGGGTTTCTCAACAGATTTGATGGGGAGCCGCTGGCCCCGTCTGAGGGAGACGGGACAACCCAACAGATCTCAGAGCCATTCCCCAGGGACCACCTCGGACGATTGGGGGAGGGGAGTTACTTCCGGGCTGGACGGCTCCTACAGGCCATCGAGTGGTCAAACTGTCGCGTCACGAGAGTGCTTCTGAGGCTAGGGCTGAGGGCTAATTGGAGAGAAGGAGCCTGGGAATTCTACCTCTGCAGCGGCCCTAGGTCCAGACCACCGCGGGCCAGCGCGTAATTCAGGTCTCAACCCCTTTGACAAGGAGTGGTGGGGTCCTCTCTCCTCGGCCCCCCCCCCCCCCCCATCTTCTCAGTTGCTGCTCCCTCCTCCGGGTAAACTTTCTCTCCTGAGCAGGGCTGATTTCCTAGGCATTCTTTCCCTTCCCTCGGTAGCGCTCTGACGTGCACACCATGTGACAGGCCTACTATAAGCCGAGGAAAGGTCCGCCCTCTCCTGGACTCAGCCCTCGCCTCGCCGAGCTCGGTCCCTAGACTCTCACCCGTCCCGCACCTTCCCGGGCGCCCGGCACTCTGACTGGCCCGCTCGGGGTCTCGCCACCCCCTCCTCACTGACCCGGGCGCGGGCCGCTCCGAAAGGGGAAGGTCAAGTCCCCCGCCTGGGACCGGTGAGCGCGGAGCCGAGGGAGTGCAGAGACCGTGCGGCTCTGGCGGCAGCGTAGGAGTTACAAAGTCGCGGCGCGAGCCTCCGCAGCCGCCGGGCAGCCCCCGGGTAGCCCCCGGCACAGCTCGAGCAGCGGCGGCGCCCCCAGCGTGGCGCCCCCGTGCCGGGCCCGCCGCCCGGGACCCAGGCTGGGGAGCGGCGGGAGCCCGGAGCCCGGCGCCCCTATGCGCCGCCTCGCCGCCGCCGCGCCACAGCTATGACCCTGAGCACGGAGATGTCCGATGCCTCCGGCCTCGCGGAGGAGACAGACATCGACGTGGTAGGGGAGGGCGAGGACGAAGACGACGAAGAAGAGGAGGACGACGACGAGGGCAGCGGTGGCGTGTCCCGCCTGGCGGTCCCCGCGCAGCGGCGGCGGCGGCGCTCCTACGCCGGGGAGGACGAGCTAGAGGACCTGGAGGAGGAGGAGGAGGAGGACGATGACATCCTGCTGGCCCCGCGGTCAGGGGCCTCCCCGGCGCCCCCGGGCCCAGCCCCAGCGTCTGGGGCCGGGGCGGCTGGGGGCGGCGGCGCGGGGGGCGGCGGCGGCGCGGGCGCGGGCGGCGGCGCCAAGAACCCCCTGGTGAAGCCGCCCTACTCGTACATCGCGCTCATCACCATGGCCATCCTGCAGAGCCCCAAGAAGCGGCTGACGCTGAGCGAGATCTGCGAGTTCATCAGCGGCCGCTTCCCCTACTACCGGGAGAAGTTCCCCGCCTGGCAGAACAGCATCCGCCACAACCTCTCGCTCAACGACTGCTTCGTTAAGATTCCCCGCGAGCCCGGCAACCCCGGCAAAGGCAACTACTGGACGCTGGACCCCGAGTCCGCCGACATGTTCGACAACGGCAGCTTCCTGCGCCGGAGGAAGCGCTTCAAGAGGCAGCCGCTGCTCCCGCCCAACGCCGCCGCCGCCGCCGCCGAGTCGCTGCTGCTGCGCGGCGCAGGGGGCGCGGCGGGCGTGGGCGACCCGGCAGCCGCCGCCGCGCTCTTCCCTCCCGCGCCTCCGCCACCCCCGCACGCCTACGGCTACGGCCCTTACGGCTGCGGCTACGGCCTGCAGTTGCCGCCCTACGCGCCGCCCTCGGCCCTGTTTGCGGCCGCCGCGGCCGCCGCCGCCTTCCACCCGCACTCGCCCCCGCCGCCCCCGCCGCCCCCGCCGCCGCACGGCGCGGCCGCCGAGCTGGCCCGGACCGCCTTCGGCTACCGGCCGCACCCGCTCGGCGCCGCCCTGCCCGCCCCCCTGCAGGCCTCGGCTGCCAAGGCAGGCGGCCCGGGCGCCTCGGCGCTGGCGCGCTCGCCCTTCTCCATCGAGAGCATCATCGGGGGCAGCCTGGGCCCGGCCGCCGCCGCCGCCGCCGCCGCGCAAGCCGCTGTTGCCGTGCAGGCCTCGCCCTCACCCTCTCCGGTGACGCCGTCCGCGCCCGCGCCCGGATCCGCCGGCGGCGGCGGCGGCTGCGCGGTTCAGGCGGCCGTGGGCCCGGCTGCCGCGCTCACCCGCTCTCTCGTGGCCGCCGCGGCAGCGGCGGCCTCCTCGGTCTCCTCGTCGGCCGCCCTGGGGACTCTGCACCAAGGGACTGCCCTGTCCAGTGTCGAGAACTTTACCGCTAGGATTTCAAATTGTTAATAACGCTATGTTAGCGCGCTTGGGAGAGAAGGTAGGAATCCCGGCTCCTTTTTTTTTTTTTTCATCTTGGTAGTTTGGTGTTTTGTTTGCTCCTCCCGGCGCGGCCCCTCCCGACCTCGCGCCCCCATTTTCGCCGCTTGGGATTCTCAGACCAGAATGTGTTGGGCAGCAGCTGAGGCGCGGTTTTCGGCTCTGCGGGTCCCTCTATTTATGCAAAGTCGCCCTATGCTGCAGCCCCCCGACCCGGGGTGGGGAGGAAAAGGGTGCTGGTGGGTGCCCTCCCTTGTATAAGCGCAAGGGGCTTCCTTGACTTGTGGGAAAATTTTTTTAAAAAAAATCTAAGCCTTTTTGAGGTCTAGAGATTCTCAGGTCCAGGCGTAAAAGTATCAATAATGTTCAAAAGAATGATACACAAATAGTAAAGGTCCTGAAGAGTGCCAGCGAAGAAGCAATAGTTTTTACTTGAGGACACTCGTCTGGTGTACTTTTTCATGAAAAGGAAAAATAATTAACATGTTTACACAAGGAAGAAAGTCAAAATTACCATTTCTTATTTTAACCTGTGTTTTGTATCATAATAGATATGCGGAATTTTTATTTTGTACTTACTGCGTATTCTTTACAAGGAGTATTGTAAATTTTACTGGCAATTATTGTACTATTCTAATGTAAGATTTTTACACTTTTTCAGAAATAAAATGCTGAATTTTCAAAGAAAATCCACCAAAAAATGGGCTTCAGTCGTCCCCTTCTTAGTTTATTTTCTTTTCTGTTAAAAAAAATTTCTATGGGAGTTAAGTAGGAACTCAATATAGAAGAGAAAATTTTATTTTCAAGGAGAATTTAACAAAAGCATCATGCCATGATTTTTCATTTAAACTTCCTAGGTCAAAACCATTGCAAAAAATCAGAAATTACTTTTAAATGATTACAATAGAAGTTACTTTAGTGTTCATTTTCAAACATCATTCTGTTCCATTTTGAAGAACATTGAGGCTATTAAAATTAATGCCACAGTTACCCTCAGATAATTTTATAGAACTTTTAATTTTGTTTTTGAGTTTCCCACCTCATTTGATTTCCACTTGCTTTTGAGCACAATATTGTATATATCTATAAAAAGTCTGCAATACAACATTATATTGTAATGAAAGCACAAGCAAATAGGCAATTTTTAGTTTAAGAAATTTAATAGATATGATCAACACTCAAGTGGCTTTGAAGTCCTGAATAAAATTTACATATATAAAGGAAACTTTATTTGAAAGCTCTAGTATTTAAAGCTACTGTTTTCTTGACAGAAGGGATTCCAGGAATTGCATAAAGAAATTTTTACTCTAAAAGGCAAACAGTGAAATTCTAATTTAAATGAGTAACTTAGGGTATGTAAGAGAAATCTTCAATTTTAGGGTAGCACACACTTTAAAAATGAAAATGTATCAGGTGTTTATTGAAGTAGTTATACAATTTTTGGTGATTTAAGATATCTTATTTCAACTTTTGAGTGTTTTCATTAACTACTTGTTGCAGGCAATTTCTAGTTCTTTAAAAAAAAATGTGAGACTAGTTTTGATAGATGTTATCGTGGGCTCCAAATAAAACCAAAGCATATGTAATATGTAATTTAAATGCTTAGTGAGTTGCAGAGGTGGTTAAATACGTTTATTAAATTCTTTTTCAAATATCTAGACAGGTATGTACTGAAGATCTGCACAACTAAACATATCAGGTTAATGAAGACTGCATTTTAGGCCAGTATTTTTGCAGTGACATTCACCCTTGATGCCCTGTCCTCATGTCCCTTTTTAGAGAGGGAAAAATGGACTCTCACAGCCTCAAAATTAAGTTCTGGGTTTTTTCCTATCAAACATTTGGAGGAGATTAAATAAGAGTTTAAACATACCCTCAAAGTTTACCACTAAATATAGAGATACAGATTGAAATACTGTTAGACCAGTATCTTATATGCAAAAGTTATTTTTACCCTAGCAGGGCTAAGAGAGGAGACATTGGAACGGAGAACGTCCGGATGCCCAAGCAGCACCGGGGTGGAGAGGCGTTAGCACGCGGAACCCAAACGGCACGGGCCCTGCAGGCGTGCCTCGCAGCCTTCTGTAAGTCACAGATCTGAAACTTAGAGCTGAAAGTCATTATGAGGAGAGAGTGAAAGAACAAGATCATGGGTATTATTATTTTTTGCATGATGCTTGGATGTCCTGAAAGCAGGGAATCCCAGTTAATCCTCTCTGTTCACATTCCCGTATCTGTAAAAAAAAAAAGTGCCAGGATGGGCTCTACCCCCCAAGTTGTCAGTGCTTTTAAGAGAATGATAAGAAGGCACTGTGCAATCCAGCGCTGGGCTCATTTGGGGTCTGGAGGAGGGGTTCCGAATCACCCGCGCCGGCTTGAGAGACCGCAAGCGCTCGGTGAGCCCCTGAGCCGGAAGAAAAAGGAAGCCCAACCCGCCTGCTCACTCTCCAGTTTTGCCCCCGTCACCCTCCGGGCTCTGGGTTCCACCGGAGGTGTTGCGGGCTCAGCGGCGGGTGGACAAGATAGTGGGGAGCGAGGGCGGCGGGGCAGGCAGGGAGTGAGCGGTAGCCTGGGACCGGGCGGCCAGGAGCGCAGGGCTCGCCCAGTCAGACTGCGTGGGCGAGCAGGTGCCAGAACAAAGGCCCCAGGGCTGCCCAGCTACCGCGGCCTTTGATGGGCAAGGACGTCTCCTCCCAGGGCTCCTCATTCGCATGCAAATCCAGCTCTGGTCCTCTTTTCTTTGAAGGCAAACAGAAGGATGTTTGTGTGTTTGTAAGGAGGAAGCTTGCTTGAACAAGCCTTCCTCAATAGGCTGGGTCTCGAAAAATAAACCAGTTGGACAAACATTGGCCACCAGCTCTCCTCCTCCCAACTACAAAGTGTGGATTTGCTACAACTCATTAACCCGACGCTTTTCTCCCCTTCGTCTTGTTTCTCTGCTCATCAAACGCCCCCGTAGAGCCTGGAGACAAATGACCGAAGTGCAGTCAGGAGGGAATTGCAGTTAATAGGGAGAGGGATATATTGGGGCTAATGGTTCAGGCAGCTCCAGGAGAAGGACCACACAAAAAGGAGCCTCCCCATTCAGGGCTCTGTTGTGCTGCAGAGATTTACTCTGCAGCTAGATTTAGCCAAATGTTATCTATTGCGGGGGTAATGAAGCCCTTATGGATTGAATTGCTCCTTGTACCACACATGGTGTCATGACCTTAGATCGTTTCTTGGTTGATTTCTTTTTTCTCTGTTGGGTAATTATTTTATTTCTTTAAAATAAGAAGCTAGCGCTTCTGCTCAACAGTGTGTTTCCTCCCCATCCCCATCCTGTGCCTTTATTTAAAGAGTCACTTCCCTTCCTCTTAAAAAAGAAGAGAAAAAGAAAAAAAGAAACTGGGGAGGAGAAGGGGAAAATTGTGAGAATCTTTCCCATTTTCTCTCCTTGAGCCCTCTCTATGTTTGCACATCTCTCCTTTCCTGTCCCCCTACTCAGTGGCCCGTTCCTGCCCAAATTTTCTGCCGGTGGAACTGGAATTTGGGGGTATATTTACTACCAAAATGCTTACAGTGAATGTAGTAAGCATCCATCTGGGGAAAAAGCTTCTGCCTTTCAGGGTTTTTTTGTTTTTTGTTTTTTTGAGAGCCTACCAAATTTCTTCCTGTAGCCTGTCCTCTGAGAGAACTGGGGGAGGTGTTTTTTTCTGATAGAAGGTGATTATTTTGATGGAATACCAGCCTGTGTCATTTATTAAGGGCTGTCTGAGGCCAGTGGTTGTGCTTGTTTTGTTTTGTTTTTCTCTCTCTGGCCCCGGTGGCTCTGATTTCCTTGCTTGACGGAGGACCAAGCTTGGAGCAGCTAATGGTGTTATTACAACTGCTAGAGATGGGTAGGGATCTGATCTTACTACCCAAAGCCAGGAATTAAGGACTCTAGTTCTAGTTTAAAAATTCTCTGCTGGCTACACATTTTGCTCATACCTATTTTTATCACTGACTGAGAAAAGTCATGTGGGGGCAACGTTAAGGTCATATCCGCATCAAACTCAATCTAAATCAGAAATGTGCCCAGCAATCCTCCAGTATCTCTGGGCTCCTCCAAGGGGATAACCATGGGACACACTGGAGTGCCAGGGGTCCCCTTCCCCCTTTAGAGCTGAGCCAGACAAGGACAGGCCCAGGAAGCAGAGGACAAGTAAAGTGGCCCCAGCATTGTCAGCATCCATTCCTGTCTCTCCCGGCTTCCTGGTGTTACAGCTGGGTCACACACACACACACACACACACACACACACACACGCACGCTCATTGCCTATCAGCTGCCGCTTGCCTCTCTTCTGCCCTATGATTTTGTAATTAGGCATATGCTTTTTGTTGGTAAATGTGTTTGATGTCACGGCCAGTGAAATGTGGAGTGTTTATAAGGCCACGAATGTAAATGTGTAAATATGTTTAGTGTAAAATCTGGCCCTTCGACTTTAGCAATAAATACCCTGCCAATTTGGATACGATTACATTTGACAGAAAGATGGAGAATCTGATCATGACCAGCTGCTCTCGGCTCCTTGGGACTTGTACTTTCCCAAATGAATTCTTTTTCAGATAATTTCTTTGCATGTCACATCTCTCTAATCACATCTTTCCCTTGATGTGAACAGCTTGGGCTCCCTTTTATTGTTGACCGCTCTGGCACGCAGAAAACTTCCTGGTTCACTCCTCCTGCCTCTTTACCAGGAAAATACTATTCAGTAACAAGCAGAAACACACATAGAAAAGAACTGATTGTTATCATCAGTCCCCCTTTTTGATTTCTGAGCCTCCAGGTGGGATAAGATGGCTAGAAAAAAAAAAAAACGAGATAAAGACTATGAGTTTCTGGCCCACATTTATAATTTCCTTGTCTTTATCATCATCATCATCATCATCATCATCATCATCATCTTCATCCTGACTTTAGAAACTGTTTTGAGCTAGTCTAACTTTTAAAAATAAACATTTTAGGAAATATAATATACATACAGATAAATACACAAATCTCAATTGCTTTTCACAAGGTGAACACACCCTTGTAACAGCATCAGTTATCAGAACCACTTATCTGTCCATTCCATTCACTACCCTCAGCACACACCAACTTTTAAAAAGGATTTTCACTAATATTCTCTCACCCACACTGAAATAGTGAGGACAAGAATTGTTATTGATCCCATTTTACAAATAAAGATATTAAGGTTCAAAAGATATGAAATGACTTGCCCAAGGTCATAGCTACTGGGACTTGAGTATTTAAATCCCATTTTGTTTCCTTTACATCACACTGCCTCTTTGTGGCCATCATTGTGATTTATTAAACACCCACTGTGGCAGGGCAATTGCCTTCGAGGTCACTGTGTAGAACAGTCATTTATTTCTCATACACCTTTTGCTTCCTTGCTAGATCCTGCTCTCTGTCTCTTCTACTCAGGAGATACCCCAGCCCCTTCTTGTAGATACATTTGGAATCTGTAGCCATTTATTTCACATGTGTCAGCTTTGTCTACCTAGTTCTATATGACACTCCCCTGGCATCACTCTTCCAATCTTCTTTGCATCAGCAGTCTCTAAAATATTACATACACACCTACCTCACCTTTTCACCTTTGTACTATTTGTCCACTTCCTCTGCTTTTCTCCCTAATTTTTAATGGCTGAAATCTGCCAAACTGACAGAATTTTTTTGCTAAACTGCTAAGCCTGTTTTTATAACCAGACTTAAGGTCACATTGTCTCCATGTGAAAAAAGGAAGACTATGTAAGAGTCTGATCAACTGATTTAACATTTAATGAGAAAGGAAATAATTTTTCTCAGAATCCGCCCCCCCAGTCCAGACACATTCTTGAAGATTTTTCTGTCTTTAAACAGCTGTGTATGATATGAGTTAGCAGGTCCTTTTAGCCCTTGCACAATTAACCCATTGCCCTAGAGCCTCCCAAAGGATAGTCTCACCTGGAGCTGAGACCTGCCTGCTAGAGGTCTCCCTAAAATGATTTTGTGGGGAGGGAATTCCAGGCCACCTGCTGGAATCACATCTTTCCGTGGATGGGAACAATGCATCCTTGCCAGTTGTCACCAGAATCCTTATTGAAGCCCAGCCTCCTCAGGCAGTTGCTGGGGCCAATGCTTTGTCCCTTATGAGGACATCCAAGCTGGAGTCAGGGCAAGGATTGCATCTGACTAATTGTAAACTGCAGACCGCAGAGGAAAGTGTATATGGTGCATAAACACTTTCTAAGGGACAGTGCTCGATGCAAGATAACATTGATTTTCTAGAGAAAGAGTGTTTTTGTAAAACCAGAAACATTTTTATTTTATTTTTTTGAAGTTTTATTTATTTATTTATTTTGGACAGAGAGAGACACAGTGAGAGAGGGAACACAAGCAGGCAGAGGGAGAGGGAAAAGCAGGCTTCCCGCTGAGCAGGGAGCCCAACGTGGGGCTCGTGGGGCTCGTGGGGCTCGTGGGGCTCGTGGGGCTCGTGGGGCTCGTGGGGCTCG